>NC_086166.1:12585833-12931666 GCF_035149785.1 Candoia aspera | reverse complement strand
GGTGATTGTAACCATGAGTGCCACTTGTAAACTGTTTTTTTTCAGCACTGTCATACTGTAAGTCTGAACCATCACTAAATGAATGGTCATTAAGTGAGGACTACCTGTCCATACATATGCATACATATATAAAATCTCTACAGAGCTGTCTTTTCAATGCATGATGGTTTCATTTAATCATTATGAGCCTGCCATGCAGAGAGTAGACTGCAACAAATTTTCAACAGCAAATAGGAGGCAGTTTTGCTAATCAAATGGGCATTTTTCATGCAGATATTGGCTATCTTGAAAGCTTTTTGAAGTGCTGATCACTGTGTATTTCTATACCCTCTTGTTACTTGAATTTCGTCTACAAATGAGTATAACCAGGTTAATCTATCAAAACGGTTTTCCATGTCAGCCTTTGAAGATACTCCTCAGAGCCTAGAGAAAATTGCACCGTTGTTGCCAAGTCAAGAATACACTAACATAATAGCACAATAGTGATTCGTTTTGTTTGGACTTAGTCTGAATTATGACTTAGCCTATTGTGTAACCCCAGCCAATTGTGGCTGATTCAGTAAATCACAATTACATAAGCAATGGTTTGGCGTGCTAAGCAAACCAGAGGAAAACTGAATAGGCGCAATAAGATTGGTTGGCTTCCTTTTGCTTTTTGGAGGATTCAGAAAACAAAACAAGACAATTGCCACGAAAAATGACATATAAACACTGGATGTGTAAATCACTAAAAATCCTGTTCATATTAACAGCACGATGTACCAGCCTGGTGGTGGCAGTGTTTTACTCTACAGAAGTTTAAAGAAAACCCATGGAAAATTTCAGAACTGCTTGTTTGCACTGATTTGTAATAAACAGAGACTGTCCCTGCTTCTTCTCCTAATGTAGAAAACTGTAAATACAGATTTTTCAAGAACCCTTTCATGGAAGACTCATCTCAGAAGATGAGGAGGAATCAGAGAAGGGTTGGAAGCCAACATGACAAGCATGGAAGAACTGGGTCTGGCTAGCCTGGGATTTATGGCCCCGTATTTTGACCCTGATTTGTTGGAATGATTTCCAAACCCACACAAGTAATAGCATTGTAGAGAGTCAAGGGGCTGATAGGCTTAAAAGTATCCATTTGTGAGCAGAGGTTCCATGGGAATAGTAGTCTATCTGACAGTCACTATTTCTCTGGCGTAAACTGAGCTGATTTGCACACATTCCAGGGTTGTTGAAAGTAGAGGCTTGATGCCTTTTTGTACAAAACTTTCAGTTTGAGAAAATCTTGTGTTGGAAGCAGTATCCTTATTTCGTGAGGTCTTGTAACTAGTTGTCTTGAATCCTGATTGGCCCTTTCGACTGACATCTTAATTTCTGACCCAATTTTGTTCTTCTTTCTGGTCTGGAACTCTGATTAATTCTGATGGCTCTTAGAATGTCTGTAGGGTACATTTTTTCTGTTCATCAGTCTGTGTTTATGCTAACTGGGAAAGGCTTTAAGCTGTTCAACTACATTTGCCTCTCTTCTGTTGAATCTACTGATGGATGCAGAACACTCTTTTCAGTGTTTGGGGTGGGCTTTTTCACTGGGGAACGACACATGCTAATAGATGTTGATGTTAGAACTTTCCCCAGCATGAGCTCTCGTAGAAGTGCTGTCCCCAAGTTTGCTTCCATGGAGAAATCTCTTTACATAGATATTCAGCAAAAATATTTACTGCATGGAGGCAGCAATAACTCCTCCTGCATCTCAGCAGAGCAGCAAACAAGACCAGCCAGCCCAGTTTGTATTTGGTCCATGGAAGAGGATGCTTCTTCACTCAACAGGTCTATATCATGAGTGTCATCTTTGAGACCAGAAGCATTTCTGGCTTCAGATCTTATGAACTTGGCTTTCTTTCTTTGTCCCTGAATGTCTTAGACTGCAAAGCAATTTACTCAGGAAGAACATCAAAATACAGAGAATAGTACTATTGGAGACAAGTTGTTCATTAAAAAGGCACACAAGAATCCAGGAACGTTGGATAAGGTGTTTTATTACAGGAAAGCATAGAAGCCATTGCAGTGACATCAGTGTCTCCTTGCTGTATCTTTTTCTTCTACACTTGCTATGTAACAAGCCAGATGGCCCTTTCTTTTGGGCAGAAGGCCCCCTTTAAATCTGTCTCTCATTTGGGTAACAGACAGATCTGCTAACAAGTTGTTTTTCTCTGACCATGCAAGCTGGACCTGCTATCTCCCTCTTTTGTTTGAATGGATTGTTTTCTTTTGATTTTACTTTGTTTTTAATCTTACTTTATTCTGAAATGATGTTAAGGTTACTGGAATCTGGGATTGGATTTTTCGTCATGAGAAGAGGTTTAGAGATACTTTTAAGAATCCATTAAAGGATCAGATGGGGAAGATACAGAATGGATAGACATGTGGGAAATGTATAGAACCAGGGCAGTGTAAGTTGTCCTCACTACTTATAGTACAATTATAGTACCACAATTGGGATGGGAATTTTTGTTGCTAAGCGAAGCGGTCATTAAGTGAATCCAACATGATTTTATTACCTTTTTTGCAGCAGTTGTTAAGCGAATCACCATGGGTGTTAAGTGACCCTTGTGGTCGTTAAGTGAATCACACAGTTCCCCATTGATTTTGCTTGCCAGAAGCTGGCCAGAAAGGTCAAAAATAGTGATCACGTGGGCACGGGATGCTGCGACAGTTATAAATGTGAACCAGTTGCCAAGTGCCTGAATAGTGATCATGTGACCATGGGGATGCTGCAATGGTTGTAATTGTGAGGGCCGGTTAGAAGTTGATTTTTCCAGTACCGTCCTAAGTCTGAACCATCACTAAACGAATGGTTGTTAAGTGAGGACTACCTGTCTTCAAAGCACCTCTTCACACAAAGGTTGCTTACCCCAATGATCTTTCAGGATATTCTGTATAAAACTCACCCCTTCCTGGAATTCATATGGTGACTTTAAGCAACTGCCTCCTCAACCCCTTCTCCAAGGATTGCTTTGGACAATTGTGTACAATTCTGTATTCAATTTGTAGCATATCTTTGTCAAAGTTTTCAGCATTCTGAATGTGATCACGTGTCAAAGACCTGAGCATATTCTTTTATACCGTTGCTTCAGCAATTTGGCTTGGGAGATTTGTGTTTCCACCATAAATAATACCCCTTAATTTATCCTCAGCAGTAGAAAATGTTAAATACACCTGGGTCTACGCATATGTATGCATTTTATTCCTGCATCATGAATTCAAAGTTAGGCCCACATATAACCAAGAGGGCCAAGTATAATTTTTACACAGAAAAATAAGGTCACCTACCCCTTTCTTTTAAAAGATCAGCTTAGCACTTCCACCACGAAGGACTTGCCCTCTGTAATTCAGATTCTGTTGACTTCTAATCTACTCATATCCCAGAATAACCGGCAATGACCTCAAGTTAAAATGCAGGCCTGAAAGAGCCATGCTCAGATCAATTTAAGGTGGACATACTTGCATGTCTGTGTATGTCACTGTGAGTGTGTGTGTGTGTGTGTGTGTGTGTGTGGTCAGGATCTGTGCTCATTTATTTGGCTTCTGCTGCCATCTACAGCAATGATGAAAACCTTACGCAAAGAATAGATAGAGCAGAGAAGAGAGAGGGATTAGAGAAAATGCACGTTTGTGTGTGTGAAAAAAAGGGGGGGGGAGAAGCAGTGTCAATATCCTTAGCTACATTTGGGTTTTCTATTCAGACCCCACCCAAAGATCCCTAGGTAACTGGTGACCATGTCATTTGAGGTCAGGCAAGCAGGAAATGCTTACCCAAGCAACCTAAGTGCTTTCCCCAATATTTATTCTGCATTGCTGTTAGCCATTCTTTAGTTTAATGAAGAAGGAATTCTCACAGGGAGGACCCAAAGGTTTCGAACTTAATTACTAGGTGGCTGAGAGGTATAGGGGGAAAATTGGAGTTTGCCTCGTACAATCACCTCTCCGTCCATCTGCAGCCAAACTGGCTTCCCACATTTCTGATATCTTTCTTTAAGCAAAATGTGGGAAGCCAGACCATGTGGCTTTTCCGATCAGAAAGGGGAGACAGCCAGGGATGCTGCAGAGTGATGGGGGGGAGCGTAACAGGAAACATCATACCCTCTACCACATCCAGTAATAAATAAGGATAGAAATGCATCCCTAAAGTAATTCGAGTTCTAGTCCCCTCTTGGCCATGAAGCCAGCCGGGTGACCTCGGGCCAGTCACTTTCTCTCAGCCTCAGGAAGGAGGCAATGGCAAACCAATTCCGAAAACCCTTGCCAAGAAAACTGCAGGGACTTGTCCAGGCAATCTCTGGGAATCGGGCACAATTGCATGGATTAAAACAAGAAGGAATTCAAAAGCATTCTGCACTCAGAAAGGGCACTAAACTCTTGCCCCAAAATAGCCCAGGTGACAGTGCTGTGGTGTGGGATGAAGCAGAAGAGAACAATTGTTAGGGAGGGAGGTCCGTCCTCCACAAGACTGCTAGTGAATAGCAGTGGGGACAGTGAGTGACTGTTACCTGAAGCATCCAGAAGTCACCTGTGGAATAGGCAAAAGGATGCCACGATTCCCACCAAAGCAATAAAAAACAGTAGAAAGTACAACCAAGTGAGACACCTTGTCAGCAGAAGGGGCAAAAATTAAAACAAAAACAAAAACACAACCCAGTGCATTCACTGATAGCAGAAACAGCAACAGAACACTGGCAGAACACAGCACTCTTTGCTCAAGAGCACATTTTCTAAACGGAGGTCCACTGTACCTTCAAAAGGATATTAAACCTGTGTTGAAAAACAGAACAAAACATCTAGTGCTCATAAAGAACCTGCAAAGGACTTTGCAAGCACTTTGGAAAGATCTGGTCAAATATTACCCGGGTGGATGCCTCTGCAGGAGCATGATGACCAAGCCAAAAAGGCCAGAGAGGGCAAGCTTAGCAATCATAGGGGAGGAAGCACGCCCGTAGCAGCCTCAGGTGGTCAATGGGACCTGGGCAGATTTTTACCCCTGACTGCTTCGTCATCAATATCATTGATGAAGTGTGCTATATCATTTCCATAGCAAAAACTGTCTTGGGAGAAGAAGGGAAGCATTCCTGGCACAGCTAAGGGCAACTTTAAGCTGATTGGGCTGTGGGTCAGATGAAGACATCATGAGGACATGACATGTTCATATTGGGACGAGAGGGACATGACAACGAGCCCAACACTCTCCTTTTTCATTCAACTGGCAGATCAGTTGGCACCGAAGATTCTAAGGATCTGAAAATGCTGAAGCTAATTATGAATGGCTTCATCAGAGAGCAACCTCTGGGTCCAGCAGGAAATGGCATCTCTCAGAAGGAACATGTGATAGAATGGAGAAGGGATGCAGGTTCCAGTATCATTCAAGATCACTGATGAGAAGAAGGTGAACACCACCGGCCATCATGTTACACACCTATATGTGCAAATTGTACTTGGGATAAAAACCTACGGGTGGGAAAGAGCTGGGATTATTTTTTTCCACATGCAGATAGAGGGCTTTGAAGTGGGTGAAAAATCTGGAAGAAAGTGGGTAATGTTGAGTTGGAGGCAGAAGAAGGAAAATGGCTAGAAAGCAAGGAAGGAACCCTTTGGGCTCCTGAAGGGATGCAGGTTCCAGAATGATTCAAGATCACTAATGAGGAATTGAGAGCCAGTCTGGTGTTGTGGTTAAGGCACCAGGCTAGAAACTGGGAGACTGTGAGTTCTAGTCCTGCCTTAGGCATGAAGCCAGCTGGGTGACCTTGGGCCAGTCCCTCTCTCTCAGCCCTAGGAAGGAGGCAATGGCAAACCTCCTTGGAGAACCAGACACAATTGAACAGATTAAAAAAATAATAATGAAAAATCAGCACTTGCAAGAAGGAGAAGGATGTGGCATGGGATCTGGCTATTCAGTGCAGATATCCTGAGGATTCAATGCTGGCTGCCTGGCACATGTGGCCAGAGGGAAAAGAGGATACAAAAAAGACACTGAAAAGATGAAGGTTGTGCTAATTGCAGGAGATTGCCAGCTAAGTTTTATTTAAAAGCTTTGATTAATTCTTTGGGATATTGAACAGCTATAGCTGGATGTTACTTGCATAATCTTAAGAAGTCCCAATACAGCAATTCACAATGAACTTCTCTGATCCTGCTCTAACCCTGTAGATTAGACATGCAGAACATGACTTCACATGCCACGCTAAAGTATAATACAGTTTGTTTGGTTTCAGCCAAATATAATGTATGAAACAACCATGTTTCATATTTTAGTGTGTTGTACTAATCAAGCCATCTGTTGTTTGCTCATTAAACCCTGGCTAAGCAACTTGTGCTTTAGTATGTGTGAACACGGTAACGTAAAGCCAAAGAGGACATTTTCAAAGGCAGGGGTGTTTCTGGGAAACACAAGCTGTCAGGCATTGCCCAAGTGCGGGCTGCCCCTCCCAGGTAAAATTGTATGGGAAAAGACTGAGTTTCAGCTCATTCACACAACACTGGACAAGCTCAAGATAAATAATGCTATCCACATTTGAAAGGAGATAGAGCCTTCATAGTACCTCAGAGATATTTCTTTTTTTCCCTTCCCTTCCCTTCCCTTCCCTTCCTTCCTTCCTTTCTATTTATTAAGAAGTGTCCTATAATAAAAGATGAATCAGAAGGAAAAGAAAGAAAGAAAAACAAAAAAGTGCAAAAAGAAAAGAAAAAGAAAACTAAAATTAAGAAAAATATAAATGACTTCCAACCTTCTTTTCAACAGTTAATTACAATCTTATTGTCCCTCCTCCCGCCTCAATATTTTACAAATTCCCTCACCCCCTCGCTGAGTCCAAATCTTTCTTAAACTTCAGATCCATAAATTGTTCATTTTTATCTTCTTCCTTCAGCAAAAAAGTCCATATAAGGTTTCCAGTCTTTCAGAAAAATCTTAGAGGTATTTCTTCTTAATGGAATCAGCTCTTAGCCTAACTTGCCACTCACGAAGTACACAGGGCACCAGGGAGATCTAATATCTGCATATGTGAATCTTTCTCAATTCAGGATTAATGCCTTTAGAACTACCAGGCCTTTCCTTTCTGCATCAACAATAAGCTGGAATCTTTTGCCCACTTTCTGTAAACCTGCTGCTGTCCTGCTGGAATTGCTGTTGCTTTGCTCATCACACATCTGTTCCTGTGGCCTACTCAGCAATGGTGCAGATCTTTGCTGGCAGGCATGAATGCTAGCCAAGTAAACTCGCTTTGTGCCAGTCATCTGGCTTAGTGGAACTCTGAGGATGGCTGTGGGGAGAACACTGCTAGAGTGGAATTGCTCAGAAGAAAAATAAAATGGGTCGTTCTGAAATTGCTTTGTAAATTGCACAGTATGGGCCAGTCTGACAGGAGACTTCTTACTAGTTGTTCTGGGCCTCTTATTTGCACAGCCAATTTGCAACGCCTCAAACTAGGACAGAATATTAATTCATATTCCCATGGCTAGTTTAAGCAAGGTCACTACTGTGATACAAAATAAAGCTATTTGACTATACAAGTCAGGAAACAATTTAAATACAAGAGGCAGAGGCATGGGTGTGTGGGGCTTTTTTAAAAATTTTACGTTGTGGTTTTTGTAACGCACCCTAATCTGTAGATTTTAGGTGGCCCACAGTGCGTTGAAAAAATGATAAAGAGAAAAGAAATTAAGGCCATATACATACAAATACACATCCCCTAAAATGAGTGGTACAAAAAATGAACTTAAGAGCTTTGCAGAAAACAATTGGCTTTGCCATCTTACAGAAAGCTGTGATGGGTGGTGCAGCATGAACCCCTGCAACTGAAAAGTCCCACATTATTGGCCAGGTCCCCCCGGTCTCACATAGAGGTAGGCTGACCATACGTCTTGTTTTGAATGGGACAGTCCCGGTTTTTTAACATTTCCAGACCATCCCATTGTTTTAATAAAAATGTCCTGTCCCGTTTTCTTAAAAACCTTACTTAAAAATTTGAAAGTTCCCGCGAACCTGTCAGAAGGCAGTCTGACTTTGAGTGGAAGGTGGGGGAGCTCAGCAGAAATGGTGGGAAAAAGCCACAGAGCTCAACCCGGCAGGAAACCTAAAAAGTAAAAAACAAGATGAGCTGATGGGTGGTGATCAAAGGGTGAGCCGATTGGCTCCTGCCTTGAAACGGCAGGAAGAAAAGTAAGTAAAAGCACAGCCACAGGAGGAACAGCTTGTCAGTGACAACCGTTCACCAGATTCTCCAGCCCAGCCTTGTCTCTCACAAACGAAGGAATCCGAAGATTCCCAGCCTGAGAAAACCAGAGAAGTTCCTGCCTGCCGATCCAGCCTGTCGCCCAGCCCAGCCCCGTTTTGCCATCCCAATGTCCCGTTTTTGTCTCAAGGAAATATGGTCAGCCTATGTAGAGGGGACTCCAAACAGGCTCATTCATGAGGTTCTTACTGGATGAGCAGATTCAATTCTGGCATGCCAGAGCCTGATATAACCTGCTGCTACACTTCAGACAACTTTAGATATGTCAGGACATCTACCTATATTTGCATTCTAAATGATTACAATAACAAGGTGCAGGACTATCCTGCTGCACTGCCCTCCCTTGTCTGTCTTCTTCTAAGATTGGGCTCACACATTGCATGAACCATGGTGCGTTTAACCATGGTTTGTTGAACCAACCATATTTGGTGGGTTCCTACAACATGCTGAGCATCTCTGATTGGGTTCACACAAGTTTAGCCCAAATCCATACCCATTGTACTTTAATATGTGGTCTGAACCAGTACTCAGTCTTTGACTGGGCTCAGGCCCTCAACTAGGGGCAAACATGGATTCCGCACAGACACACCCCATGGGTTGGTGAGGGAGGTGTCAGCAAGTGTTATTATTCTATTATACATTAAATTAATAAAACATTCAGTATACAAATACTATTTTGGCACCCCCCCCCCCAGTGCAGGCCCCGGGGGACATGCCCTGCTTGTCCCCCCTAGTTGCGGCCCTGACTGGGCTCACCCATTTTCCAAGTCATGTTTTTCTTAACCACAGTTGGTTATATAAGCTACAACTAAGTGGATTCATTTCTCTAACTACCTTGGGCTGTAAACCATGGTTTATCATCTACAGTGGCCAGATTCTTATAGTATGCTAAATCAAAATCAAGCATCCCATCTCATGGCTTAGAAGGATGTGTGAGTCTAAGCTTTCTCCTGAGGGTTGCATCCATTGGAGTAATCTTGGTGATGGATGAGTCCAAAGCCATTTATGGGTGGGGTTACCCCTTTTTTCTCTCTTTCTACACAGAGGTTTCTGGAGGAGGGACAGTTCATACTTATTTCTGAACAAAAGTTTGCATTAAAAAAAGAAAAAGAAAAGAGTAAGGGCCTCAAACAGCAACTGTGGTTATCACCCTCTATTTTATTACTCAATTATCGAGGACAACATTCTGAATGTACGAACTTTACTAGCTTAAGCCCAAGGTTTATCCATCTATCTGGAAAATTCACAAAGTTTACATAATTAAGTTAAACTGTGGGCGGACCCTGGGGAAACTTTTCAATTTTTGCAGCCCCCTCCCCATCGTTATTCAACCTTTGCTGCTCACACCATCCCTGCACACCTTTTCCAAACCATGTTGCTACCTCATCTTTTTCACCTCAGTGAAAAGAAGTGCTTCAAATGACTTTGCTTTGAAAGTTTTAGCACAAACCCCTTCACCTTTGCTACACTGGGCTCTCCCCCCTCCCCCGCTCCCTTTCCCCCACCTCTTTACAGCAAACTAAGAAAAACTGATGATTAATTTCAATTTTTTGCCATGACTGCAGAAATACTATCTCAGGCAGAAAGTAGAGGACGTGGGGGGAGGGGCAAGGAAGGATTTTAATCAGTCTCCAGTGTAGTTACATCTTACATTAGGAAAGATCTCAGATGGGAAGAATAAGGAAGTTTGGAAATATTAAACTTTAATGAGCAGAGCAGTCAAACTTATTGCTGTATCAACAGTAAGTTGATCCTCCGAGGAGACCAAGGCCAGTCTTTCCATCAATCTCACCAGATAGTTATTGTCATTCAGAGTCAACTCTTATTACATTTACCTGTCAAGTGTGGATGAAGGAAGAAAACCAATCCTTAGTAATTGCCTCTGGCACAGCATTCCATGTGTTCAACATATTCCACCCCCCATGCCCACCCCCTGGAGGCATGGCCTCCCTAAGCCTCCTTCACCACTTTTCCCCAGGATCAATGCCCCCTCTAATTCCCCATCACATTTCAGGAGTTCTAATATGGTGACGTCCTACCACTAGGATTCGGGTCTTGTGCCACCATTAATCGGGGGCCAGTCCAATCCATATTAATGCTGTGTCAAAATCACCCTCCCAGTTTTGCAAAAAAAACAAAACACCTTGCGAGAAAAGCATGGTATTTTTCTTTCTTGCTCAGTGCTTGCTTCTCTGAGAACAACTTTCAAATGTTCCCTGCCAATGTGTCTGAGCTGGGTTTTTTGTTGGAAATGGTGGAGAAATTCTACTGCCATGGAGTCTATGCTCACATCAGGTACTGAACTTCTACCGTCCCTGACGGATGGCTGATGAGACTCTGCTTGAACACATCCATGAAGGGAAGTCAATATCTCCTGTGGGAATTCGCTGCACTGTCAAACTGCTGTTACCATTACAAGGATCTGAAATCTTGCCAAGAAAACTGCAGGGACTAGTTGAGGCAGTCTCCAGAAGTCAACACCGACTCAAAGGCACCCTCCCCAGTGGTGGTTTTGTAACATATTTTTGCATCTCTTTGCAGCCTATCTTGATGCCCATTCTTCTCAATCAGGCCCACTGGAAAGTGTCCTCCATTTTTCCTTGAAAAAGTGGGAGACCAAGGAAATTGAAGACCACTAGAGAGAAGACAGACATCTCACCCCCTTCTGAAGTCATTCTAATTGATGGAATTCTCTATATCTTCTGTGGCCAATTTCATAAGCCACAGTTTGGCTTTAACTTACTGTATTCTGAGAACCTAGCTCCTAGAGTTTGTAAACCATCATGATGTAGGGTGTTGCGGGAATGCAGCCAATTCTCACTTATTCAATAAACAACAGTTAAGCAAAACATGACTTAGCTGATGTGCAATCCCAGCCACAGAGTCCTGACATGGAAGAGTTTTTCCAGAACTCATTCTAGCCTAGAAAGACCTGGGAAGTTAATTATGCTGCACTCCCAAACTGTGAGCATTGAAACATAAGTTCCCATCATCCAGGATGAGATGGATAATCCTGGAACTAAGTGAAGCACTCAGATGATCTGTGACTATCTGTTAATACTATTTTTTTTCCTGTTTTGTATCTCTCTGTATCCTCCCTGGTTTCTCCTACTTCCTGATATGAAAAGCTCCAAAGTTTTTTCCTTGGGATGGAATGACAGGGTAGGAAACCAGGGAGGCTGCAGAGAGGGGACTGGACAGTGAAAGTCAAGACCTTAACACATACTCCTTGGCCACTTTCCGTCCTGTGCAGGAAGATCCGTTTTATTCTCCTTTGGCAAAAAAAAAAAAAGAGAGAGAGATCAAATTCCATTTCTTTTCCATGAAATTGAATAGGAATGATTTTTTAAACAGCACTTCTAGTGGCATCAATTACTGAACATCTCAGGGTTTTTTTAGCAGGAAAATCTTAGTAATTTTCATCTTCAAAAGCAAACTCCTCCAGATAGCATTAGACACAATGTGGGAATGACAGATAGTTACCTTTTGTTGCTGTCATATATGGCTTGGTTCTGACACAGCTTTGATGCTTGCACGATAGCAAGGCTTTATCTTCTGATTGTCCTAAACCTTTCCATATTGTACCGCTTAACTGAAGGGGATTTTAACCTCCAATTAAAGCTCTAGTTTATTAATCACACCAATTAATCCATTTAAGCTTCCAAATGCAATTAGCATGAAGTCCCTTCATGTTCTGCCTAAGAGCTGTTGAGGATCCTTCCAGGAAACTTCGCTTGTTTTCAAAGAGGGTTACTGTGGAACAGCTGGTACCTTCAGGCCAGCCATTCTGTTTACTTCAAAAATAAATGGAGTACTGCCCCTATCACTTGAAAACTATTCGTCACTGTTAGCAGTTCAGAGAAGCAAGCACTGAGCAACCAGGAATATAGAGTTCTTAGAGATGCAATCCAGAACAGAAAGTGGCCCAGATCTGGGTCAGAGACCCTGGGATGTCCTGAGTCTTTGATCTGCAGAGTAACACTTGCCAGCAAGACTGCAATGCAACCCTGGAAAGAATGAATAAATATTTTTATTACAGACACTGACCAGAATTGCAAACAAAAGCACATTAAAAATAAAAATAAAGCAAAAACAAAAACAAGATAAAATATTACAGTTGGTGGTGAGTTTGTCAGTGGGTAATCCAAGTCAGCCTAATTTTACAGGCAGTATAACAAAATATAGCTGGATTCAAGGAGACTGAATCATACTGATCTGATAACAACAACTGTACATAAAAAAGATCAGAATTTCCAGAGTGTTTTACCAGGTAAGGAGTTACAAGGCAGGTCCTTGAGTTCTTATAGAACAATGTTTTTCAAGCTTGGCCACTTTAAGATGGGTGGACTTCAATTCCCAGAATTCCCCAGCCAGCAGCTGGCTGGAGAATTCTGGGAGTTGAAGTCCACCCATCTTAAAGTGGCCAAGCTTGAGAAACACTGTTATAAACACTATATTGCTATACAATATAGCAGGACATGAGCTGTAGTTTCAACAGCCCTTTGTCCACAGGGGCACAATCTCAGCTCATAGGGGACTTCTTTGTATCAGCCCTGCAAAACTGTTGTGGGGACAGCACTGAAGTGTGCTAAAGTTAGTGCTCTTTGGAATTTGGAAACAGTTACAAGGTGTAAGTATCTCACGGATTTATATAGAGGGGCTGGAATAATTTTCACTGATGCCCTTCTCCCACTTCCAGAAATTTACCTGGGAGCATAGAAACAGCAATGACAGATTTAGGAAGATCTAGTCTGAGCAGGCTTCAGCAAAAGTTCGTTACCTTCTCGTGGTGCTGGAGCTGGAGCACCTCAATGATGCCATGAGCTAAACCATGAAGGGCCACCCAAGACAGGAAGGTCATGACAGAGAGGTCAGACTAAATGCGATCCCTGGGGAAGGTAATGGCAACCCACCCCAGTATTCTTGCCGTGAAAACTAAATGGATCAGTACAACCAGAGATATGTCGGTATACCATCGGAAGATGAGACCCCCAGGTCGGAAGATGGTCAAAATGCTACTGGGGAGGAACAGAGGATGAGCTCAACTAGCCCCAGACATGATGACGCAGCTAGCTCAAAGCTGAAAGGACGGCTAGTGGCCGACGGTGCTGGTGGTGAACGGCGAATCCGATGTTCTAAGGATCAACACACCATTGGAACCTGGAATGTAAGATCTATGAGCCAGGGCAAATTGGATGTGGTTATTGGTGAGATGTCCAGATTAAAGATAGACATTCTGGGCATCAGTGAACTGAAATGGACTGGAATGGGCCACTTCACATCAAATGACCACCAGATCTACTACTGTGGACAAGAGGACCACAGAAGAAATGGAGTAGCCTTCATAATTAATAGTAAAGTGGCTAAAGCAGTGCTTGGATACAATCCAAAAAATGATAGAAAGATCTCAATTTGAATTCAGGGCAAGCCATCTAACATCACAGTGATCCAAATATACGCCCCAACCACAGATGCTGAAGAAGCTGAAGTAGAGCAGTTCTATGAGGATCTGCAGCACCTACTGGACAACACGCCTAAAAGAGATGTTATTTTCATCACAGGAGACTGGAATGCTAAGGTGGGCAGTCAAACAACACCTGGAATTACAGGTAAGCATGGCCTGGGAGAACAAGACGAAGCAGGACATAGGCTGATAGAATTTTGCCAAGACAACTCACTCTGCATAACAAACACTCCCTTCCAAAAACCTAAGAGACGGCTTTATACATGGACTTCACCAGACGGACAACACCGAAACCAGATTGACTACATCCTTTGCAGCCAAAGGTGGCAGACATCTATACAGTCGGTAAAAACAAGACCTGGAGCTGACTGTAGTTCCGATCACGAACTTCTTCTTGCACAATTTAGGATCAGACTAAAGAAATTAGGGAAGACCCACAGATCAGCTAGATATGAGCTCACTAATATTCCTAAGGAATATGCAGTGGAGGTGAAGAATCAATTTAAGGGACTGGACTTAGTAGATAGGGTCCCGGAAGAACTCTGGACAGAAGTTTGCAGCATTGTTCAGGAGGCGGCAACAAAATACATCCCAAAGAAAGAGAAAACCAAGAAGGCAAAATGGCTGTCTGCTGAGACACTAGAAGTAGCCCAAGAAAGAAGGAAAGCAAAAGGCAACAGTGATAGGGGGAGATATGCCCAATTAAATGCAAAGTGCCAGAGATTAGCCAGAAGAGATAAGGAATTATTTTTAAACAAACAATGCGCGGAAGTGGAAGAAGACAATAGAATAGGAAGGACAAGAGACCTCTTCCAGAAAATTAGAACCATCGGAGGTAAATTCCAGGCCAAAATGGGCATGATCAAAACCAAAGATGGCAAGGACCTAACAGAAGAAGAAGAGATCAAGAAAAGGTGGCAAGAATATACAAAAGACCGGTATAGGAAGGATAACAATATCGGGGATAGCTTTGACGGTGTGGTCAGTGAGCTAGAGCCAGACATCCTGAAGAGTGAGGTTGATTGGGCCTTAAGAAGCATTGCTAATAACAAGGCGGCAAGACATGATGGCATCCCAGCTGAACTGTTCAAAATCTTGCAAGATGATGCTGTCAAGGTAATGCATGCTATATGCCAGCAAATTTGGAAAACACAAGAATGGCCATCAGATTGGAAAAAATCAACTTATATCCCCATACCAAAAAAGGGGAACACTAAAGAATGTTCCAACTATCGAACAGTGGCACTCATTTCACATGCCAGTAAGGTAACGCTCAAGGTCCTGCAAGGTAGACTTCAGCAGTTCATGGAGCGAGAATTGCCAGATGTACAAGCTGGGTTTAGAAAAGGCAGAGGAACTAGGGACCAAATTGCCAATATCTGCTGGATAATGGAAAAAGCCAGGGAGTTTCAGAAAAACATCTATTTCTGTTTTATTGACTATTCTAAAGCCTTTGACTGTGTGGACCATAACAAATTGTGGCAAGTTCTTAGTGGTATGGGGATACCAAGTCATCTTGTCTGCCTCCTGAAGAATCTGTATAATGACCAAGTAGCAACAGTAAGAACAGACCACGGAACAACGGACTGGTTTAAGATTGGGAAAGGAGTACGGCAGGGCTGTATACTCTCACCCTACCTATTCAACTTGTATGCAGGACACATTATGCAATGTGCTGGGCTTGAGGAATCCAAAGCTGGAGTTAAGATCACTGGAAGAAACATTAACAATCTCAGATATGCAGATGATACCACTTTGATGGCTGAAAGCGAAGAGGAACTGAGGAGCCTTATGATGAAGGTGAAAGAAGAAAATGCAAAAGCTGGTTTGCAGCTAAACCTCAAAAAAACCAAGATTATGGCAACCAGCTTGATTGATAACTGGCAAATAGAGGGAGAAAATGTAGAAGCAGTGAAAGACTTTGTATTCCTAGGTGCAAAGATTACTGCAGATGCTGACTGCAGTCAGGAAATCAGAAGACGCTTAATCCTTGGGAGGAGAGCAATGACAAATCTCAATCAAATAGTTAAGAGCAGAGACATCACACTGACAACAAAGGCCCGCATAGTTAAAGCAACGGTGTTCCCTGTAGTAACATATGGCTGCAAGAGCTGGACCATAAGGAAGGCTGAGCGAAGGAAGATCGATGCTTTGGAACTGTGGTGCTGGAGGAAAATTCTGAGAGTGCCTTGGACTGCAGGAAGATCAAACCAGTCCATCCTCCAGGAAATAAAGCCAGACTGCTCACTTGAGGGAATGATATTAAAGGCAAAACTGAAATACTTTGGCCACATAATGAGAAGACAGGACACCCTGGAGAAGATGCTGATGCTAGGGAGAGTGGAAGGCAAAAGGAAGAGGGGCCGACCAAGGGCAAGATGGATGGATGATATTCTAGAGGTGATGGATTCATCCCTGGGGTTGCTGGGGGTGTTGATGACCGACAGGAAGCTCTGGCATGGGCTGGTCCATGAAGTCACGAAGAGTTGGAAGCGACTAAACGAATAAACAACAAGTCTGAGCAGGAGCCAGTTTGGTGTTGTGGTTAAGGCACCAGGCTAGAAACCATGAGACCTTGAGTTCTAGTCCCACCTTAGGCATGAAGCCAGCCTGGTGACCTTGGGCCAGTCACTTTCTCTCAGCCCTAGGAAGGAAGCAATGGCAACCCACTTCTGAAAACTTGCCAAGAAAGCTGCAGGGCCTTGCCCAGGCAGTACCAGGAGTCAAGGCTGACTTGAAGGCACACACTCAGTCTGAGCAGAGAACCAGGGATTGTATTGGGCTCTACAGATTTGGGGTCAAATACAGGGAGGCTCAAGAATTTGTTGTGTGGGACAGAAGTCCATTCAGTTCCTTGAGTACACATGCCCTTCTCTATATCATGTGACGGCTGAAAGGAAAACATTTTTTAAAGTCTCTGTGGAATTGAAGAACTGCATGCAACATTTTACTGATGCATAGCAGTTCTGAAATAGAGTTTTAATATGACATAGTTTCCCTCCCTGGCTGGAGTTAATTTCCCCTCCCCATATTAAAGTGTGCAGAGGATTACAAATCTGCCCCTCCTTTCCAGAGAACAGCCGGGCAGTAATTAAGTGGGGGAGGGAGGGAGTTTATCAGAGATGCTTTCCAATGTTAAGTGTTAGTTGCAGGGGGCAAACGTAAAGGAATTTTAATTTTAATTTTAATTGCCCTGTTCTCCATTGCTGGATGTCTTCAGGCAGAAGCTGGACAGCCATTTGTCAAGAAGGCTTTCATCCTGCATCCTGCATGCAGCAGCTGGCTGGACTTGATAGTGCCAGAGTCATTCTTTCAACTCAAGGATGCTTTGATCAATCACCATTTCCCCCCCCAGCAAATAGGCTTAAGAATAAGAGGCTTCCCTCTGGGGCCAAATGTCCCCATTCCCCACCTGCTGCTCAGTAGTATGTGCTTCTACATACATGCGAATGAAAGTGTGCAAAAATGGATTTGAGAGTAGTATACAAATGGTGTGGGGGAGAGACCTGCAGAGAGAGCCCTGGATAACCCCCTTCCCATTTCACACACACCTTTCACTTTGTTTATGCCCAATTTTTATATTGGGGAGCAGAGCCCTAGGACATGATTGTAAAGTGATGACCTTGGCGAAGGAATGGATGGATTGTTAAGGGAAAAGAAACAGCAACTCAGTCCTGGGGAAGCAGAAAGTATGGAAGTGTGAAAGAATCTCAGAATAACTCTGCCTTGGTTCTCTGTGGTATAAGTGGGGCAGAAAGAAACTCTGGCTGGCTTTCAGGATCCTGTGACTGTACCCTACAACAATGAAGTAGCGTTCCTGGAATGCTTGCCGTGCCTGTTTCCTGATTTAGCCTACCTCGAAAGGCTGATTATGACCCTGAGAAAGCTAACAACAATTTTATGGGGATGCATAGGAGAGAACTGAATGGCAGAATGTTGTGATGCCAGAAGTGTGTCACATGTGCTACCCAGTGGAGAAAGATTCCAGAAGGGGAAGTAGATGGTGGAAATAATGGCAGAAGGAGGCTTCATCACCTCCATAGTCCCTTCCAACTCTATAAGCAGAACCAGGGAAGATTCCTACTACATTACCGGCACTTCAGGTTGGATTATTTACAGTATACTCACGCACATGCTTTTCTGGAAGGAAGTACAACTGACTTCATTGAAATTTACTTCCAAGCAATGTATGGTGAGGGCTCTTTGCTTTCCAAGGACTGGGCACACCACTGTGTAGCAGATCTGTACACAACTATTTATTGTGGCACACACCTTCCCCAACAACAGGCTGTTGCTCTGAGTTCACTCCTCCCTTCTAGGCCTTGCAAGCTGATGTTGCCACATAAACACGTGTTCAATACTCAGTCCTTTATACTTAGCCCTTTAATGGTCAGTCCATTACAGTCTCGTAGTCTGTAAAATATAGTCTGGCATACATCCTTTGCCTCCTTCCAAAAATTCTTGCGCTAGTGGGGATGAGGTGCTGCTGAGCTCCTTTTCTGGTTGCTGCTGAGCTCCGGGCCAAGCTCCAAGTTCTGCTCTTAAGCGGTGTTGCTTTTAAGCACTCCAGCTAAGCTCCAAAGCCAAGCACCAGGCAGGAATCCCACCAGGATATGCTGCTTACCATAGCTTGTGGTCCTGGCAGTTGACTGATAGCCCTCTTGCCTGCCTATAATTGTTGTCAATCTCCAAATGTCGCCTCCCGCTTCCCCATCTGCTTGTCATTTTCCCATCTCCTTTTCTTGTACACAACGGGACGTGGTGGCGCTGCGGGTTAAACCTCTGACTGCTGAGCTTGCCGATTAGAAGGTCGGCAGTTCGAATCCCCGTGACGGGGTGAGCTCCCGTTGCTAGTCCCAGCTCCTGCCAACCTAGCAGTTCGAAAACATGCCAATGTGAGTAGATTAATAGGTACCACTTTGGCAGGCAGGTAACAGCGTTCCGTGTAGTCATGCCGGCCACATGACCACAGAGGAAGTGTCTTCGAACAAACGCCGGCTCTTTGGCTTTGAAACGGAGATGAGCACCGCCCCCTAGAGTCAGACACGACTGGACTTAATGTCAAGGGAAACCTTTACCTTTCTTGTACACACCCACCCACTCTGCCTTAGCATTTGCTTTTCTAAGTTAAGGGCCTGGGTGGGGTGAGGATGCCTCTAGACATTGGCACATTCCTGAAAATGCCAGGGGGCAGTTCAGTTAGCCAGGCAACTGGAACGCCACCATGGATGCTTGTAAGTAAACTGTGAGCAAGTGAGTGAGTGAGCCCACCTCTTAGGTTTCTGGGGCTGTAAGCATGAGCTGTGCTGAGTCTTGGGGAAGTGGGATGAGAAGTGTTTCTGCCTGGCTACAGCTGTTTTTCCCAAACACAGACAGCAACTCAGCTTCACTTCCTCAAATGTATACAGCACTGTGCTGATAAAGCATCCTTGGCATTCATCTAGAAAATTCAGTAATTCTCCATTCCAGAAAACTCTTGGGAATCTCTGCACATCAATTCTGGTGGTTGCACAGACCGTAAGATCTCCTGGGCAAACAATCCAGGGTCAAGTCAAATGGATCCCAGCCTTGATTCCAAGCCCTGCCCAAAGTTTCACTGTAGCTGAACAGGACAGTCTTGGACTTCTAAAGAGTGACACTTTCAGGCACATATTAATTGCCTGTTGAGGAATTAAAGTTCTTATTCTAATTTTTTTCTCCAATGTGGAGGGAAGCAATTATCTCCCTAGGTTTTTTGTTTGTTTGTTTTAAAAGAAAATCCATAAAGTAGAAACAGCTGAAAAATTAGCCAGGCTTCATTAAAAAGAAGGCAGAAGACAAAAAGGCAGGAAGAGGTGGGAGGGTGGGAGGACAGAGAGAGATGGGTGGGAGGGAAAGGGAGAGGGGGGGAGGGGGAGGGGGGAAGAGGGGAGGGGAGGGGAGAGGGGAGGGGGGAGGGGAGGGGGGAGGGGAGGGGGGAGGGGGAGGGGGAGGGGAGGGGGGAGGGAGGACATGCTTGGCCTGCAAGCGTGGCACTAAGCTAAGTTTCAAACCACAGCTACACCTTCTTTGCACTGCCAGGAAGGGAATTTCAAAACATGTTTTATGGGTTTGGCTATAGGCACATCTACCTGAAAATCCATAGTTGGCATCAAGGCAATCCTTCTTGCAGGTGGAGAAAAAACTCCTTTGGCTTTAGATGCTTTATGCAAATTGATACATTGGCATATTTTTCATTATTTTGCAGAATTGCTTTTAATTCTGATAGTATAGTCCCAACCAGAGCACTACAGGTTTATCTTTTAGGCCCTGCTGACTTCATTTCCAAGCCTACTGTTGGAGTTAAAAGGCTTAAACACTTGCTTTTAAATGTTTAAAAGTGGATATTTTAAATGTTTGGGAAGTTACAGGCTGTTTCCATACTGAGGGCACAAAAAATACACTGTACACAACTCTGGCTGTACAATCCTGTTCTGTTCCCAGCAAAGATCCCTTCTTTGGCTCTTCCTAGCAAAGAGAAAAAGCAGAGGAAGAAGAGCTCACATTCTGAATTTCTGCATGCCAGCCAGGAAGAAGACCCAAAAGCAGCATAGAAAAACACTGACATTGGGTTATTAAACATAGTCAGTCAATGCATCACAGTTAAATCATAAAAGGTATATATATAGACGGTTCATTCTCCACCGACTGGCACTTGTGTCTCCACGTAGGCAATGCAGGATTATTCACGACATTCCTGCAGCAGTATGGAGAGGTATGCAAATTTCTCCTGTTCCTCCTCTCCAGATGTGGCTTCTGACCCCTACCAACTTCCTTGACCTCATTCAAAACCATGGAATGGAGCAGCCATCAATTTAGCAACTGGAGGCTTTGCAACTCCATTGATACCCTGTATAGTAGCAGTAATTACTGAAGTCAGTCCTTCAATCTGTCTCAATTTTGCCAAGCATAACTGGGAGTGGCCCACCTATTCCATCAGAGGACTATCTCTGAAAGCTGCCTCCACCCCTTGGTTTCTCTCAACAAGATAATGATTTGATCACCAATATTATGAGACCATTCACTTGTCCTCAAGCTAAACTATTCCATTCTACTCTCCTGGTACGTATTTTTGTGGCAGCCCTTCCACTGATTGTAGTTTGCTGGAAGCTGTTCTTAGTACTCGAGTCCTCACCTGCCTCCAGCATTGGCCTGGCTATTTATCTCTCATTCATCAAGATGAATATGATGGGTCATTTTTCCAAATAATCCTGACTTGTTTTTATTCAGCTAAGCTCTTATACTGATAGGAAATGATGGTTCAGGGTTTCAGATAACAGCAGTGAGGAAACAAGGATCTTAATGCATCAAGATTGCAGGATGAGGAGAGGAGGCCTCTCAATCAAAATAATCATTTCTTCTTTCTAAAAGTGGTGGAGAAAGAGCTATCTCAGGTGCATAAGGATTGCTGGGACATGTGTGGGTGGGGTGTTAAGGACTGTGCCTGTAATGGTGTGTGAGAAAGACCTTGAGAGATGGGGCAAGGAAATGCTGCCTAGGAAACTGTCAGATAAGAGATGGCTTAGCTCGCAGCTGGATAGTGGGTGGGGCAAGAGGCTCAGAAGGGACCCTCCCTAACTTCTAAGGCTGTAAAACAATAGGTGGGAGATTTGGACTTTCAGACTTGCAAGATTTATGTCAGCCTTCCTAGGTAGACCAGACAGGAAACATGACCAGATGAGCTGATTCTACTTTAATTGTAAGGCTACATTAACAAAATCTTGCAAGTCTGAAAGTCCAAATCTCCCACCACCTCTTTTACAGTCTAAGAAACTCGGGAGGGTCCCTTCTGAGCCTCTTTTTCTGCCCGCTATGCATCTGTGGGCTAAGCCATCTCTTATCTGACCGTTTCCTAGGCAGCGTCTCTTTGACCCATCTCCCAAGGCCTTTCTCACACACCACTACATCGCCAGACAGGAAACGTCTGCAGTTCTCACTCCCTTTGATGAAAGTGGATTTACGTGCAATGTGGCTTTCAAAGGAGAAGAGAGAAATTCTCATGAGTGGAGTGGTGTTCTAAGCTGGGTGCACTTAATCATGTTCCTGAATGAATACATTTTCTTGGGATGCACAGGACACAGTTGATTACAAAAATGAAAAAAAGAGAGACACCACTTTTCCAGGGTTAAAACCTAGTGTGCAAAAGATTTAAGGTTCTTGAAGTTTCAAGCTCCAGAACTGTTCCATTCTTCAGACAACCGCATATCAAGCTCAAAAACCTCTGCGGTCACTAAAAGTTGACACCAACTTGACGGTAAGGTAAAGGTAAAGGTTTCCCTTGACGTAAAGTCCAGTCGAGTCCGACTCTAGGGGGCGGTGCTCATCTCCGTTTCTAAGCCTTGGAGCCGGCGTTGTCATAGACACTTCCGGGTCATGTGGCCAGCATGACGACTCGGAACGCCGTTACCTTCCCGCCGAAGCGGTACCAATTAATCTACTCACATTTGCATGTTTTCGAACTGCTTGGTGTGCAGGAGCTGGGATGAGCAACGGGAGCTCACCCCGCCGCGCGGTTTCGAACCGCCGACCTTCCGATCGACAGCTCAGCGGTTTAACCCGCAGCGCCACCGCGTCGATTATTATTATTAATAATAGACATGTTTAAGGAAAGGGAAAAAAAGAAAAGAAAACAACAGCAAAAAGAGGCAAAAGAGAAGCAAAAAAAGAAAAATAAAGAATAAAGTAGATAAACAGGGCATTTACAAGCATCACCAAGTTAGGTTAAACTGTTCAATATTTCACTGATTAGTTTTAAATAATTAAACCATTGTTAAGATCCAAGTAATACACGAGTATCAATAGCAATAGTCAGCACAGCATGAATCATAAAATGAGATTAAGAATTTACAGTAATTTTCTGTACAAGCAATTAAAAAAAGTATGCTAAGATACTTTGAAATCCATAGTAAAGGTAAAGGTAAAGGTTTTCCTTGACATGAAGTCCAGTTGTGTCTGACTCTAGGGGGCGGTGCTCATTTCTGTTTCAAAGCTGAAGAGCCGGCGTTTGTCCGAAGACACTTCCTCCGTGGTCATGTGGCCGGCATGACTAAACGGAACACCATTACCTGCCCGCCGAAGCGGTACCTATTAACCTACTCACATTTGCATGTTTTCGAACTGCTAGGTTGGCAGGAGCTGGGACTAGCATTGGGAGCTCACCCCATCACGCGGATTCGAACCGCCGACCTTCCGATCAGCAAGCTCAGCAGCTCAGCAGTTTAACCCGCAGCGCCACCGCATCCCATATATAGAGTCATATATATGAATACATATATATACATCCATATATATATATATATATATATATCCATATATATATATATGGATATATATATGTCATATATATCCATATATAGAGTCATAATCCAAAAATGGTTTCCCAGTTGAATCAAATTCTGTACCAGATTTACTTTTGAAATATGAAGTTATTTTGGACATCATGGTGTGCTTCCAGGGCTAAATATTCATTCATCTGCAGAAGGGACTGTATGCACTTTCCAATAAAGTTCATACAGTTCCTTCTAGCATTTGCCATATACAGAGCTAATTCAATATACTTTGGGAATGTAAGGTTTAATAATATTTAATTAAAACAAATAGCAGGTTGGAAAGGAAATTCAGCTTTTAAAATGTGTTTCATTCGATCATAAGCCATTTTTCAAAATTCTTGAGCTTTACAAGATTGCTTTCAAATATGGAGTAATGATTTTGATATTTGCAACAATTTTTAGAGAGTAAATGGTCCATTTTAGCAAACCAGGCTAAAATATACCAGTGGTAAAACATCTTATACCAGTCTTATCTAAGTACAATATTTAGTGTGGATTTAGTATTTTTCTCCCATTGAATTTCCCATTGTTCCATATCAATTATTGAAACTAAGTTCTGCATTATTATTGTTGTTATTATTATTTGATCATCTATCTATCACAAGGTGGTGAACATACCTAACACTCCTGCCTCCTATTTTCCCCACAACATCCCTGTGGAGAATAACAGGGCTAAGATCCTGTGGGACTTCCAGATCCAGACAGACAGGCATGATGGCCAATCAACTGGACATCATGGTAATAGACAAGGACCAGAAGACAGCAGTGGTGATAGATAATACAGTGGTGCCAAGTGACAGCAACATCAGGAAGAAGGAGTATGAGAAGCTGGAGAAGTACCAGGGCCTGAAGGAGGAACTAGAGAGGATGTGGAAAGTGAAGACCAAAGTGGTCCCAGTGGTGGGAGGGGCACTTGGGGCTGTGGCTCCCAAGCTGGGAGAGGGGCTCCAACAGATCCCAGGAGCAACATCAGAGCTCTCTGTCAAGAAGAGTGCAGTGCTAGGAACAGATAAGATCCTGCACAGAACCCTCAAACTCCCAGGCCTCTGGTAGAAGACCCGGGGTTGAGGAGGACACATACCACCCATAGGAGTGAGAAGGGAATTTTTTAATATATATAATGGAAAGGGAAAAGATCACAGATCTGCAATATTCTCCCCATCTTCTAAGCCTAAAAAAGGAAGCACAACTTTGCCATTAATACAGAAAGGCTAAATACTGTCATAAAACAAAAAGAGGCAAGAAGTTAACTGCAGCCACGAATCATAAATAATTCCAGGACAGGACAGGACCAGGCTTTGTTAATTTGTTAATTTGCTTTGTTAATTCTTTAAAAAAAAAGTATCCTCAATGTAGAAAAGCCAGTGCAGCCTAAGAAATTACTTTTGAGAATGGTATTAGAAAATTATGCATATGCTATAAAATCAACAAGGTTTTTAGGTCAGTTAACAACCTATAAATATTGAAGGACTTTTGCATTGCTGTGATTTAACATTCTCACATCAGCAGTTCTTAAAGGCAGATTTGGGGAAATACTGCCTGTAGAATGGGGTTATCCATACAGTTCAGGGGCCTTTCAATATTTCGCCCATATCTTGCTACATTGTAACTATTATGGAGATAAATTAGAAATTCTGTAATGGTATGTGGGAATGACCTTGGGAGACAGGAGGAAGAGCCACCGCCTGGACAACAGTCTGATAAACAAAATTTGAGTCCAAAGGAGGAGGGGAAGAGAAAGCATCTCAGAAGGGACCTTGCCTAGTTTTCGGGAAAGTAAAAATGAGGGATTGGAGGGATATTTTCAGACTTTCAGATTCTGTTAATGTAACCTTACAATAAAGATAGAGCTAGTATTCATTATCATGATTCTTGTCTGGACTACCTCAAACAGAATGCAGCCATGCAGGCTATCTTTGGTGCCCCTAGAAGGGCGCACATAACACCTTTGCTACGCAAGCTGCACTGGGTGCCAGTCTGCTTCCGGGTCCAATTCAAGGTGTCGGTCATCACCTTTCAAGCCCTACATGGCATGGGACCGGGTTACCTGAGGGACCGCCTCTTCCCCGCTTCATCAGCCCGTCCCACCCAATCATGCAGAGAGGGCATGTTACAGACCCCATCGATAAGAGAATTCCATCTGGTGGGGTCTAGGAGGCAGGCCTTCTCTGCATTGGTGCCTGCCCTGTGGAACATTTTAGCCCCCGAGGTGAGGTTGGCCCCATCACTCCTGGCCTTCCGGCGGAATCTGAAGACCTGACTCTGCCACCTGGCTTGGGGCAGGGGGGAGAGACATCATGATTGGGGATGGCTAGTGTACATCGCATACAAGGACTGAGTTACTATCTGCCATCTGAGATTCTATTTTTATCTATGCTTGTTGTTTACTTGTAATTGTATTTTTAGATATTATATTTTTATATATTGTAATTTTATTGTATATAGATTGTTTTATTGATTATTTTGCTGTAAACCTCCCAGAGTCCCTCTGGTGGGAGGAGATGGGCAGTGACAAATTTGATAAATAAATAAGTAAATAAATAAATTCTAACAAATTCTAACAAATTCTCTGTTGGGACTCCTACTTCAGACATTCCTCAGGCATCCAGACAAATGTTAGCTTCAATACCTCTTCTTGGACAGACCCTAAAATAAAACATAGTGTTGCTCTTCAGCTTTCTTTATTACCATCCAAGACCAGGTTAAAGCAACCAAAGTACAATCCAAGCACATAATAGCAGTTTAATACATGGCATGCCTGGATATGATGTAACATTATGGCATGCAAAACTGGCAAGCAATTAGTTAAGCTGTAGTGTAGCTGAAGATAGCAAAATTTTACTGCTGCACTAAAGGTTGCTTCTTTTTTTACTGGACTTATATTTTATATTTTGGTTTGGTTTGAGACTGCAAAAAAAAATTGTGTTTGTTTAACTGACTTGGTTAAGTGTGTCATGGAAACTCAACCATTTAATGATGAAGTAGCCTGGGGGGCATGTGTGAATATCTGCTTTCGTTGTATTATCCTCTCTCCAAAACTCAGCAGCTTCCTTGTCTCCTCACACTTACTGATAGGCTCTGTCAGCTCTTCGAGGTAGGCCAGGCCAAGAAACAGGTCCCACAAGGATTCTAGGAATGCTACTTTATTGCTCTAGGGTATAGTAACAGAATCTTGAAACTCCCCTCTTACATTAAAAAATCCTTCTACAGTTCTTCTACCTCTGGATTGTGTAATCTCTTCTTGAAGGCCCTCCTTAACAGCTCGCTTCTTCCTTCTCCCCTTAACAATTCTCTCATGCTTGCCAGGTTGTGACTCATGCAGATTCCAACCCTGGGAAGCGTCAGCTGCAAAAGGAGCAAGCCATGAGTGGCAAAGTGAGGGATTGTTGTGCTCCTGAAGAACAGACTCAATGGGAGCCATATCTGCTGAAGAGTTATACCCTGATCTTGAGTAGAATTTTTGAAAGGTTTCTCTAACGCAGAATTTCTCAACTAGGGTTCTGTAGAACCTAAGAGTTCCACAAGAGGTCATTAAGAGTTCCCTGGGAGATCACAATTTATTTTAAAATTATTTCAGATTCAGGCAACTTCACATTAAAGAGGTAAGTTTCATTCTTTATTTTTAGGCTAAGAACGCTGTTAATGCAGTTAATACAGGCCTACCCATGAAACAAATATAATAATTTTGTAACTTCCAGCCTGTATTTGAGCCTGAATGGGCAGAGATTTCCTGAGGCCTGAAAAATATTTCAAGGGTTCCTCCAGGGTCAAAAGGTTGAGAAAGGCTGCTCTAATGGATGGAAACTAATTCTTAGGTAAACCTCTCTGAGGTCTGAAGCTTCAAAACCACCTACTGGTTCTGCTTTCTGGAAACAATATTCTATGATAAGCCATAATGTGCCTGTTTCAGCCATGGTGATTTACAAATCATAGTTTGTACTTGTGCTAAATGTGAACCACACCAGAGTTTGTGTACGTGCTGTGTGAACCCAAAATTATTATTAGTTTTCCTACGGTTGGCTGCATAAACAACAATGGAGGCATTTACAGAACATGCTATGCCATTACTCATGGTTTATTAAATCATGATTAGCTGGTTTATACATCATGCTAAGCCAAGACTAAAGAAACTGAATTATGATTAATTATGGATTCGTATATTATATGAATGAGGCCACTGCCTCAGGACCAGCTCCTGATTCTTCTGTTGCTGCTATTCCCTTCTCTAACCTGATTCCCTCAACACATTAATCATAATATAGTGTGCTGAGGTGAATCCAACCATTGTGGCTTGTAAAGATGGCTCACGATAGTGTATTGTGTGAAGTCTGCTGACTGTGATGTGACAGACCACGATTAAGCAAACCATGACTGAATCTGGTGTGAAAACCCAGGCTCAGATTGACTTGGGACTCTGATTTCAGAAATAGGTCTCTTTTCTTTTTGTAGTTTTTATCTTTGCTTTAAATCTAATAAAATTCCTATTAAAAAAACCCAAACAGATTGGTTATCTCTGAATAGATTTGATGGCCTTTATTGCACAAAGGCTCTTCTTCTGAACTGAAACAACTCTCTTTGGGGACCCAATTTAAGTGCCTGATTCTGAGTTGACTGATGGTTTGCATCAAGTCACTTCAACAAATGGTATCCGAGATTAGACAGGCGATAGATGAGACAGAGAAAGAGAGAGAGAGATGATATAGATAGATAGAATTTTTTTTTTAATTGTATGGCATAGCAGTTTGGTGTTCATGCTGCTTTTTCTTGCTGGGAAATCCTTGTGAGGTCCGGCAGCCAGACGCGTGGACTATTTAGCCGTGACAAGTCACGTTGCCCGGGGTGCACCACGAGGAGGCTAGTCTGCATTGCACCGAGTCGGGCCGAGAGAGAGGGACTGGCCCAAGGTCACCCAGCCGGCTTTCAGGCCCAAGGCGGGACTAGAACTCTCATGCCACGCCTGATTGGCTCTCGGGCTGAGAGGGAGGGACTGGCCCAAGGTCACCCAGCTGGCTTTCATGCCCAAGGCGGGACTAGAACTCTCATGCCACGCCTGATTGGCTCTCGAGCTGAGAGGGAGGGACTGGCCCAAGGTCACCCAGCTGGCTTTCATGCCCAAGTCGGGACTAGAACTCTCATGCCACGCCTGATTGGCTCTCGGGCTGAGAGGGAGGAACTGGCCCAGGGTCACCCAGCCGGCTTTAAGGCAGGACTAGAACTCACAGACCCCTGGTTTCTAGCCCAGAACCTTAGCCACTAGACCAGACTGGCTCTCTGATAGATAGATGATAGATTGATAGATCAATATTCCTGTTGATTGATTGATTGATAGATTGATAGATTGATAGATTGATAGATTGATAGATTGATAGATTGATAGATCATGGAGGTTCTGCCTCTTTGATATATTAGGACCGAATGAACTTACTGAATGCATACATTTTCAGAACACTAGAGGAAGAGCTTTATTTCTCAATCTATAATTCATATATCAGAATTGGTTGCTTGGAGATATGATTGTGGCCCCCGGGAACCACTGTGTACGATAGATAAATGGAACTGCAATGGTCAGAGCTAGTCTACCTCTGAAAACCAGATCTATTTCCGAGGAAGGCGATGTACCAGAATGGAGTGCCTTTGCTACTTGGAGATAAACTTTCAGCTGCCTAATGTTAAGTGCCTTGGAAACAAAACCATTTTTTTTTTCCAATTCCAGGAAAGGATTTCTAGCAAGCAGCATGCCTTGGCTGCCAGATGGAAAAGCCAGCTGCAATGTTTCCTGCTGTTCCTTCTTCATTCCTTTTTCTTCCATAATTGCCCCAGGCATATGTGCAAAAACAGCAAAAGCCCAAACAAAAACAGTGGTACCTTCTCTGTCTCTGTTTGAACTGAATCATTTCTCTTTTCCATTGTTCTGATTTTTTTTTAAGTGCATATCATTTTCTTGACCTGCAGGGGGCACATTTGTTTTGGGAACTAGATTTCTCTGCTGCCAGAAGCCATTTCTTCTGTGCTGGAATCATAGCAAGTGGCACCGTGAAGTTTTAAGAGAGAACTATCAATCACCTGAGTCCCCATTTTGAAAAGACAAATCCTGTAACAATTGCAGGCAGTTTGGCTCATGTTGAGCCCTCCAGATCTTTGGTTCTACACACAACAATTCCTGTTCTGTGTGGTCTTAACATTTTGAAGGAATAAAATGGCCAAGCTTCAAAAGGAAATCATGGGCACTCAAAGAGTGTTTGGGCTTGTCCCTAAATAATCTGTTTTCTTGTTCTCCCCATGCAATTCAACGGTCCACAAAGGAGGGGAGTTTTCCCCTTTTGACCAAGTATATGAGCTAAAAGAATTACACAAAGCCATTAATGCAGGGAATGTGATGTCAAAAGTCAGGGCTTTTAGATGGTTTGAAGAGGCCACCTACTTTTAGCTCTACTCTGATTTCAGAGAAATGTGCGTGGCCAGCGTAGATGAAATCAGGATTTCAGAACTGTGGTAAGAAAAAGAATTCTAGAAGAAGAGCAGCCCACCTTTGGAATTCTGCATGGAGGGAAAGCTGGGAATGATGGAATTAACCTCTACATTTCTTCAGCCAAGTCCAAGCCAGAGTCTTCATTCTAACAATCTGAAGAAAGCACAGACATCCAAAGCTGGTCTGAGAGGTTCCATTCTGTTCAGGAGAGGACGGTGTATCTGAAACACACCCCACAAATGAAGATATTGTGTTGCAATTGTAGTTTTGAAATCTATCTCCAGAAAGATGGGCAAGCCTATTCACAAAGCATTACAATGTTTGGTTGTTGGTTTTCTTTCCCAACCCAGAGGAATATGGGCATGACTTGCCTGACCTCAATCGTATCAAAAGTATATTGGCAGGGGGGAACCCTCATTTTGAAGGTTTGAAGTATACCACGCTCCTGTCGGCCCTTCAGCTCTTCCAGTAGTACAGATTGGGAAACCAATGCCATGTAGGTCAGCACTACTTTTATTGCAAAGTTATCATAATAGAATTTTGTGCTTCCCCACTCATTCCTTTTATTTTCATACAAACTAGGGTGGAGCTTGTCTGAGGCGTTTATTCATGTTACTTTCTTGGCCCAAGCGCAGGCCTCTTTTATCTGACAGTTGCCTTGGTAGCAGCTCTTCCTCCTGTCCTTCAAGGCCATTCCCTCTGCCCTCTACAATTCCTCATCTTTTCAATAAATCTGTGGGGCAGGACAACGCCAGCTCCAAGGCTTAGAAACGGAGATGAGCACCGCCCCCTAGAGTCGGACACGACTGGACTTTACGTCAAGGGAAACCTTTACCTTTACTTATAAGAATTATATTCCAATTATACTCCCCCAATATGGAGGAGGAAGGCTGCATCATGCCAGCCACATTGCTCTAATCCTAAATGAGTTGGGTAAACTTTATCTATACTGAAGCCTTTCTACCTGAGATTGAAAGATCCTGACTAGTGGCCATGTTAGCTGGAATTCTGGGAGATGAATTCCACACTCACCTGGGGATCCCGCTTGGCAGCAGGTAACAAAGCCTGTTGTCTTCCTCGTGTCCAAATGCCCAGAAAATGTTCTATGCAGAGAAATAATTCAGAAGGGCAAACTTTGAAATGAAACAGATCATCTTAGTGAAGGCTGACTCAAAGTCACACCATTCCGTGAAAGCTTTGTTGAAGTGTATTTGAGTTGGCTATTCTGTTGTATGAGAACCACAGCCAACTCAGGTTTATCAGTGCATGATTAATCAATCTATGATCTACTGTGATGTGTGAACTAGGCCTCTGTGTGCATGTCTGAATACAAATCGGTTACATGTTCCTTTGTCCCACATAGAGCCTTTCAAAAGTAGGTTGTTGGTAGATTGAGATGGTAGTATGAATTTTGGCAGAGTCTCAGATTGTTATAAAGGTGATGTTATTATGATTTAAGTTAATGTTGATGTCTATTTTCTCATGCACTATGGATATTTCACTGTTATTGTGGATGTTTTATTGGATAGGATTATCAAAGCTGTTTTGTCGTTAAGTTCTTTGCTATGGATGATTTATTAGTTTGCTGCTATTGATGTTTTAGTCTGGGATTTTCTGAATACTTCCATAAGTCTGTTTGGATTTGGTGGCATATAAATTCAATAAACAAATATAAACAAACTAACAAACAAAGCACCTGAGCCAAATAATGGAGGAGATTCTAAGCTAGCAATCAGCATTATGTCTAGAACGGTAGACTGTACTTATATATTAATCCATATTGAAACACCTGTACAACTATACTTTTTAACTGGGCAAAACAATTAGGAATTAGCAGGACTGAAAAAGATAAACAAGGAGAAAGCAACAATAGCAGGGTAACAAAAGACAAAAAGGAGCATCAGGAAACTTAGAGAAGAACAGATGTGTTTGGGCATGCATTTGTCATTCCCTTCTAGAACATTGCTCCCATATCTACTTAAGCTATTGCGTAGGCAACAATGGTCTCCAATCATTCTGATACATTTGTTACTGTATGGCTCATTAGTCTTTTTGAATTCACTCTATATATTGAGAGAGAGAGAGAGATGATGATGATTATAAATAGCTGATCTAGGTGTTACTCCTGGAGGGGAATTCAGCTGCAGTCTTGAGAAGAAAGAGGGAGAAGTAAAATGGTTGCTCAGCCCTGGGAAAGTAGAAGATGTGAGAAAAAGACTCAAAACAGCCCCACATTGACTCTGTTGTCCTTAAGAAAACAGAATGAAGGATTTGGACAAGGTCTCAAGATTCACCCTATAACAGTGAAGTAGCATTCTTTGCATCCCTGCCATATCTGATCTTTGACCTTGCCTATCTCAAAGTCCTGACAACCCCCTTGTTGTTGCTGGGGCTGCTGTTTTTACCGTTCTGCATTTGGCACTCTGGATCAGACAGATGGAAAGAACTATCTAGATCAAAAAATGGGGATTAGCAGAAGAGGTTGGACTAGGATTGTATTTATTGATTTTTAAAGCAAATCAGAATGTTAGAAAGGGCCTTGGAGATTATCTCGTTTTGCCTTGCCCAGCATGACATGCTCCACATTGTGTTGGGCTTCATCTTGAAGACAAATTCTGAGCCTTGATGTCCAACACATCTGGAATTGTCCAGATTGGATTGGGAAGATCAAATAAGTCCTGTTCAGTGCACCACTGGAGTCACACTGCATCTTCTTAAGTACCTATAGTGATTGGGAGATTCTTCCACTTTTTGGAGCAGTGGATAGCATAAATCTAGGTGTTATGTATGTTAGTCTCTATATATGTGTGGACAAACTTGAGCAAATGTTGTATGTACCCTTCTATGCTTAACTAGGCATACTCTGGGCTGTAAACATCCAGTTGACCATGAGATGGTATATCTCTTCTCTGCCATCTAGTGGCCACCTTTATTTTGGTAGTTCAGATATGACTGACTGACTGAATGACTGACTGACTGACTGACTGACTGACTGACTGACTGACTGACTGATTGATGGTGCCTTCAAAGTAACTGTTGACTCCTGAAAGCTGCCTGGATAAGTCCCTACAGTTTCCTTGGCAAAGTGGTTTGCCCTTGCCTCCTCCTTCCTAGGGCTGAGAGAGAGGGACTGGCCCAAGGTCACCCAGCTGGCTTTGTACCAAGGCAGGACTAGAACTCATGGTCTCCCAGTTTCTAGCCTGGTGCCTTAACTACATCACCAACTGGATCTCGCAATGGGGTTACTGCTTCTAAAATAAGGTTGAGGTAAGCTAGAAATGGGGACACGGTGGTGCTGCGGGTTAAACCGCTGAGCTGCCGAGCTTGCCGATCGGAAGGTTGGCGGTTCGAATCCATGTGATGTGGTGAGCTCCCGTTGCTAGTCCCAGCTCCTGCCAACCTAGCAGTTCGAAAACATGCCAATGTGAGTCGATTAAGAGGTACCGCTTCGGCGGGCAGGTAACAGCATTCCGTTTAGTCATGCCGGCCACATGACCACAGAAGTGTCCACGGACAAACGCCGGCTCTTCGGCTTTGAAACGGAGATGAGCACCGCCCCCTAGAGTTGGACACGGCTGGACTTCATGTCAAGGGAAACCTTTACCTTTACTAAGCTAGAAATAGCAAGTTCTTCAAGGCTGCTTGGACAATATTTGGATACCATGCTTCTTCTTAAGAATGCAGATTTAGATTGCATGGGGGGGGGGGATATGGTCAATATTATGGGCAGTGGTGCCAGAAATTGTATTTTATATATATTACAATTTTTGGTGCCACTGCTCATAATTTTAGTTGAAAGCTTTTAAGGATATTAAAAAAAAATTACAGTGTCCATAAGCAACAGTAGCTTTATTGCCCATATTTGCAGGTCCGACACCATTTATGTTAATTTAAGGCTTATTGTTACCTGCCAGATCCATCATATTTGTACACTGGAAAACCAAACTCCATCTTTCTTTGGATCAATGGTAGGAAACAGCATTGACCGAAAAATCAGTATAGCACCAAACAGCCTTGAAAAATCCTTTAATTAAAGATTGTTTTATTTATTTTGGGTCTCTGTTTTTTTAGCTCTGTCTGTCCAGATGGGTTACCTCCATGTATACAAATGATTATTTTTATAGAAATATTGAATGAATATATAAAAATTTGTATCTGTCCTTAAGATTACAAATGTGAATGTGCATAGGTATCCATTACTGCAGATGCTGACTGCAGTCAGGAAATCAGAAGACGCTTAATCCTTGGGAGAAGAGCAATGACAAATCTCGATAAAATAGTTAAGAGCAGAGACATCACACTGACAACAAAGGTCCGCATAGTTAACGCAATGGTGTTCCCCGTAGTAACATATGGCTGCGAGAGCTGGACCATAAGGAAGGCTGAGAGAAGAAAGATCGATGCTTTTGAACTGTGGTGCTGGAGGAAAATTCTGAGAGTGCCTTGGACTGCAAGAAGATTGAACCAGTCCATCCTCCAGGAAATAAAGCCAGACTGCTCACTTGAGGGAATGATATTAAAGGCAGAACTGAAATACTTTGGCCACATAATGAGAAGACAGGACACCCTGGAGAAGATGCTGATGAGAGTGGAGGGCAAAAGGAAGAGGGGCCGACCAAGGGCAAGATGGATGGATGATATTCTAGAGGTGACGGACTCGTCCCTGGGGGAGCTGGGGATGTTGACGACCGACAGGAAGCTCTGGCGTGGGCTGGTCCATGAAGTCACAAAGAGTCGGAAGCGACTAAATGAATAAACAACAAATATATATCCATATTATATTGTTGTTTTGAGGTAGTTTCTATTTGCTCATTAACATTTGTTGTTGTTGTTATTCTCTTGTTCCATATTTTCAATACTTCGTTGACTACTGCATTAAAAAGATGCTATTCACTGATGCTGGGCTGTTCCTCGCCTTTCAAAAGTTACTATGATCTGTGAAGTTCAGTTTCATTTTGTTTTGCAGTTCTGCAAATTAACAACAAAATGCTTAAAAGTTATACATATTTCTGCATGCCATTTCTGAAATATTTCCATCTCCATCCAAGTATCATCTTCTCACATATTATTTTCTATGTGTTTCTGCATTACAACATTTTGAAAAAATTCATAAAGGCATTCTGGACAGAGCTGAGGTTTACAGAATAGCCAGTTGGGTAAGTTCATATAAAAATGTAAATTAAAAACTTTTCTTCCCATCTGTCAGGCGTCGCTCCAAAGATAGAAGCAAGGCTGTACAGACATTTGTACCATAATGATGCTGTTCTCCCTTTTAAATATGAGGTTTAAAAAAATGTACTGCTAAAGATTTCAGTTACCTCCATTACTTCGTATTTTATCTTGATACTATTCTGAAAGTTACATTGGAAACCCTTTGATTGAATATATATATATATATTAAAAGATCACAGCATTTGAGAAAAGAACTGCAGAATAGCAATAAGATCATTTTGGTCAGTCTAGCATGTTATACCTTCCTGGGGTTAAGATATAAATTGTGCTTTTCTCTACAACATATTATTTAGTTCTGACCTTCAAAGAAACCCCCTGGAAAGGGGACTGACTCACCTGTCACCATATCAGAATATGCATGTTTAAAAGTGGGTTTTCATGTGAATTATTAACTAGATTCTTGGCTTGTTACACTGGGAATCAACATACAGCACATGGGTTGGATTTTTTTTTTTAATGTTCCTTTGTAGAGAATCCACCTTTATTCCTTCTGACACTATAAAGCACTTGAAGGAACAATTTTGGAATTTAAATTATTTCTAGAGAAGTGTGTGTGCATGCACGCAAGCAGGAGCTACTTAAAATGAATGATTCCTTTCCAGTGAATAATGTATGTAACATATTCCCTTCCTTGTCATTTCAGCTCACAAAGAGCCAGCAAGCAACCACTGCTTTTATCCAGATTTTCTTTTCATTTTTGCACGAGTTATTGGCAAGCAATATTTTAAAAACATTCATGAAAGGCAAAATGGCAGCGTCACAGAGGTTTGCCCTCTGGTGGTGATGGGAAGATAAATCATCGACATGCCAGCTAAAATAAAGATCTCAGATAAGCCCATCAACAGTCACTTCTGAGCAGAAACCAACATAGTTGGTTGTCCCCTCCCGAAATGTTCAAAATACTCACTTGCTTTTTTTTTCCTTTTTCTCAACACATCAACATACTTCCAGACAAAGCTTCCAGCACTCATCATTTTTCAATACCTCTTGCCCTTAAACTTCTGCAACAGTATCTGGCAGTTATCTTAGAAGCATCTCTGCGCTTCAGAAAGCCACCAAGCAATTCAAAGTATTGAAGGTGCCAACAAGCAGATATCCTGGACCTATTTATCTGAAGCATGGCTGTTCTTATAAAGTAGTTTCCTTTCTTTTTTCCGTTTCTCATAAATACCTATGGAGTTTTATGAAATGTATTACCTTTTACCTTGAAAAGAAGTTTAGAATCTAAAATTTGGTAGGGAAAAAGAAGGGATAAAATAGATTGTGTCACTGCAATATTTGTTTCATGGCACAAAAAAGGGCGAATCGTTTTTGTTAGTGAAAGGTGCATTTTCAACTGTTTGTCTCCAATCGAAGAGAGAACCAAGGAGAGAAAAACACCCCTAGCAACCCAAGCCAGGCAAGCCATGGTCTATAAACTGAGAGCAAGGCCCACTCCCTCTTCGCACTGAAGATGTTGCCTAGTCTGGCAATGAAACGTCTGCAAGAAAACAACAAGGCTCAGAGAATACCAAGACAAACCACACTGTTTGTCTCCTTCAGGCCTCTGGGAGCCAGGGGTTTCATGGCTGGTGAGACCATGCCACCACTGAAAGGATGAGATCGAAATTCTCAGCCTGCTTTGGGCTCTTGAGATTCCACGGGTGGGTTAAGAGAGTAAAATGATTGCATTAAGCTTGGCAGAGGCTTAATTTGGCCCTTACGTTAGCAAACCAAACCAACATTATGGAAAAACATGTACTGTTTTTTTGATGGTGCTTCTGAAGCTGCTGTGAAATGAGTGAAACCAACAAAACCTTGGAAGAGAGGCCAAAAGTCAGTCCTGTTCACCCACCCACCCACCCACCCAATTATTTGGCCATGAAGGATGTTTTTGACAGTGAGTCAAGACCTGAGTCGCACGCCTGTCAAGGCTGGGCTGTTAATACTGCTTTGGATCTAACAAGGCAGGTGATTTTGCAACTGCAAAGTTGATGTGAGAAAAGGAAGTTCACTGACCAGAATCAGAAGATGTTGATTATCACGTTCTCTATCTGGCACTGTGAGAAAGCTGAAGATTAAACATTTTATTGATTAATATGTACGGAGGGGGAGCAGATTCAGAAGAGATGGTGTCTTTATACAGAGTAGAAAGGATGTGAAATAAATCAAGCCTCATGATCTGTGAAGCAAGAAAGACCTCATTAACCTTCTAACCTCAGCACTGAATGTGTCTCCCCAAATAACATTTGACAAAGGGAAACTTATCTATTTACTGTACTTAAACTCTACTGTTCCTCTATAACAAGGACAGGCAAGTTTTCTGTGACCAAGGCCTGTGGTTTGTTTTGAAGTTTTTTTTTTTTTCCAGCCTTTGAGGACTACGGGGAGATGTCTCTCAACTCTTCCTCTACTTTTTTTTAAAATCAGAAAGGGGACAGTTAGTAAACTAGAGGTCTCAAGCTGATCAATACCTTTGCTACTTATTCATTCTAAAAAAGAAAAAAAATACTGCACCAGGATACATTCAGCATCACCTTGCCAGAATTGAATCTGCTTATCTGGCCTGAACATCCAGAGAGATCCTCTTGTGAGTTCTCCTTCCCTTCAGATATGCATGGGACATGGACTAAGTGGCAGGCCTTCTCCATGGTAGTTTTCAAATGTGCCCCTACTCTCCTTGCATTCTCCAAAACAGGAAAAGTTGTATTATTCTGATGTGCTTTTGCATGGGTCAATATTTTGATTATTTGGTTATGTGTATGCATTCTCTTCTTTTTCTTCTTATTTCTGTTGGTTGCTTTAGTCTCATTTTGTTGTTGACCACCCAGAGCCTTGTTGATTATAACTTACAAATATTATAAAATAGAAGGAAAGAATGGAAGAAGGAAGGAAGGAAGGAAGGAGGGAAGGAAGGAGGGAAGGAAGGAAGGAAGGAAGGAAGGAAGGAAGGAAGGAAGGAAGGAAGGAAGGAAGGAAGGAAAAGAAGGGAGGGAGGGAGGGGAATAAGGAAGAAGGTGGGAGGGAGGGAGGGAGGGAGGGAGGGAGGGAAGGAAGGAAGGAAAAGGGAGGGAGGGAAGAAAGGAAGGAAGGAAAAGAGGAAGGGAGGGAGGGAGGGAGGATGTTTCACTGCTGGATTCATCAATGCAATCCTGGCACTCTGGCAGCTGCAAAAACAAGGGGGTGGGGGATGAAGGCATACGTGGTTGACAGCCCATTGATGCCCCTCTGCTGAATAGGGCTTGGAGCTACACATACAAGACTAACCTCAGGCTAACTTTGATCAGGCTGAAGCAGGATTAGGTCTGAAGTGTCCATGGATGGGAGCCCAGCAGGTAATATCAAAGCTGCAGGCTAGCTTGGGAAGTTAAAAGACCATCCTCAAAGAAAGGCATGGCCAGCCAGCTCTGTTCTATAGGCAAGGAAACTGCATGGATGTGTTCATGAAGTCAACAAGTCATATTCCTATAAGAAGAGCACTGCCAGATCAAACAGAGATTCTAACTGGTTTACCATCCTGCCTCCCACAGGAGATTTTAGATTAAAAGATTGACCTACCCAGCTGAGCATGAAAAAGTAGAGGACTCTGGGAACACTGCATCAGATAGACCAATGATCAGACTGAATAGAATATAACAATTTCTATATTCCATGACTCCTTAGCATGCCATGAAAAGGCCGATTAACTATCTAACTTCAGATCTTAGGAATCACAATGCCACATGATCCTTCCTCCATCTTGAATCTGCCATCTTTCTAACGGAGTCCTGTGCTTTTTAAGATTTTTTTTCTAACCCAAACCATTTTAACTCACTATAATCTTGATCCTTCTCATCTTCCTTATCACCTCTCTCAGAGATCTCATTGCCCCTTTCCCAGTTCCTTTGAACTAAATCAGAATAGAATTTTAAAAAGAAAGTCTTTTATCTCCTTGTCTTAACCCCAGGAGAGACTGAGATACAATTCCCTTAGGGCCAGAGCAGCAGTCCAACTTATCAGCACATGCCAATTGTGATTCAGTGAAATAGGTTGAAGTACTCTTTCATGCACTTTCTAGTGAAAACAGAAGTCTGGTTTCAGATCTGATCTTCGGAGCTCTGAGGAGGGATACTATGAATGAAGAAGCTGAGCATCGTGAATTTCTTGGCAAGTTTGAAGCTCGCAATTCATTCCCAACCAATTGCCTTCCAATGATGACTTTAGAACTCAGAACATTCTAAATATTGGGGCTGATGCTGAAGATTCCAGATCATGCATTATGCATCCTCTTTATGGCTGGAAGCATGCATTGTTAGCAGCTTAAGTTACTTTTATATCTGTGGAATAATCAATAGTACTTTAGTCCCCACATCAAATTAAATAACAATACTGATAAAGCATATTACTGGAAGGCAGGCCTCTAACAAAGACTTAAAGCAGAAGGGATGACACAGCCCTCAGGGGAATCAGATGGCAAGGCGGCTCTGCTCAATTGACATATTTCACAGAACAATAAGGTCCTCGGGCAGCAAAGTTGGATGAAGGAAGGAGAATTTAAGATGAAGATCCATCTCTGGAGTAGGCAACCTGGTCCCCAAGTGTCTTGGGCTTCAACTCTTAATTTCAAACTATTAGTTATGCTGATTGGTGACTATGAGTTGTCACTGAAGACATCTGGAGGGCATCTGACTGCTTATCCCTGAATTCTCATTCAAACAGCCATCAAAGATGGAGAATGTACAAGAAATTGCAGCCAGATGCATTTACTCTATTTATATCCTATGTTTCCCCACGATGTTCAAGGACAGGCACACATATGCTGGATTCAGACATCCTGCTAAGACATAAGCTGTTTAACCATGAATTAATGAATGAACCAGAATTGGCTGGATTTCCCCCTCTTTAAAATCATAAACTAGGATTTATAGTGGCTGGGTTTATACAATACCATATGCCAAAATCAAACAAAATAATATGACTTAGGATGATATATGACCCTGGCCATAGTTTTCTCACTGCTCTCTCACTAATCCTTAGAAGTCAGGATAAAGGTTGGTAATCTTCTCCCTCCTAACTCAGTTCTAGAACAGGTCACTGCATTGTTCACCAAGAGGCAACTGAATGTCATTTTTTGCTTGCCTACATTTCTTTGCCGAATTTCTTTTTTTCATACAGCACCCTTTGCTCTCTTACATATAATAAAGTTCCTAGGATGCTAAATTTCCAAATAGAAGTAAGACAAGGGTAATAATTGGTGTAATGGCTACTGATACAAGGAATCGCTGCAGACTTGTACAACGTCTTTTTTCTTTCTTTCCTTCAGCATAGTTGAAAGAAACAACAGTGAACAATACTGTGCAATGTATTTTTGTGGGTCAGGACTTTTGGGGTTTTTTCTGGGTTTTGAGAGGGAATGGGAGAATCTTTATTTTCTAATTGTGTTAAGTGTGTTTTAGGATAACCCTGCATTTTCCTGCTTCAAAAATTATAAAGCCCCCAATTTAGGGAAGGGAGGGAAGGAAAAGGAAAGAGGAAGGCAGGAAGGCAGGAAGGAAAAGAGGGAGGGAGGGAAAGAAGGAAGGAAAAGAGGAAGGGAGGGAGGGAGAGGAATAAGGAAGAAGAGGGAAGGAAGGAAGGAAGGAAGGAAGGAAGGAAGGAAGGAAGGAAGGAAGGAGGGAGGGAGGGAGGGAGGGAAGGAAGGAAAAGAGGGAGGGAGGGAAGGAAGGAAGGAAAAGAGGAAGGGAGGGGAATAAGGAAGGAGGGAGGGAGGGAAGGAAGGAAGGAAGGAAAAGAAGGAGGGAGGGAGGGAAGAAAGGAAGGAAGGAAAAGAGGGCGGGAGGGAGGGAGGGGAATAAGGAAGAAGAGGGAAGGAAGGAAGGAAGGAAGGAAGGAAGGAAGGAAGGAAGGAAGGAAGGAAGGAAGGAAAAGAGGGAGGGAGGGAAGAAAGGAAGGAAGGAAAAGAGGGAGGGAGGGGAATAAGGAAGAAGAGGGAAGGAAGGAAGGAAGGAAGGAAGGAAGGAAAAGAGGGAGGGAAGGAAGGAAGGAAGGAAGGAAAAGAGGAAGGGAGGGGAATAAGGAAGGAGGGAGGGAGGGAAGGAAGGAAGGAAAAGAAGGAGGGAGGGAGGGAAGAAAGGAAGGAAGGAAAAGAGGGAGGGAGGGAGGGAGGGGAATAAGGAAGAAGAGGGAAGGAAGGAAGGAAGGAGGGAAGGAAGGAGGGAAGGAGGGAAGGAGGGAGGGACAAATGTAAATGCAAATGTTCTTTGCAGGTCCCTAAGGAAGTAGAGGGTATTCAATATTCAAAGAAGACATTTGCTTGGTTTCTACCAACATGTGACTCACCCTAATGTCGTACTCAATTCTTCACATGTAAGGAACTTGCTTGAGTCAGTGACTGACTGCCCAATTTTAACACTGGGTTGCTTTTCTACACAAGACAATTGCAAATGTGTAATTACATCCTGATAAAAATGATTCATATAGGTTTACTCAACTGCCAACTTCTAAAGAGTAGGAGCATAAATTAAGGGGAGGGGGGGGGGATCACCATGGCACAAAAAGCCATTCATTTCAGCGGGTGTCCTACTCCGCAACATATTTAGCAACTTTGCTCAAACCGTCTCTGAAGTTGCTGGGTCAGATTAGTTTCCATAATCCAATAAGAGCTACATTAGCTCAAAAGTGGAATTCCTCCTTCACATAAATGAATACTGCCATCCGTATGTATGCTGCGAGAAAAGAACATCTTTCAAGGGACTCATTAAGCCAATTCCTACAGGGAAGAGATATAATTTCACCTCTAAATATTGCTGTAGTTTAAGCATATAGACATAGGAGTCTTCAGTCTGTCTCTAGTTAGAAGTAGAGTTTAGAATGCTAAGCCAGGCTGCAAAGCTACTTCCACTGGGCGCTTATTGAGACTGGGGCCCACCATCTGCAGGCCTTGGGACAATACTAGTAGCTAAAGCTAGTACATCTTTCCTTCAGCCCCACTGTCTACTTCCTCACCTCTCTCTCTCGGCCTAGATCGTGACCTGATCATAACTTAGATCATGACCTCTGAGAATTGGATAGTTCAATCATGTTCAGTTCTCGGAGACTGCCTGGACAGGTCCCTGCAGTTTTCTTGGCAAGGTTTTTCAGAAGTGGTTTGCCATTGCCTCCTCCCTAGGGCTGAGAAAGAGTGACTGGCCCAAGGTCGCCCAGCTGGCTTCATGCCTAAGGCGGGACTAGAACTCACAGTCTCCCAGTTTCTAGCCTGGTGCCTTAACCACAACACCAACCTGGCCCTCAATAATGATAATAAAGTCCCCACAGTTTTCTTGGCAAGGTTTTTCAGAAGGGGTTTGCCCTTGCCTCCTTCCTAGGGTGGAGAGGGAGTGACTAGCCCAAGGTCACCCAGCTGGCTTTGTGCCCAAGGCGGGACTAGAACTCACGGTCTCCCGGTTTCTAGTCCACAAGTGGCTCTCAGATCATGAGCACATGAGGTCAAAAGGGCCAGTCTCAACTGGAACTCAAACCAGGGACAGGATTGAAAGTGAGGGGGAGGGGCACTTACCTGTTCTTTGCATTCTTCCAAAAATGTATTTCTCTCCAGTCTTAAGCTAACAAAGTACAACTAAGGGTTGACTCCCTTCTCCAAAGTTGAATGGAATACTTCCTTTGCAAGTGGAAATATTCATTCCACTTTCCTGGTGTTTACACACTTAGTTAAAAGCACATGTCTTCACCTGCTTTACTTTATCATTGCATATTGGGCAGTATCTTTTCGACATGACTCAGTTTCTGCTGTACTTTTAAATTGTTCAATGATTTACTTGTTCATCATCATCATCATCGGAACATAAATGCCTTAGGCTGAGTCAGGACCTAAGCCTAGATAGCTTACTATTGTTTATTGGGATATATTTACCACCTGACCTATCAAGAACTCCCTTGGGACATCTGTCAATATGCTTGCAGATGCATCCTTTGGTGCCCACCTGGTTTCATAATTCACTTGTTGTTATTTGTGTCTAGGTTCTTTTTAGATTCTTTTATTTTTTTAAAAAAAGGTACAAGAAACTGGCATGATGCAAAGCAAGGCACCAAACTCAACAGAATGTTTATCTTCCATGTATCCTGTAGCATTCCTTAACAGTTGAAAACATACAAAGCTGTAGACCACTTACTCAGAATATGACCATCTGGTCAGTCGGCTGGTTAGATGTTTTGATTTGGAGGCCACCCAACTCCAGAACAATGAGTGTTGTGACTGACCATGCCCATGATGATAGGCGGTTTGTGAGAGTATTCCTAATAGATTCTCAGAATGCCAAGTGTCCACCTTGAGCAAAAATGTTCTGAACCCTGAGCTACGCAGATTTCCATGTTACTATCCCTTCCTCACTGAACTTTCCAGCTATATAGGATGGAAACAGAATGGATTAAAAACCCTATATGGAACGTTATTTTTAATCATCAGAAGGAATAATTATATGGTATTCCCATTTACCTCCAACCAGCATATGTTGTGAATTCAACATATAGCTCCTTTATTCTTCTGGGGACACCCTGCTCCCCCATCTCACATTAATAATTTTTACCTTGATCAAGGCAAAAGAAAATACACGTTTATGCTGTGCTATAGTACAGTTTTATTTTAATTAAATATTTTTCAGTTTTTCTCTCTCTTTCTGTACTAGAATTCCAGGATAAGCAACTGGTCATTCAGGGTGCTTTGAGGAAATCAAGATAATCACGGAGGGGAAGAATTTTGGGGAAGGGGGAAGGATTTAGGATTTCACGTATGGGTGTTCACACCTCAAGCAAAGCCATAGCACTGTTACTAAAGGCAATATCTAGAACTCAGAATTATGTTTTTAGTGATTGCCATATGATTAGAAACCTAAGCATCATTTTGCTAAAGAAAACAGAGGCAAGAAGAGAGAGGGAAATTAATTCCCAAGAAGAGCTAAGGCAGCACGGTAATTTTTTTTTTAAAGTTTCAAGTCACCTTCCCCCATTCTCCTCTCTCCTCCACCCATTATTTCGTCCACCCATTATTGCTGCCCAGAGTCACTTGCTGAGATGGGCGGCTACAGAAATTGAATGAATGAATGAATGAATGAATGAATGAATGAATGAATGAATGAATGAATGAAAGAAATTTCAGGTTTAGACAAACTAAATGTAAGTCCTAAAACAGAGTCAAGGTCATTTTTAGAAAGAAAAAAAATCTTTTGCCCAACCCATTTTCTTTTACCAGCAGTTGCTTTTCATCATTGCTTTAGGTTACAAAGACAACTTTTTAGTCTGAATTTAGTTGCTTCTCAGATGGTAAATCCAGTGCAAATGCTGTAGGGATCTGCAATCTTATCCTTCGCTGCATTCCTAGAATAAGGCGTAGTTACAGATTGCATATGGACACCAAACTCCTCAACGGAGCCATTGAACTGCCCCACCATCTTTGACTCTGCAGGTAGAGGTGTCTACCTAAACTGAATTGCCATATTGGTGGGGGACTCACAACTCCACAATTTCTGTCATATGAATAGGATCTTTGGTCTGGATAAATATCTAAATTCAGCCAAGTACTTTGAAGCTTCAAAGCTTTGAGGCTTAGTTAATTACAGTAAGAAAAGTATAATTACATATGCAAATATAGTCCACCCAGACCTCATGAATGCATTAAAGACACAGTAAGAATCACTAAATGAAGGGCAGAACACACCATGGCTGATGTACCTACAAATTCTGGAAGAATAACATCTGAACTTAAAAATGAGGAAGGGGCATTAAGAAAAATGACAGAATTTGAAATGCACCTACCGAGTCAAGACCACCTGTTAGGGTGCATATATACACTCCTACTTAGATGTGATATGGAGAAAGAACAAATTTAAAAACATATGATAAGTTGAATGCAAAATTGTTATATATATATATATATATATAGGGACACAGTGGCGCTGTGGGTTAAACCGCTGAGCTGCTGAGCTTGCCAATCGGAAGGTCAGCAGTTCGAATCCGCGTGACGGGGTGAGCTCCCGTTGCTAGTCCCAGCTCCTGCCAACCTAGCAGTTCGAAAACATGCCAATGTGAGTAGATTAATAGGTACCACTTCGGCGGGCAGGTAACGGCGTTCCGTTTAGTCATGCTGGCCACATGACCACAGAGGAAGTGTCTTTGGACAAATGCCGGCTCTTCAGCTTTGAAACGAAGATGAGCACCGCCCCCTAGAGTCGGACATGACTGGACTTAATGTCAAGGGAAACCTTTACCTTTACACACACATACACACACACACACATATATATATATATTCCCAATATAACAATGGGAAGAATTATGGAACAAATCTATAAAATTTACCCCAAGTGATAATTTATGAGAAAACTGGTATAAAATGTTTTATAGATGACATACAACTCCATCAATAATTGCCAAAATAGATAAATCATAAAGCAATAAATGTTGGGAATGCCATGAGCCATAAGAAACATTCTACCACATGTGGTACACATAGAAAAAAAAAACCCAAAAGTATTGGAAAGACATACAACCCCTTTCAGAGAATCTTAAAAATCAAATTAAAAATGAAACCACAACTCTTTTTACTAGGTATAATTCCAGAACATATCAATAAAAATACCATAATTTATTAAGAAACATGCTCACAGCTGCGAGGCACAACTTTGCACAACATTGGAAAAGAGACATAGTACTAAAAATATCTGATCAATAACTTATACTTGGAGAATACAGAACAACAGCAAAACTAACAGTATATATACATAATAGAAGTTCAAGTAATTTAAGCCAAAATGGCTTCCCTATATACTATATATCTTGCAGCAAGGCAAATATAAACACTTAGAATATGGTTTCTAAAGTTTATGTTAATAAATCCTGTAAAACAATTGGAGCACAAATAAGAAAGTGGAAGTCAGAAATTAAATGCCTATCTATATTATTTTTAATAATTTTCTTTCTTTCTTTTTCCTCTTTTTTAGTATTTATAAATAATAACGCAGTGGGGATTTGGCACTAAGCACAAATATTTATACTTTTTATATATATCACAAAAACAACTAAATGTACTTTGTCTGGTATGGTTTATCTTTTATTGACGTTATTGTTGTTGTTGTTTATTCGTTTAGTCGCTTCCGACTCTTTGTACTTCATGGACCAGCCCACGCCAGAGCTTCCTGTCGGTCGTCAACACCCCCAGCTCCCCCAGGGACGAGTCCGTCCCCTCTAGAATATCATCCATCCACCTTGCCCTTGGTCGGCCCCTCTTCCTTTTGCCCTCCACTCTCCCTAGCATCAGCATCTTCTCCAGGGTGTCCTGTCTTCTCATTATGTGACCAAAGTATTTCAGTTTTGCCTTTAATATCATTCCCTCAAGTGAGCAGTCTGGCTTTATTTCCTGGAGGATGGACTGGTTGGATCTTCTTGCAGTCCAAGGCACTCTCAGAATTTTCCTCCAACACCACAGTTCAAAAGCATCAATCTTCCTTTGCTCAGCCTTCCTTATGGTCCAGCTCTCGCAGCCATATGTTACTACGGGGAACACCATTGCTTTAACTATGCGGGCCTTTGTTGTCAGTGTGATGTCTCTGCTCTTAACTATTTTATCGAGATTTGTCATTGCTCTTCTCCCAAGGATTAAGCGTCTTCTGATTTCCTGACTGCAGTCAGCATCTGCAGTAATCTTTGCACCTAGGAATACAAAGTCTTTCACTGCTTCTACATTTTCTCCCTCTATTTGCCAGTTATCAATCAAGCTGGTTGCCATAATCTTGGTTTTTTTTGAGGTTTAGCTGCAAGCCAACTTTTGCAGTTTCTTCTTTCACCTTCATCATAAGGCTCCTCAGTTCCTCTTCACTTTCAGCCATCAAAGTGGTATCATCTGCATATCTGAGATTGTTAATGTTTCTTCCAGAGATTTTAACTCCAGCCTTGGATTCCTCAAGCCCAGCTTGTTGCATAATGTGTTCTGCATACAAGTTGAATAGGTAGGGTGAGAGTATACAGCCCTGCCGTACTCCTTTCCCAATCTTAAACCAGTCCGTTGTTCCGTGGTCTGTTCTTACTGTTGCTACTTGGTCGTTATACAGATTCTTCAGGAGGCAGACAGGATGACTTGGTATCCCCATACCACTAAGAACTTGCCACAATTTGTTATGGTCCACACAGTCAAAGGCTTTACAATAGTCAATAAAACAGAAATAGATGTTTTTCTGAAACTCCCTGGCTTTTTCCATTATCCAGCAGATATTAGCAATTTGGTCCCTAGTTCCTCTGCCTTTTCTAAACCCAGCTTGTACATCTGGCAATTCTCGCTCCATGAACTGCTGAAGTCTACCTTGCAGGACCTTGAGCGTTACCTTACTGGCATGTGAAATGAGTGCCACTGTTCGATAGTTTGAACATTCTTTAGTGTTCCCCTTTTTTGGTATGGGGATATAAGTTGATTTTTTCCAGTCTGATGGCCATTCTTGTGTTTTCCAAATTTGCTGGCATATAGCATGCATTACCTTGACAGCATCATCTTGCAAGATTTTGAACAGTTCAGCTGGGATGCCGTCGTCTCCTGCTGCCTTGTTGTTAGCAATGCTTCTTAAGGCCCATTCAACCTCACTCTTCAGGATGTCTGGCTCTAGCTCACTGACCACACCGTCAAAGCTATCCCCGATATTGTTATCCTTCCTATACAGGTCTTCTGTATATTCTTGCCACCTTTTCTTGATCTCTTCTTCTTCTGTTAGGTCATTGCCATCTTTGTTTTTGATCATACCCATTTTTGCCTGGAATTTACCTCCAATGTTTCTAATTTTCTAGAAGAGGTCTCTTGTCCTTCCTATTCTATCGTCTTCTTCCACTTCCGCGCATTGCTTGTTTAAAAATAATTCCTTATCTCTTCTGGCTAACCTCTGGCATTTTGCATTTAATTGGGCATATCTCCCCCTATCACTGTTGCCTTTTGCTTTCCTTCTTTCTTGGGCTACTTCTAGTGTCTCAGCAGACAGCCATTTTGCCTTCTTGGTTTTCTCTTTCTTTGGGATGTATTTTGTTGCCGCCTCCTGAACAATGCTGCAAACTTCTGTCCAGAGTTCTTCCGGGACCCTATCTACTAAGTCCAGTCCCTTAAATCTATTCTTCACCTCCAATGCATATTCCTTAGGAATATTAGTGAGCTCATATCTAGCTGATCTGTGGGTCTTCCCCAATCTTTAGTCTGATCCTAAATTGTGCAAGAAGAAGTTCGTGATCTGAACTACAGTCAGCTCCAGGCCTTGTTTTTACTGACTGTACAGATGTCCGCCACCTTTGGCTGCAAAGGATGTAATCAATCTGATTTCGGTGTTGTCCATCTGGTGAAGTCCATGTATAAAGCCGTCTCTTAGGTTTTTGGAAGAGAGTGTTTGTTATGCAGAGTGAGTTGTCTTGGCAAAATTCTATCAGCCTATGTCCTGCTTCATCTTGTTCTCCCAGGCCATGCTTACCTGTAATTCCAGGTGTCGTTTGACTGCCCACCTTAGCATTCCAGTCTCCTGTGATGAAAATAACATCTCTTTTAGGCGTGTTGTCCAGTAGGTGCTGCAGATCCTCATAGAACTGCTCTACTTCAGCTTCTTCAGCATTTGTGGTTGGGGCGTATATTTGGATCACTGTGATGTTAGATGGCTTGCCCTGAATTCGAATTGAGATCATTCTGTCGTTTTTTGGGTTGTATCCAAGCACTGCTTTAGCCACTTGACTATTAATTATGAAGGCTACTCCATTTCTTCTGTGGTCCTCTTGTCCACAGTAGCAGATCTGGTGGTCATTTGATGTGAAGTGGCCCATTCCAGTCCATTTCAGTTCACTGACGCCCAGAATGTCTATCTTTAATCTTGACATCTCACCAATAACCACATCCAATTTGCCCTGGCTCATAGATCTTACATTCCAGGTTCCAATGGTGTGTTGATCCTTAGAACATCGGATTCGCCGTTCACCACCAGCACCGTCGGCCGCTAGCCATCCTTTCGGCTTTGAGCTAGCTGCGTCATCACGTCTGGGGCTAGTTGAGCTCATCCTCCGTTCCTCCCCAGTAGCATTTTGACCATCTTCTGACCTGGGGGTCTCATCTTCCGATGGTATACCGACATATATTATTGACGTTATATTGAACATTAATTGCATAACTTAAGAAATTTCCTCTGCCCGCTTATTGATATTATCTCTTCTGAAACTATATCTTTGTTTTAAATACAGATGGATAGATAATAGAGGAGTAGGAGAGAAAGAAAGAGGGAGAGAATGAGATTTGAGACTTCATAGATTTGAGAGAGAGCAGAAAAGGAATAAATCTGAAGACCCTACATTTACAATGGTTGGGGGCTTTTAGCTATGGTGATGGTAGGGAAGGAAAGAGACTTCTGTCTATATACTACTAAAACTCTTGTGTCTGTTTGATACTTTGTAACCTTTAGCTGGGCGAAATGGTGCAGCATAGGCCAGCAATTTTTGAACCAAGGTACCCCAGATGGGCTCACTTACACCATGTGTCCAAAATCTTGGACCCACAAACTCCCATGAAATAGAAATTTGGCAAAACATTCTCATAAAACATTTTATGACATAATACAGAATGTCATTAAACATTTCCTGTGGTCAACTCCCAACATTTGACTGTGCCATACAGTTCAACATGGGCTACTTTCAATAGAGATGCATCTCTGAATGTCTCCCTGAATTTTTAAGAACTTTTCCAGTACATTAGAAGCTCTGCCATTGTTGAAGACATCAAGGAATCTGACAAGGAAATATCTCTGAAACAATGACCCAACGGGTCATGAGTGTCTAATTAACACTAAAGCTGGAGACAAATGCATTGTGGAAAGTTAAAAATAAAGTGACCAGGATAAGACTGTTGCGGTCTTTTGGCTGTTTCCAGCCGTCCGGAGGACAAATGGGGTAATTCCTGGGGTTCTCCTTAATCAGGAGAACACTTCTAAGCTCTAGAAAATCCTGCCTGAGCCCAAAAAAGTTTCTATTGCCAGGTCAACCACAGAGCTCACGGAGACACATCTCAAGTTGCCAATCCCCCACCGTAAGTCTGCATGATGAGCAGCTCCCAAACAGAGTTTTCAAATTGTCCTTTGGTCACTTTTCTCATTCTGTTTCTCACAGCTGTAAGTTCATAGTCAAAACAGCCTCTTCCCTTCCATTATGATCCATTTAATGGATTAAATCATCCCGGATTTCAGATGAGAAGTAGGCATAATTGTCAGCAGTGGAAGTTAAACTTCAGCTATGTCTGCAAAGCCCCTGATGAGAATTCACCTTGATTCACAAGCTGTCACATTCATTCCCCTGATCTGGCCATTTTTCTTGTCTACCAAGGCACCTGCTGAACTCTTGGTGCATCCAGCACAAACCCAAGGCATTTGCATTCCAATGGGGTGTCTTATCATGTTAACTGTGCTGTCCTTCAGAAGGGCACTATGCTGTGATACAGGTAGATTTATCACCATCCAACTAAGCCAAGTGCATTTGATCAAAAACCATGAGGAACCTACTAGTTCAGAATAATGGACTATACAGGCTGGACCAGCATCTTGCATAATGGCTGAGCAAACACCTCCATGGATTTCAAAAGCAAGACTTATGTTAGTCCTCAGCAACAGATATTGAAAATTAATCTTCATCCTGGCTGGATATAGGCTTCTCCACCATGAATGTATCTCACCCCTAGTCAAACACACACCTGTATTGCGAAGTAGAATAGAACTTGGGTTTGTAATTCACATTGGGGGATATTTCCATAAATAACTTTGCACCCAATTTCTCCTAAGATAGAATCTACCGTATAGAAAATTGTTGACCATAGAAGAGTTGACTTCATTGACTTTCCTAACCCCTTCTCTTAAGGAGACATATAGGCATATTGTTCGTATTTGTTGTTTGTTAATTTGTTCAGCTTCCCATCTCACCTAAGTGATTCTGGCCAGCTCACAACAGTTAAATAGCTCTTCATCTGTCTCCAAACCTGAACATGAATTCCATGTAGAAAGCAACAGATGTATTTTAATGAAAGCAGAAAGCAATGCATGTATTTTAAAGTTTGTGAATATCTATCTACAGTATCTATCTATATCTATCTATCTATCTATCTATCTATCTATCTATCTATCTATCTATCTAGTTTGATAGTTTTACAGTATATTCCACCTTTCTCTCAGGAGCATAAGGATGCATCCATAACTTCCTCCTCCTATTTTTCCTCTCTTGTGAGGTAGTCTGCTCTGAGATGGAATTGCTCACTCAAAGTCTCCCAGGGAACCTCTTTGGCTAAGGGTGGCCTAGAACCTGTGTCTTTTCAATACTGGCCCAACATCTTAATTCCTACCTTTCCATCCAAAAGACACTCCAAATTTTCAATGCTCCCTAAAAAAAAAAAAGATGGGGTGGAATCTAACACATAGTGTGGGAAGCACCTGCCAATAATTTATTCTCAATTTTACATTTCAAACTTTGAAGTGGAGCTCCAGCATAAAATATACAGCATCAGGTTACTGATTCCACTTCTTCTGAGTCTACGTTTGGGTCAGCTGGTAACAGAATACTCATATTATAAAAAGAAGAACAAAGTCTCCTTCAAGTTGAGCTAAATTCTGTCTATGTCAGGCCCAGCCCGAGAACAACATAGAATCAATCCAACCAAGTTCAGTTCTTTATTTGCTTACACCATATAGACAGAATCTTGACAGACTAAACCTGTACTGCTCTAAACCTTGGGAGGCTCTAGGACATAGCTAATCTGAATCTTTTCTTCTTCCCATGGTCCGACTCCAGGCTGTGTTGTCTCTTGTCTCACCCAACTTGGAATGGTCTCCCTCCTTCCTGAGGGCCAGCTGCGTTACTGCAGTCCATCACAGTCTGACTGCACAGCCATATCCACATTCCTTTCTACTATCCAGGTCCAATATTGCTTTATCTTTCAATATCAGTGAAATTCACCAGCTACCACCAAAGTAAGGTCTCCATCAAACTCAGCTTCACTCCTGATGACTTAACAAGAACACATCTCACTTTCCTCAGCATGATACAGAAGTGATTTGAGATTGCCTTCCTCTGATTCTTTTTATTGCTTCCTAGTTTAGGGATCAAAATATATTTTTTTTCCATCAAGAGCCTTTCTCAAGTGTTAGTGGGGGAGGGGGCTCACAAGCTTTGCTAACCTCTAATCATCAGTAGAGGATAGGAATAAAAGAGCAATCTTTGACACCAGGTGAAAAATGAGCCATTAAGACCAACTGTCTCTCATAACAAGTCACCTCTAATTTGGAACATGAGCTTGGTCTTGCATGAATGAGTGGAATAATTGCATTAGTTCTTTCATCTAACCTACAAGAGGTTATACTGTCCAATTTCTGAAGTGGAGGACAAAGAGTGTTAGCTCCCCCTCCTCTTCCTTTCTACTGCCTTTCTACTCTAAGAGATACAGCTCACACACAAGTCCACACAGCTCCATAAGTTTATTGGATGATGGAGGTGAGGAATGCGTAATTATCCAGATGCTGGTAGATTTCAATTTCCATCCTCCTTGACCATTCTTCAACAGGGCCAGCCCTACTGTTGGAAGCAAAATGCAAGACCTGCTTTGGGCAGCAGAAGAAATAGAGAATTGGTGCCGAGCTTGCATAGATAGCAGCAGCCTTCTCCACAGCCTGACATACTGCTCTGAAAGCCAACTCAGAATGACCCGTGTCAGCAGCATTCATAAAGCATGTTTAATGTGGCTATTGGCTTAATCCATTTTCTGTTCTCTTGCAGTGCATTGGACCCTATACAAACCAAGTGGACTGGATTTGCACAACACATTAAGCCTGTCCTCTCTCTCCCACACCCCCAACCCCAAAACCTTAACTGATTGTCCAAGGGCATCTGCTTGGACTTTATCTGACCTAGTTAAGCATGTGGCATGAACATTGCTGTAGGGTAGCTGGATGGGTGGCCTGCAAGAGGGTGAGTAGCTGTGCTACCACCACTAGGGAATAAACATCTGGGAAGGACTAGCAGTGCTGTGCTTCCTCAGGCAGCAAGTCCTCCTGGAACATCTATGTAGTTTCTGGTCAGCCTTCCCAGGTAGACCAGACAGGAAACTCAACCAGATGAGCTAATTCTACTTTCTTGTAAGGCTACATTAAGAGAATCTTGCAAGCCTGAAAGTACAATCCTCCCCCTGACCCCATCTCCTTTACAGCCTGAGAAACTAGGGAGGGTCCCTCCTGGCCCTTTTGCTCTGCCTGTTATGCAGCTGTGGGCTCTGCCCTCTCTTATCTGACCCTTCCCTAGGCAGCATCTCTTCACCCCAACTCCCAAGGTTTTTCCCACATACCATTACATTTCTGGCTGGGGTTGATATGGAGTTGCCCCAGCAACTAATGGAAGGACTCAGATTTGACACTTCATTGTATAAGTTCATCCCGAAGAATGAAGCAGGCTGGAAACATATCATACTTCTACTCCGTTCACTGTAAGCATATCTGAATTCCTGCTAATGCTGGGAGAAACCACAGGGATGCATTTGTTCAGTTCACATCCTTGAGCAACCCAGCCTGATTCATGGTCCCCAGCAGATCAGGACAAAAAGTATCCTAAATTTTATGATGCAGCTCTTTGCTCAGAATAGCTTGAGGCGCACAAAATGCATATTTTAGGGCAAAATGTTTACAAAAAATGTCTGTCTGGGGGATAATAAAACACATAACAAAATTTGAATTTATTAGCTTTTTTAAAAAAAATGGTAGACTGATGCAGAAAGGGCATGGAATTGAGAATGGATGCATGCGAAAGTGTCATGAGTTAGAAACAGGTTGGCTTAACCAACTTGAAATGGGAAAATCACTGCAAAATGAATATACATCACCCTGAGCTTCAGGAAGAATAGGATGATAATGAGGAGGGGAAGGAAGAAGGGGAGGAGGAGAATGATAGCCCCCTTGAGACAAGGCAGGATAAAAAGATGATGAAGAAGAAGAAGAAGAAGAAGAAGAAGAAGAAGAAGAAGAAGAAGAAGAAGAAGAAGAAGAAGAAGAAGAAGAAGAAGAAGAAGAAAAGCCACCTTGTGTTCATCATTTGTAATTCCATAAACTGTGCTTTGCACTTGTACATCTTTGTTTGATAGGTGAAGGAACACACAGTATAATTGTTGGAAGTTTTGGCAAATCCAGCATGCCTCATTAACATGTACATTAAGTTGCCCCACAGTGCAACTCTGAGGAAGCTGTTTGTTGCCTCTCCCGCTTCCTTTTTCCTCTCTCTCTTTCCCCCTTCTCCACCCAGGGAGAGGCAGCATGGATGCTGCTCTCTTCGTCAGGGCCATGTGCTTGGGCCTTGATGAGGGATTCTGCCCCTCTCTTTCACACAGCTCTTGGCAGCTGTAGGGCTGGGAGTTTAGGGCAAACTATGTAATTAGAAAGGAAAGAAGAACAAAGGAACGTCATCTTTTCCACCAAGATGGATGTAACAGAAGCAACAAAGAATAAAGTCAGTAAGCTTCTTTTTCCTTCTTAACCTAATGTGTCTAAGCGTGTGATTCTTTATGCGTGGGAGGGCTGAATGTATAAGAGCAGTAACCTGTGTTTCTCTGGCATGCTCATTGAAGCTATCTAAGATAATTTTCTTTTTCTGTGCCAGCTTCTAAGCTGTGTTATAAGCTCTGCTCCATTTCAGTGGTTCTAGCAGGCCACTGAATTGGCTTAAATAATGACATATAGAGAAAAGACTGAGGGCACTAACAAAGCCATAAAGTTTATTGGCATCCCTATATCTCACGTTGCTTTGAAGAAATTTCAGATCAATGTGGTTCCTCCCATTCTCCCTCTGCTTTATCACTACAACAAGCCTCTGAGTTAGATTAGACCTAGAGACAGTACCAGGTTGAAAATCATCTAACAAATCTTGCAGCTAAGTGAGGTTTTCAATTTGGGATACAGCAGTCTTTGTCTGGAACACCCAAACCACTTCCCCACATTTATTTTGCAAACCTGGGCAGTGTTCCTCCACATTTCCCTACTGATCTTCCCCATCAGCTTCAGGGCCATACAAACACCAATCCCTCAAGCTCCCTTTGCCTGCTGTTTGTGAACACTGGGAACATAGTTTTCTGCCCTGGAACCAGGAGATGCATAACAGTAATAGGGTATACCTTAAAAGAGGCTTGACCTAATTGGAAGAAGACGGAGGGCTTTTCCTCAGAGGGAAAATACCAACCATGTCATCTCTGTCTGCATATATGTGATGGAATGTGAGGGTGACCTTAGAAGACCAGGGATGGGGGGTGAGGGGGAGAGAGATGCCACCCAGGGAATGATCAGATAAAAGAGAAAGGAGCTTGCAACAGAGTAAAGAAACTTAGGCAGTAAATATGGAGGTTGGGAAGTCTGTACTTTCAGACTTGCTAGATTGATGTCAGCCCACCCAGGTAAACCAGAGAGGAAACATGACCAGATGAGCTACTTCTACTTTATTGTAAGGCTACATTTACAGAATCTTGCAAGTCTGAAAGTGCAAATCTCTCACCCTCCCTATTTATCGCCTGTGTAGTTATGGCAGGTCCTTCCTACGTTTCTTTCTCTGGCCGTTACTCTGTTGCAGACTCCTTTCTCTTTTATCTGATCATCCCCTTGGCGGCATCTCTCCCCCCCATCCCCATCTTCCAAGGTCGCTCTCAGATTCCATCACAATATGTGACCCAGCCCAATGACTTGACATCATCATCATCTCTACTACAACCATCCGCCCTTACCCAAATGTTGAGCAGCGATCAAAGGGGGGAACCAGTCTGGCTAAAAGGGAAACAAATGCTATATCTGGTTGGCTGAGGAACAGCGAGCAATATTTGCAACACATAAGCAACCAGAGTGTGGAACAGGACTTCAGCATGCTGAGTGGAGAGTTCCTGAAATCGCAGCTTCAAACGTCACTTCTCTTCTTTGGATCTTCAGCAAGCTTTATGGGAAACCGTGCCCGCCCCCTGCAAACTTTCCCATGGAACTTCATATGAAATAAGGGAGGGGCTGTAATTCTGCTCGATTCTCCAGGATTAATGAGATGCAAGGACTAATATGATGAAGTCTATAGAAGGCTTTGAAGGCTTGAAGTGTAAATTCATGGGGTGTGTAGAACGTAGGCAGTAGAACCACCTTGGTTATTTATAATGGGAACACCCCTTGGATATCAGCTGGAAAGCTTTAACTCTTTTATTGAAAATGCTGGAAGGCCAATGTGCTTAACACAGAGCCAGGAGAACATTCTCCAGCAGAGAGCTGTGCTATATTATTATTATTTATACAACATTTTGCACTACTTTTTTTGACATTTATAGGGGAGAGAATTTAAAGGGATTTTCCAGCCCCAGTAGGTTGAACACACCTATTTCTTTCATTTCAAACTAAAATTCAAGCTGACTAATCCCCATCCTTCAATATACTGTAGTATAACTGGGTCTAACTTTTGAACAATACTAAATAAGGGTAGATAGATTAGATAGCTAGATAGAGAGATAGAGTTAGAGATAGAGAGTTAAAGATAAAGATAAATACAGATAGATAGTAGATATTTTTTATTTTATTTCTTATTTTTATTTATCAAATTTTATCACCGCCCATCTCCCTCCCAAGGAGGGACTCTGGGTGTTTTACAATAAAATAGATAGAGTTATATAGAGATAGAGATAGAGAGCTAAAGATAAAGATAGATAGATAGATAGATAGATAGATAGATAGATAGATAGATAGACAGACAGACAGACAGACAGACAGACAGACAGACAGACAGACAGACAGACAGACAGATTGATGGATGATGGATGATGGATGATGGATAGATGTCACTTTATTCTGTTTTATTTTAACCTTCTGCTATCTTAGAATTTTAGCTTTATGTCTTAGTTTTAGACAAATAATATTATGTTTTTTTAGTCCTAAAGACATAGCTTACAGTGGTAACAATAGTGACAATAATATTCTGTATTATTCTTTTAGCTTGTGCTTTATGTTTGGTCCTCCTCTTTTACTTTTAAGGAGTCTGTTGATTGTTTCATTCTATACTGATCTTTGACCAAAATAAAGTTTGACTGACTAAAAACTGCTGTGAAGTTGCACTCCCTGTGGTTTGGAAATTTGCTACAAAATCTTGGGTGCTTGTGCCTCCCCAAATAATTGGAAAGCAACATAATTCATGAGCCTGGCAACTGAAGCAACATAAAAATATTGCTAATTAACAAAAAATGATACTCGTACAGCTTGTTAATACAATATAAGACAATTGGGTACAGACCAACTGCATGGTCATAAATGTGTTTAGATAAGGGGAAACATCCACTGAATTCAGGAGAATGTACTCTCAACTATTACGATGGAAGGCCTAAAATATATTAAAAAATAAAAACCCAGGGATATTTAGAATTATTCTGCATACTAGAAACCATTAGCCAATTAACAATTATTGCTTGTGGTTGAGATAAAGAGTATGTGTGTGGACAGAGATAGAGGTAGATGGAGATAAAAGGTAGAGATATAGTTTTAAAATGTTTTAAATCGAAAGATCTATCAGTATGACTGTCATTGTCCTTTACCATTAAAATGTGCCCTTCCAGCAAGATTTATTCACACTTTGTATTAGTCATGCTAATTTGAATGAGTGTCCAAAGACAAACACTTTGTAATGTTTAAGAAACCTCATTAGCCATAATGAAGGTGCAGTGTGTCCTTAGTAAAAGCTAATCCATTCCACTGGCTTTTGCATCCCACTTTAAAACTTGTTGGCTCTTCAGTTTATTAAGAAACTAAGTGGATTAAGATGCAGTCTGCTGGTGATGGTAATTAATTAGTGCTAATTTCAAATTGCCATTCTAAATTTGCCACTTCGATTGTAGCCAAAATGGAAGGCTCTCTTGGTGGTAAGTTTGGAAGAACAGGAGAATGTCCTCTCCCATTCTTTGGGGTAAATATGGAAGCAGTAGAATAAAACTAGCCCTCCTTCTTTTTGCTTTTGAAATGGAAAACATGTTATTTAATGTGATTGATTATGTGCCGTCAAGTCATTTTGGACTCCAAGCAACTACACAGACAGACTTTCCCCATGATGATCTATCCCTAAGATGTTCTTTCAGGTCTTCCAATGGTACCCCCATCACCACTGTAACTGAGTCCATCCCCCTTCCTGCTGGTTGTCCTCTTCTTCTCTTTCCTTCCACCTTTCCCAGCATTAATTCACCACTTTATTAGTGCTCATGGTGCACCTTGGAAGGATGGGAGCTGGATTCACCCAACACAGTAGGCTTGATTATAAATTAATATTTTGTGGCCCTTGATTGATTGATCGATTGATTTCATTTGACAATGTGTATAACCTGGCCCATTCCTGATGGGCATTCTGGGGGCAAACAACAAAACAAAAACAATAATACAATTAGAACAACTATTTAATGGTGCTTCCAATGGGAGGCACCCAGAATCAATGAAGGGCCAAAAGCACATTGGAGTAATATGGTTTTAACTTGCTTGTGAAATACAAGGAGGGTTGGGGCCAGCAGAAGACTCCTGGAGAAAGAGTATTCACCAACTGAAAGAAAAATATTGTGGTTAATTTACAGTTCCGTGTTGTGCAAACCCAGGTAACTGGGTTAATTCAGTCTACCTTGATACAATTAGCCTTGGGATCTCATAAAGCCTGCAGGTGTTGGTCAAGAGGTACCTTTTCAGCAGAAACAAACATGGGTACTAGGAGGTGGGAATAGACAGGAACATAATCTCAGTATTTGTGCCATTAAACCAGAGCTGTGTTCACACCAACAGTCTTATCCTGGTCACTTTATTTTTAACTTTCCACAATGCATTGAACAATCAGCTGCCCAGCAAAAAAAGTCCCACAAAACCCTAACCAACATCAGAACTGATCAATCTTAGGGCGCTGTTTGAATGCAACTGCTGGCTATATAACTGATCTGGTTAATACCTACTGAATGTAACCAGCAGGCACTAAGCTTTAAACATGGGAAGGCCTGACTGCTTATAAACTTCTCAATAATCCCTACTCCTTAAATTACGGAGAATGTGAGTGTCTCCATTAACTGGTGTGGTGATTCAGGCACTGGGCTAGAAACTGGAAGACTGTGAGTTCTAATCCCATTTTAGGCACAGAGAGAGCTGGGTGACCTTGGGCCAGTCACCTTCTCTCAGCCCTGGGAAGGAGGCAATGGCTAACCACTTCTGAAATTTTGCCAAGAAAACTATTTTGGATACCAATACGTACAGTATATTAATACAGAAGATCCTAAAGGTTAAAATAAAATTGAAACCAGATACTTTTCTTTTAGGGCTAATAGACAGGCAACTAGAAAAAACTCATGGAACTTTGTTTTTGTATTTGACAACTGCAGAGAGACTATTATATGCTCAGAGGTGGAAAGGTCTGGTATTAACCAATGGAGGAACAGTTGGTGAAGAGGATGGAAAAAAGTGAGCTTTTTTTTGTAATGACAGAGCAGGAGATAATTTGGCAATTGTACTTATATTTGCTGCAAAGGAAATCAGAAGCTTCTTTCTATTTCTTTTTATTCTTTCTTTCTGCACTCTTTCTTGCTTTCTCTGTTTCTTCTATTCTTTATTAGTGTGTGTTAGTTTTTATGTTCTTTGTAAAACCTTTAATTAAAAAAAATGAAAAACCTGCCAAGAAAACTGTAGGGAGTGGTCCCAACAATCAACAGGAGTCAGCAACGACTCAAAAGCACACATACCAAAAAAAAAAAAAAAAACAAGCCTTGCGAGAACTAACATTTATCTCTACCCAAATTTCTACTGAAAAACTAATAAGAGAAAAACCATCTAGGTGATGATGACTATAATTACTACCACCATGTAAATTGTCTATGATATACAACATTGGGGAAAATCTGTTTCTAGGCTCATTCTTCTTCATGCTTTCTTTCCTTCTGGTTGATATTCCTTATGCTGGGGAATTTAGGCCATTGCTATAGGAAGTAAACCATGTCAACATAAAATCTATGTACAGTTAGATCATGATTAACGCAAGTTTAAATGATGCAATATTTGATTTAATGCAAATTGTACAATGATACTAGGTTGTGATTAATGCAAACCAAAATTCACTTAATGCTAGGCTAGTGCATGCACAGTTGAGGTTTCTCTGTTACCGTTGGGGTTTTAGACTCTGAGGCTTAGAAACTGAGAGACCATGAGTTGTAGTCCCGGCATAGGCACAAAGCCAGCTGGGTGACCTTGGGCCAGTCCCTTTCTCTCAGCCCCAGGAAGGAGGCAATGGCAAACCACTTCTGAAAAACCTTGCCAAGAAAACTGCAAGGAATAGTAATAATATAATAGCCAGTCGGGGTAGTGGTTAAGGCATCAGGCTAGAAACCAGGAGACTGTGAGTTCTGGTCTTGCCTTAGGCACAAAGCCATCTGGGTGACCTTAGGCCAGTCCCTTTCTCTAAGCCCCAAAAAGGAGGAAATGGCAAACCACTTCTGAAAACCTGCCAAGAAAACTTCAAGGACTTGTCCAGGCAGTCTCTGAAAATCAGACACGATTGAACGGGTTAAAAAAAAACAACTTCAGTCTGCACGTGTTTATCCTTGCATGTGCAAAATGGACAAAAGAGAGATTTCTTCAGATAAAAACACTATGAGCACAGAAAAGAAGAAGCTCATTATTACTTTAGAGCAAAAATTTGATGTGATTGAACAACCTGCCATAGCAACTCTAAAACAAGACAAGAGGTTGGAAAACCTGAATCTGTAGAACAATTTTTGTTTGTTTGTTTTCATTTGGCTTTCTATAGCCATTCAGTTACTTTGTTAACAATACATTTAAATTATAAGAGTATTCTTTTTATCCTTGACTGTAATGTTCCATTAATAAACACATAAAAACTTACCATTCAAATGTTTTGTTCCCTATTTCCATTGAGCTGGAAGCAATTAGCATATCTTATATAAAAAATAACTTTGAATAGGGCAAATTCAAAGAATGCGGCCCCTTCATAAGATTCATGATGGGGTGGTGGGATATGGATGGATGGATAAAATTTAGCATTGGATCCTAATTGGGTTCAGAAGAAACTGCATTTCTATAATGCTAAAGTAATAGAAATTTAGAAAAGGCAGAGGAACTAGGGACCAAATTGCCAATATCCGCTGGATAATGGAAAAAGCCAGGGAGTTTCAGAAAAACATCTATTTCTGTTTTATTGACTATTCTAAAGCCTTTGACTGTGTGGACCATAACAACTTGTGGCAAGTTCTTAGCGGTATGGGGATACCAAGTCATTGTGTATGCCTCCTGAGGAATCTGTATAATGACCAAGTAGCAACAGTAAGAACAGACCACGGAACAACAGATTGGTTTAAGATTGGGAAAGGAGTACGGCAGGGCTGTACACTCTTACCCTACCTATTCAACTTGTACGCAGAACACATCATGCGACATGCTGGCCTTGAGGAATCCAAGGCTGGAGTTAAAATCGCTGGAGGAAACATTAACAATCTCAGATATGCAGATGATACCACTTTGATGGCTGAAAGCGAAGAGGAACTGAGGAGCCTTATGATGAAGGTGAAAGAAGAAAGTGCAAAAACTGGCTTGCAGCTAAACCTCAAAAAAACCAAGATTATGGCAACCAGCTTGATTGATAACTGGCAAATAGAGGGAGAAAATGTAGAAGCAGTGACTTTGTATCTCTAGGTGCAAAGATTACTGCAGATGCTGACTGCAGTCAGGAAATCAGAAGACGCTTAATCCTTGGGAGAAGAGCAATGACAAATCTCGATAAAATAGTTAAGAGCAGAGACATCACACTGTCAACAAAGGTCCACATAGTTAAAGCAATAGTGTTCCCCGTAGTAACATATGGCTGCGAGAGCTGGACCATAAGGAAGGCTGAGAGAAGGAAGATCGATGCTTTTGAACTGTGGTGTTGGAGGAAAATTCTGAGAGTGCCTTGGACTGCAGGAAGATCAAACCAGTCCATCCTTCAGGAAATAAAGCCAGACTGCTCACTTGAGGGAATGATATTAAAGGCAGAACTGAAATACTTTGGCCACATAATGAGAAGACAGGACACCCTGGAGAAGATGCTGATGCTAGGGAGAGTGGAGGGCAAAAGGAAGCGGGGCTGACCAAGGGCAAGGTGGATGAATGATATTCTAGAGGTGACGGACTCATCCCTGGGGGAGCTGGGGGTGTTGACGACCGACAGGAAGCTCTGGCGTGGGCTGGTCCCTGAAGTCACGAAGAGTCAGAAGCGACTAAATGAATAAACAACAAACAATAGCCAGGTTTACCAAGCATTACTGTGCCATGTATGAGAGAGTTTGGGTTGTATAAGTGTGTGAATTAGAGTGATTATCCAGCACTCGTTTTTAATTCCTTGTAAAGAGATTACTACATTCGTCAGCCAGACTCTTTTAGCTCCAATTTGTTCACATTCCCACCATTATTATGGCCCCCCTTAGTTTATCAATAGCAAAAATTCACACTGATTACACCAGAGACCCTTTTCATAAAGGAATAATTACTGCAGCCAATTGCTTTGGGCTAGAACGGTTTTCATTTTGTCTGTGAATCACCACATTAAAAAAAGGGAACGGAACAGAGCCATCATGGGACTCTGATCATCCTGTGTGAAAGACGTGCATCGTTCCAAAGTATCACCAAGTCAGCAGGAAAAGGGTGCACAAACAATACAGTGCACATTAAGTGCACTAATAAAAACAAAATTAAAAAACAAAGAGAGCCGTCACATCAACTCTTAGGCCTTTTGCAAGACCTGCAGTTTTCTCAGAAGCTTGCCAAGGCAGTGTCATCATTGGAATAAATGCAGGAGTGCTTGTAGGTAAATTCTGAGGTTGTGTGGAGAAATTTTCCTTAGTTCTAACTGTGGTTGCTTTCATAACACCCAAAAGGGCCAGACAGGATGACTCCAATAGAAGAACTGTTGAGCTCAATCATGCCAGAAGATGCTGCTGCCAAATATTCTTTAAACCAATAATCTTCAAACCTCCTTACTTTCAGGAACCCATTTTTAATAAACATATGAATTTGTATACCAACAATCCAGCCCTCTGCCCAGCCTTGTACAAAGCAAGAGAGAATACTTCCTGTAAGAGATCTATCCAGACTAATCACCATCTATTCACGGTTGGGAAGCAAAAAGGGGAACAAGAAGGAATCCAGTGATAAACTCAACGCACCTTGCAGGTAAAGATGGGCGTTTCCGAGTACCTTGTCCATGATTGCTGATCTCTTCATCAATCAACCTGTGTTAGAATTACAGAGAACTTTGCAATTTGATAGAGATCAGCATTAAAACCCATGAGGGACACTGCTCTGCGCTTGGAGTTCAATCCAGGATGTAAGAAAATAATGTGATCTTTCTGTGTGGCTCAAAATCTCCTTGAGAGTGATGGGAGTTAGTCTAAAACTTCTGGATGTCATCAGGTTGCCTGTCCATGAACTCGGGCCACAGGAGAGAATTTCAAGTCAGTGTTGCTTGTACCAAAAACAGCTAGAAATAAATCGACAGCTATCATGCCGCATAACACAACACATTTCACAGAAGCAAGGTGGTGGAGTGAGCTTCTAGGCGAAATAGTGCTCCATTTCCATTTCCATTTATTCAGCCTCTTTTTCTGAATTGAGATCTTACTGGGAGCTTGGACCCTGGTCCTCTGAGCTGTGTCCTAGATTTTGATATAAAATATTTTATCCTGGCCTTCCACTGTATTATGTACCACCCAGTGGGTCATTTGGACTTTCTGTCAATAGTATTTTAGGGGCACACGGTTTTCTGTTCTTATCAGATTTGAGGGTTTCAGCAACATCCATTGTAGTAGCTCATTTCTGCAGTATCAGATGTCTTCAATCTCATTATCCAAGCAATGCGTATGCTTAATAAATTTAATAAATAAATAATAAAAATAAACCAAGTGCCTGACATTAATCCTCGCTTTAAAAAAAACTTTTTTTTTTCCTTTCACAGTTTTAATTTGAGAGTTTACTCAGTCACTGGGAAAATAAAAACTTGAATTTCTCTATCCAGGGGCCATGTGCTTTCATTAGAATTTACATTAATCCCTCATTAAGCAACAATAATAATGTTGGATCAATTGAGAAAGAGAAAAAAAAAAGAACATAGCTCTGAGGTTCAGTTATGGTAGAGCTGAGCCAAAACAGTTTAGTTTTTGTATTTTTGACACTTCTGAATAATATTGTCCCCATTTCAGTGATTTTTGGCACGTTCTTTAAAAAACAGTTTCTTTATTTATGGTCTCTACATATGCTTCACTGACTCTCACTGACCTTACATGATTCACGGTATGTCATGATTTCGTTATCATGACATAACCAGATTCCTCAGTTTTTACTGTGCCATGAGATGCTATCTGCAGCATGATCTGTCATGGGGCAAATAATCCAGGATAGCTAGATCAGTGATGCCATCACAGAGCCAAATACTGGAAAATATGAGATATCTCCCAGGAAATTATGAGATAGATTCAGAATGAAATAGACAGCAGCCGTAGTCATGGGGGACCCCTGAAGTTGAAAGGGATTTTTAAATGGTTAGTAGCAACATGCTTGAGTTTAGGAAAAAACAAAACAGTTACTCTTTGCCCCAAGATATAAATGAAGAATACTTGTTTGATTTAGCGGAAGATTTTAAGGTTCTTCTATAACAAAGACTCTGAAATGCACAGGGAATGCTTTTTTATATAACTCCCTCTATAAACAAGTAACTATTCTAATTATAAGAAAATAAAAAGCAGTCGCTCTAATACAGCTGTTCTGTATTCACTTTGATATGCTCAAGTGGCTTTGGAGGAATATTAAATAACTGTGAATGGAGGGGGTGTGTTTTGCTTCATCAAATACTTTCAAATTCTTCCAGTATTGCAGCCTGTCCATCTGCCCATGAAAGCAACAGCTATGGAGAAGTCAAAGTAATGTTTTGCTTAATTCCCCAAAGAAGCTTCTGTATTATCAGAAGAAAAGTAATTGAAGTAAAACACAAGTGTTATTAAGGAGATGTAAATACAATATGAAAATGCCAGGTTGCAGGCATGGTAGGCTTGATATGGAACCAGGAGGAGGAGGAGGAAGGGAGGGAGGGAGGGAGGGAGGGAGGGAGGGAGGGGAGGAAGAGGAAGAGGAAGAGGAAGAGGAAGAGGAAGAGGAAGAGGAAGAGGAAGAGGAAAGCAACAATAGTAACACATTTTTCCTTGCATTCAGTGGGGGATGTTACCCCCAAAGAAAGTTTTTGCATTGTCCAAAGACTAGTCCTATGCATGAGACACCATAACTCTATTTATTTATTTATTTATTCATTCATTCATCCATTCATTCTTCAAACTTCTATTACTGCCCATCTACCCCAAAAAAGGGGGACTTCGGGCAGATTAAAATCATAACATATAAATTACAATAAATACACCAATAAATAAAAATAAAGTAAGTACCAAACCCAAGGGGCAACGTTCTTATTCGGTGGGAAAGATCTATGGTGCTAGCCACCCCCAAGATGAGCTATTACCTCTCCTACCCCAAGCGAGGCGGCAAAACCAGGTTTTCAAGTTCTTCCAGAAGGTTGGGAGTGAAGGGGCCTGCCTTACCTCTGGGGGCAGAATATTCCACAGGGCGGGTGCCACTGCAGAGAAGGCTTGCCTCCTGGACCCCACCAGGTGGAATTCCCTAACCGGCAGGATTCGCAGCATGCCCTCTCTGCATGACCAGGTGGGACGGGTTGATATTAAGGGGATGAGACGGTCTGGATGTCAGCACTTGGATGTCAGCACTTGGATGATCTTGGATGTCAGCACTTCAGTGCAACCAGCAACAATTTAATCCCACAGATTTTAGTTTCAGGGAATGGGTATATTGTTGTCCCATCAAAGATAATCCAATATCCTGGATTCCCCACCCTTGTCTATAGGTAAGACTCCTTCATTTGCAGATGAGGGAGAAAAGGAGATAAAAGCTGAGCAGACTATAGCTTTGCTGTCACAAATTGCTAAGCAAGATTTTTCAAACTGTGTCTTCATAAATAAGCCACCATGGCTTACCAGTAATACTATGGCATAATGGATGAGTTTCCACATCATGTTGAACTAGAAGAAAACAAATCACATTATGGTTTAGTGTTAGTTACATCAGGGTCACATGCATTTAGCTGTTCATTCTAGGTTGATGGGCTACTGGTTCCTAAATCTTTGGATCCAGGAATCTTTGGATTCCTTTGGATCTAGGAATCTTTGGATCTAGGAACCTGGATCTTTGGATCATATGACTTGGAAATGGAGGAATAGTAGTTGGGTCACAGAATGATGAAGGTATCAGGGAATAAAATGGCATTGGACTATCCCCAATATGAACCTTAATGTATGCTGTGGATGTTTAAAAATCTATTTCCCAGCACCGCATTTTTCCAAAATTTATCCTGGCAATAAGAAAAGAAGCAATGCCACATTGGACTTCAGATCCAGCGTGGCTTGGTTTGTTCCATTCTTCATTTTCCGTATCACAAAATAAGATTTGCCCTAAAAATATTGCCTTCAACATTTCTATGTCATGCATCAGTTACAAAGTCTGCTAATGTAGCCTACCAATAATCTTTTATGCCACAGTTTCTTCTTCTTCAGTTATTTATCTGTGATAAACTGCAAATCCTTCTTGGCAGCCTCCCTTACCCTGGCCCATTAGCCACCGCTTTATACAGTATGTCTGCATTTGGGGCTTCAGATCATGAGATTCCTGGATTATTCAATCCCCTGGTTATCAAAGGGGGACATATTAGCACAGTCACTACACAAATGCAGGTTTTGATGTGCTAAGCTGACACATAAAGTCATCCCAATTTAAATAATCTGTGGAAAGAGGGGTAGCGCAAAAGCATCACAGCTTGATCTATGGCGTTAGGGCTTCACTTGTCATATCCCTGTGCCTCAGCTTGAAAAGAAATATTCATGGGATCCTCACCAAAGGACCATTATGCCATTTCAGACAGTCAGTTCTGAAGCAGCTTGAGGAACAGCTCAGTCTGAGCTCTTCCATCAAACAGATGGAAACTGCTCAACAATCTTCATTATTTATACCCGAAGACAAGGGAACAATTCCATTTTTTTCCCCAAACTAGGTCCAATTATTTAAAATAATAAAAAGGAGACCAAAAAAAGGCCTGCGGAAGGAAGAATCTCTAATAAAATGGGTTAATCTGGGCTTTGTTTTGTTTTTGAGCACAGTGAAATATCACTTACCGTAATTAGTTGAAACTACTCTAAAATCACTAAAGTTTCTCTTAGAACCCTGTAGCTTCAGCTTCTCTGAACAAAAAAGCAACAGGAATTGCTACACAGAATTCATGTTTGCTATGTGATCAAACAAGGGGGCACAATATTTTTTGAGGCCCCATTGGCAGGGTGGGAGCTCCAGTCCAAAATACAGTAAGCAATATCTGGACAAAAACTAAATTTGAGTTCATTTAAATTTATATAAATTTAAAACCATACGCATATGTCTTTCTGTGTGTGTGTGTGTGTCTGTGAGTGACACTTAATCTGATTATGGAATTCATCCATTTTCTGGGTTTGCATAATGAACTGTTACAGACTTGGCTCACATTTTATACACACACGACACAAGCCAAGCTTAGCCTATTGTGTATACTACTTTATTCATTTATTTTATAAGACATTATATGACCTTAGTCACAGTCAGCTGCAAGTAGTTAACAGCTGAACCATGCACATGATAAAAAGTCAATGCAGTAGCATAAAAAAATAATGCAATCATGATAAAACAATCGTAAGACTAATTATAATAATTATTATAATTAGTAATAAATGCAGCTTCTAGATTTGTCATTGACTTGGTTAAGTGGGTTAAAAATTTGTGGACAATCTTCTGATGGAGTCTGCCAAGGATTGCAAGGGAGGACATGCAGGCTTGGAGTGTCACACCATGAGCCCAAAGGTTTGCCTGTGAAAGGACTTTTTCCTTTGTTCTTGAAAGGAGGGAAAAGGCCCATGTGCCCCTCTAACAAATGAGACTTTTGCAGATAGATTTATTTCTGTCATTGATATATTTACCTATTTAACATGTTTGTTTTGAAGATGAATCTGAAGGAAAATTGCAGTGAATTCTTTGTCTGTTTTAGTAAAAATCACTAAATCACTGCTTAATCCACTGAGTTGTATTTGAAGAATCAGACAATAAGTTAGCTACCTGTAGAAGAGAATATCTGGAGCTCAGGGTTGAACTGTGGAGTCCTTGGGCCAATCTGAGCTTGGCTGTTGGCTTGCAGATGCTTCATGACCCAACTAGATAACATCATCAGTGCGAGGGAGGGTGGGGTTTGCTCCCTGTTTATATACAGTAGCTGCAAACAAACACCACTCCCTTCTAGCACTGAAGATGTTGCCTAGTTGGGCAACGAAATGTCTGCAAGCCAACAACCAAGCTCAGAGAGCACCAAGGACTCCACAAATTAGCTACCTGTTATTAGACTTGCTTATCAACCTAACAATTCCAAGTGTCTCCAAATCCCAGAACCATCTGCCATCAGGTTGAACTTAAAATATTTGAAGGGCACCATTAGATATTTGGCTATCTACTGTTAAAAGAAAAACTGCAACCTGCAGTATATTTTGGGTAAGAATTCCACCGAAGGAAAACATTCGGAAAGAACAGAAAGCTTTGTTCTCATCTCCATTAACTTCTTCGCCATCCCAGAATACTGAATTAAATCTGAAAGGACAAGAAGGTCACACACATTTCCAGTGCACATGCTACCATCAAAGTCTCGGATTCTCTAAATTTAAGTCACCTAAGTCTGGAAAAGAGCAACGATTATGAATTCAATTTGCTTTGGGAGGTAAAATCATGCTTGGAAATTTCTCAAGAGTTTTTATTCCTTCCCTGGGAAGCAATTCACTGAGTTATTTATTTATTTATTTATTATTCAAATTTATATCACCACCCATCTTCCCCAAAAAGGGGGACTCTGGGTGGTTCACAATTAAATCCATAATTAAAACCATAAAAATATAATTACAATAACAACTGCCAGTATAAATAAAAATAGAATAAATACAGAATCCAAGAAGTGAAGACATCATTCTTGGGGAGGGTTCTATGATACTAGCCACCCCCAAGATGAACTGGTGCCCCTCCCACCCCAAGAGAGGCAGCAGAACCAGGTCTCCAAGTTCTTCCGGAAGGCCAGGAGCGAAGGGACCCGCCTCAGCTCCGGGGGCAGAATGTTCCAGAGGGCGGGCACCACTGCAGAGAAGGCCCGCCTCCTGTACCCCGCCAGGTGGAATTCCCTTACCAGCGGGATCCGTAGCATGCCTCTACAAAGAATCTATTTCCAGATTTACACTGCACAAGTTAGCAAGTAGGTTGTTTTCTTTTTAACTTTTATTCCCATTAACCCCGCCAGACAAAGGAAAAAAGAACTATGTTAAAAAGAACTGGTCCCCTGGGAAAATGATAATGTTTACATCCCCATTCCAAAAAAAATGAGAAAATAGGCACTCACTATGAGTATAGGCTGCCTGATAGCACATTTTGTAGCCAGATTTGCCTATAGGTAGTCCCTGGATTACAATGGCAATTGGGGCCAGAATCATCACTAAGCAATGTGGTCATAGAGCGCAACATCACGTGATCACATCACTTAGCGATGGCAATCCTGGCAGTCCCGGATGCTATCATAACCCTAGGACCACACGGGTCATTAAGTGGGCACCTCACACGACCATGATGTGGGAAGAGGCAGGAGCCCCAGGCAAGCAAAGCCGTCAGGTGAGAGCTGCAGGTGAGATCTTCAGGTGGGCAGATGCTGTGAGTAGGTGCTACAGAGCATGGGCAGGTGAGTGCTACAGAGCGTGGGTGGGCAGGTGAAAAAGTGGCAAGAACAGGAGAGACTTGCGACCTCCTGTCGGCTTCCCCATTGTCTAAGTTTGTGGGATGCCAGCAGAGAGCGTTGGAAATTGCAATCACATGACCGCAGCTTGCTGCAACATCGTAATCACCAGCCAGGCGCCAAGGGCCCAGACTGTGATCATGTGACCCTGGAGACACTGCAACAGCCAGAACTCTGAGGACCAGTCATAAGTCCCCCTCGTTCAGTGGTGTCGTAAATTTGAAAAGTCACTGAACAAGTGGTCATAACCTGAGGACTACCTGCACTAAATATTAAGTTTATTATTGTGACCACGGGGTATAAAACACAGCATAAAAGGGATAAAAATCAGGAACATGGCATAGTCGATCTGTATGAACTACCCAGGAAGTTCTAGCCTCAAAAAGAAACTGATATGAGAAGCCAATCACAAGTGTAAGTTCATCAACAAACCAAGAGATTCCTTAATGCCCACAACACTGCTTCATCTTCTACAGCTGCATGATTCTTACAGATCCATGTAGTGCCATCCATCATGAACTCTATCAGCCTCTTGATTTTGGTATTCCAACCAATTTCTCTTCATTTGGTGTCGTTCAGAAACGCCAAATTCCAGACTTGGGTTAATTACTGATCCTCAACCATGTTTGGAGTCTGCTAGATTCTTGCAAAATCTTGGTCAGCACCATCATTGGGGCTTGAGTCTAACCCTTCTGGTAAGGTTGCTTTTAGACTGTGAAAGTTTGAGAAGAATGTAAAGAATCTAGCAGACTCCAACCATGGTTGAGGATCAGTAATTAACCCAAGTCAACTTCTAAACCATTATAACAGTAGTCCTTCACCTCACCCACCCCAAATGTTATGTATCAGTTGTATTCTTATGTCTCCAGGAAGCAACCAACCATTCTGATTCCCTATTTCTAGAGTCCATAGCATCCTTATTATACCTCCAGGCTCATGATAAGGAAATTTTTGAAACTGTGTTTCCTCCTTCTTTTAAACACAGCTCAAGGTTCTTCTCCATACATGGCATCAAATGTAGTTCGCATCAAACCATGTCCCAAAACATTGTTTAGCATTTTGGGAAAGAAATTTCTTCTGATTTTTTTAACAATGCAAATTTCAATCAACTTCTCAAGGGAGGCATGAAGGTATCTTGTACTAGCTATGGATAAAAGGTGTGAGAGTCATGTATTTCATTGCACAATTACTGATACAATAGTCTATATCCTTTCTGACTGTCCTAACTATAACTGAAACCCAGAAGCTTTGACTGAAGCTCAGACTGAAGTCTGTTCCAAAGATAATAGTGCAAGAGAGAAATATAAGTACAAAACATCGAAGAGAGAGAGAGATTGAAATAAAGTTGTAAACCATTTAATAACAATGTATTATGCACATGTTTAAGTAGACACTGTTCTAAGTGCATTTCATTCCAATATATTCATTTCCAGATGCGCTGGAAGACATGTCTGGAGCTGTGAGAATTGCATTACCAAATTCAGAAAAGTGAAAAATTGCATTCAGATTTCAACTTTAATCCAGAAAGTTTCTATTAAACTGCATGAAGATCAAATTACTCAAGCATTTCTCATAGACCAGCAACTGCTAATTTTTTTTTCTTCTGGAGCTTTGGCATTCAAAATGGCAGGCTCTCCTACTGACACGAACTGCTCACTTGAGAATTCTAGCATGTGCTTTCAGGAAGAAGTGAGTTGGAGAAACCTAAATTTTAAGAGAACATTTAGGTTGGATTACCTTAATAAAATCAACTTAGAGCTGCCTTAAAGATAATCAACAGCTGTCCACCATTAGACGTCCAAGACTGCTTGCAGAAGCTAGCGTTTCAAAAGAAGTATGCCCATTTCATCACACAGCTTCATATTTTGTTCTGTGCCCAATATTAAGTGCTGATGTTGCCATGGTTCTAAGCTCTTTTAGGCCAGACAATCTGACTAACTGGCTAAACCCTTGTGTACTGTCCAAGCCTTAAGCCTGGCATGGAGTTGTGGTCTGTTGATGAAAGCAACTCAAGTGCTTTCAGTTATTCGACATGATTTGCTTTTTGCTGTGTGATATGTTGGAGGAGGGGGCTTATATTGCTGTGTTTGTAGGAACTAAATAAAAATGCTCGCCCATAACTACAGCTTCTTAAATGCCCAGGGTTATGAATCCAAAGGTTTGCTCTTATGTACTGATGGCCGCAGTTGGACTCAATGGTGTGCGAAGCTGAAAGAACAAGAGCAGGGTCTCTCTCTTTATTTTCCTCCATTTGACTCTTCTCTGCATCTCTACCGGCCATCACGTTAAACAAAGGAGACCTGAACTATTGATTATTATCCCTGTTTGTCTGGGGCATCAGATGAAGGTGTGAGATAAAAAGCGTATCCCCCCCCCCATCCCTCTTGCTTGAATATATCTGTGTGGGTCTGTCTATTTGTCCTGTTGACCCTGTCAGGAGCTATCGAGAGCATGGCAGTTGATGATGTCAAAGTTGCAGAATAATTGGCAACGTGTATTTCTCCTTGTTCTTTCAAAGGCCTCCTAGTCACTCCAACAGATCTGACCTTTTCAAACGAAGGATCTTGCTGACTTGCAAATCCAAGGGCTACTGCAGACAAACCATATCGTTATTTTCAGATGGCTTCCTGTCATTCAGTATCTAGCTTTGCTGGCAGAATGTCCTTGCCTTCCATCTTCCTTATGTATTTTTTTATTTTATTATATTATAATTGAGCTCTCCAACGTCTTTTAAAAGGATTCACCTCCCAAGACAGCTTACCAACTGAAGGGTGAACAGCAGTAGGACCGTGTTGCACGTATTCGAATAATTTAGAACAAACAACAAGATTAAGTAATGTTCAGAAGAAGCGATTGTGACAGGAAGAAAAAATCCAAGTATATGCCAATAAAAATGTTTTTAGGGGCTCTTTTGGAAAGTCAGTAATGAGAGGTGCCATATGCATATCCCCAAGAACACTTCCACAAATAGGAAACGGCTTCCAGAAAGCTGTTGTGTCAACCAGGTTGATCATAGTCTGAAATGATGTAAATTGTAATCCGACAACATCCCAAATCTCAACATTGGAAAAGATTAAAATGATGGATCTATCAATAGGCTTTAGCCAAGAAAGCTAACTGAACCTTTTAAGCCATTATTTCTTTAACCCAGATTTACTGAATAAGCCATAATGAGCTGAGTTCACATAACATGGGAATGCAGCACCGCAGACAGTTCTTGGTGCTGCTAAATCAGCCCATGTGGCACCACTGTTACGCGAGCTGCATTGGGTACCAGTTTGCTTCCGGGTCCAATTCAAGGTGTTGGTTATCACCTTTGAAGTCCTACATGGCGTGGGTCCAGGCTACCTGAGGGACCGTCTCCTCCCCATGACATCAGCCTGCCCCACCCAGTCAGGCAGAGAGGGCATGTTGCAGACCCTGCCTGTAAAAGAACTCCATCTGGCGGGGTCCAGGAGGCTGGCCTTCTCTGCAGCGGCGCCCACCCTTTGGAATATCTTGCCCCCGGAGTTGAGACGGGTTTCTTCACTCCTGGCCTTCTGGAATAAATTGAAGACCTGGTTCTGCGGCCTTGCTTGGGATGGGGAGGGTAACAGCTCCACCTGGGGGTGGTTAGCGCCATAGCACCCCCTGTTCCTTCTCCTCTTGGACTTTATATTTATTGTCTTATTTATGTTTTCAGATTGTGACTGAGGTTTAGATGTTTTTATTATTGCTTTTATTGTAAACCGCCCAGAGTCCCCCATTGGGGGAGATGGGCGGTAATATAAATTTAACTAATAAATAAATAACATGCTAAGCACAAACTAAACGCTTCATCTTACAAGGGTTTTGTGAATGTGATCAACATGTCCATCTAAAAGGACCACCTCAAAGCAACATCATTGCGTTTGGAATAGGACAGAAAAAAATTGGCCATTCCAATGTTCTTCTGCACTGATTCCCATCATCTTCAGCCAGCAGGGCCAGTACTGATAGACGATGGCACTGTATGTCATCAGCCCTTGGAGTCCCCCACAGTTGACTAACAGAAGCCAACAGATATAGGACGAGGCCAAAATTGGAGGCATTTTTCAGCTTGTAAAGAAGCCAATCAGTAATTGCTATGTCTCTGCCATTTTTGAAACAATTCCAGATCTCCTGTGGGTTTCTTTCCCTTTCTTTTGAATAATACATAGATCTGGCACTCTCAGGGCAAAGAGAAGTGAATCAAAATGAACAGTGGTCTTGTGCAGAAGGATGTCTCGGTAACTTTTTAGGAATAGTAGAAGAATCGTCTTTGCAAATTCTGCCATGAACTAACCTAAGTCATATCTCCCGAATCAATCAATGGGTTAGCACATTGTTTCCCACCATTGCTCACACTTTTCCCAAATTTTTGGCTCAAGAGATCCAGGCTGCAAAACTCTGTGTGTGTTTGGTGCTGTTTAGTGGCTGCCCAAATTTTTGCAGCCCAGATGTCAAAGCCCTACTAAAAATGCGTCCATATCACCTCCGTTGTTTTTTTTAACGTGTCCTTTTTTAGGAAAAAGAAGATCCAGTTTTTAAAACAATCACATCTTGACACAGCTGGAACCGATTCCCGAGCAGGCAGTACAGAGGAAGAATGTTATGGGCATTGCTGATGAAGGAGAGGGGGGCCCTCTCCAGGGGGAAAATCTCACCTGCAGTACTGATTCTCTTTGCGTCCCAATCAAGAGATCTGGAAAGGAACTGCCTTGGCTTTCTGAGCTTTGCTGGTAGGATTTGCAAGGGCCTTCTCAGTTGAGCAGGATTTTGCATTGTAGAGTAGAACAATAAACGCTAGAGCTAGATCTTCTGATCTCAGAGTGGCTCTTTGCTCTATATCCTGACCCATCCAAGTCAATAAGTAATCCCTGGAGGGTTGGCTCATCACGCTTACCGTGCTGATTAATAGAAGTGGCATGGGGTTATTTGTTCCCTTCCACCAAGTTAACTGAATGGAGCTAATTGGAGGCCAGCCCAAATATTGAAAAAAAAACAAGAGTTTCTAACTTACCACTTAGTCCCCACTCCTATTCCTTTAACCATAGATTGATCAAAAGTAATTGGCAACCAATCAAGGTTGTCTTTTTTTTTTTTGGTGGTGGTGGTGGTGGTGGTGGTGGTCATCCCATGAAACAGGTCAGCTGCCAATCCAGGCAGGAGAGGCTGCCAGGCAAACAGCAGAGGAACAGGGAGGAGCTGGAAACTTGGCAACTGAGACTGAGCACTTCCTCTTCCAAATCTCAACCTACATAAATGGTTCCTGAATGGCCTTTGTCCAAGAGTAGACATTTTGTTCCCTTTCTTTAACCCCTAAGAAGGATTCTTGTACACAGATAAACCTGACTAATGAGTATTTCCTGCTAAATTCTTCCTCTTTCAAAACTGTTTGAAAGTACAGGAGTCTTGCCTGAAAAGTGTAGAAAATCCAGATGTGAGAGATGGTATATGGCTTTTCTAGGCTCTGATGTCTTCCAGATGTAAATGTTATTTTCCATATTAAAGAATACTCATCATTTTCTCTATTAACCTCCCATAACAATCTGGTCTAGTGCTTGCAATTCCCTTCTTACATAGTGGTGGATACAATTATATCTCCAAGGACCTTCCATCCCATTGGTAAAATCAGTGAAATTGCAAAAATGGTTCTCCCTGTGTTGGAGTAATAAAAATACTTCACACTCAATGCCCATTTCACTATGGGGTCCATCAATGCATGAAAACCTCTGATTGTCATTAGAAAAAAGATGATTTGGATGGAAAATGCCATTCTTGGATAGTTTAAAAGCAATTTAGCACAGACACAAGAATAGCTTGCATTAGTTGTGTGCTTAGAGAATCCATGTGGAAACATTTAGAGTTGCAGATTAAGTAAACAGTAGCATTGTCTTCTGTGCTCAATTGTTCCACTGAGTTACTTACAGAAATACATAATGGTAGGTCAACTACCTTCCTTATATCAGTTTGCCTTGATGTGCTGAACCGGCTCATACACTTTTTCTAAAGAAAGAAAGAGCTTGAACCTTCTCATGTTTCCAGTTATATCATCAGTAGCATGATAGAATCTGAGCATTTCCTTTGGACCCCCCATCCCCATATACTACCCTCTCAGTTTCTTAAGTGGTGGTAGCCCTGAATGTTCCTTGGCACCTGCAAAACTTTCTTTTTTTTACTGTTTTCCCATGATGCCAATGATTCTGAGACAACACTCAGATCATCAGCAGCCATGAAGAAAGATTTTAGCCGGTCTTTCTCTCTGACATATAAGTGCACACTACAGTTCACAAAGCAATTGTTGATTATATCTTTGGGGATAAAGGACAAACATCTTCCCTCTTCAGGTGACAGGTCCTTTTGGGTTGTTCTTAATAAATGAAGTGGTTTGTGCATTAGGACAGCATACAAGATCAGAGCAGCCTAAGCTGGCTGGGCAAGTTCATGAAGAAGAAGAAGACATCAAAGAGGACTATTTTAAAACTTTGTTGTTGTTGTTGTTCAATCGTGTCCAATTCTCAGTGACTGCCTGGACAGGTCCCTGCAGTTTTCTTGGCAAGGTTTTTCAGAAGTGGTTTGCCATTGCCTCCTTCCTAGGACTGAGAGGAGGGACTGGCCCAAGGTCACCCAGCTGGCTTCATGCTCAAGGTGGGACTAGAACTCACAGTCCCCCAGTTTCTAGCCTGGTGCCTTAACCACGACATCAACCTGGCCCTCAATAATGATAATAAAGTCCCCACAGTTTTCTTGGCAAGGTTTTTCAGAAGTGGTTTGCCCTTGCCTCCTCCCTAGGGCTGAGAAAGAGTGACTGGCCCAAGGTCACCCTGCTGGCTTCATGCCCAAGGTGGGACTAGAACTCATGGTCTGCCGGTTTCTAGCCTGGTGCCTTCACCACGACACCAGACTGTCTCTCTCTCTCTTTTTAAACTTAGCAAGTGCAAATTTAGCACAGAGAAACCTTTGGCTGTCCTGTGGCTGCAAATACCATGTTAAATTGATATTCCATTAGGCTGAATGGAACCCTTGAGTGACTTCCATGTTTGTGAGAGCCTGCCTTGTTCTGTTTGAAGCATCAATGACATCTTCCCATGGAAGGGTGTCAGGGAGACAGCAGCCTCAAAGAGAAGACAAAATAGTCCCTGCAGGGCTGCTTTTAACAGAAAATGCTCCATTAAGGGCTGCTAAGAAACACTTAGACTTTGAGTGCATGTTTTATTGGCCAAATAGACATGCAAACCACCATTAGATGCACATGAAGAGATCTGTATTGGCAGGGTCAGGATATATTTAGATAAAAGGAGGCTAGATTTCCGGAAAATGTCCTCAGTTATATCAGGCACCTAAGGTCTTTGGAAGAGGTTCTGCCCACCAAGATATAGGCAACATGTGGTCTAGTCTTCCAAATGGTGGCTTCATTCCTGCATAATAACCACCCATCTCTAGTATGCCAGGATCATATTAGTAAGCTTTAAACACCTTGTAATATCAGTTTTTTTCCAACATCCCCCCTGATATTTGTATTAATAACTGATTTTTTTCTGTGTCTTGTGATTTTTTTTTAATCTGTTATAAACCTTTTGCCACTGTTGCGGTTTTATTACAATGAAAAGTGATGTGGAAATATTGTTCATAAATAAATAATATACAGAAAGTATAATGAGGAGCCATCAACATTTTTGCAGGGAGAAGAGGAAATTGTCCTCCTGTGTCTTAGTGTAACTTACTGAGAAAGAGATAAAGGAAAGAAAACCATTCAATACATCAACATATTTTAGCAAGTTGCCTTATTGCTGAAGGAAATTATTGTCTGATGGACACAAATCCATAGGCAATACTGTTCAATTATAATTTCAAATATGTTGACTTGAGTCAACCGAGGGACAGGAAGAGTGACTAAGCTTGAGAACATCTATTCCAAACCTGGATTCCCCAGATGCCACTGAGTTAAAACTGGTCAGGGATGATGGGTTCTGAAGTCCAGTCATTTAAGGATCCATAACTGTGATAATGCATAGAATAGGATTGCCAGAATTTGCAGGAAAAACAGCGAAGAGCTGTATAAAAGGTTGCTTATTTGTTTGTTTGCTTGTAAGTACACAAAGAGAGAGGAAACTAAATAATAGATGGAAAGACTATGAAAACATCACCATCACCATCACCATCTTCTCAATCAGCTCTTTGGACTTTAATTATATCCCAAAGTAGTTCACATCAACTAAACAAAGAAAGAGATATTGTGTCCCTCCAGTTCACAATACACAAGGTGGGGAGGGAAGGGTAGAAGAATGTAGCTCTGGCCTTGAGAAGGAAGTGGGGAAGGCAAAATGGTTACTCAGCCCTGGGAAAGTAGAAAGTATGAGAGACTCAGAAGATTCCTGCCTTGACCTCGTTGACCACGGGTGAAAGGTGAAAGGGCCAGTGAAGGTTTTGGACAGGCTTCCAAGATCCTGTTAATAGGCCCTACAACAATGAAATTTCAGTCCCGGAATCCCTGCGGCATCTGTATTTTGACTGGGCAACTTCAGAGGGAGAGAGGTCACTTATTTAAGCCAGAACTAGAAGCAAGGCAACCAGCTGGCTGCATTACATGCCTAGAGGCTGTATTGGCATCACATGTTAAGCTTGGCTAACTTTTCTGCTGATAAGAACATGGTATGCATCTAGCATATTTGGTTGGTTTACGGTTCAGTGTGTTCTGTCAACCAGGACAATGGATTCATTTCATAATCAGATTGAAGGCTCTTCTTCCAGGTTGCATGAATGTGCTTTCCTTCTGTCTCTCAGGGGGCACAAAAGTACGCTGGCTTTCTTGCTGCTGCCTTGATTCCTGAACCCTAAAGGGCCAGAGCGATAAGGTAGCAACTGCTGCTGTCCTCACATGTAATGTGGAACTACTTAATGAAAGGATTTGGTGGATTCTCTAGGCATCACCTGTTGGCAGGAGGAACAAACACTGATCATTGTCCCTATGGAAGGGGATAAGTTCTGGCAGATCCAAGCAGGGCGGGGATCTGCCCAGTACAGCAGGTGATGCTCTCCTGCCCCACTGAGCAGAACTCATCATTCATGCCCACGTGGAACAAGTAATCCTGTGAGTATTGGGGTGACTGGTGCACTACATCTGGAAAAGTAAGGGGAGCTATTTCTAAACATGAACCTTGTTCTCTTACTTCTCTTGCTAGGGGATGAGCATGGAGGAACGGGGTTAAATCACTGCCCCACACATTCAGTCAGGCAAGCCAAAGAAGGAATGCTATTTTTAAATAAGGAACTCCCTACTTCTGCTTCTGGCCCCTGAAAGAAGTGATGGGCAGAAGAGCAGAAATTTAGCAGGTAGCTGTCTTGCACCTACCTAAAATAGCCATGCAGAGAGATTGGAGGGGGAAAGAGACATCTGCAGCAACCTGATGTAGCCAGTGGGATCTGGAACATCTCAGAATGATTTTAGGTTGCCTCTCAAGCCAGCTGGGAGCATGTCCATCATGAGGATATGCCCTTTAACAAGGGTTAGTGAGGCACTTTTGTGCTGCAGATAGTAGACCATGAGGAAGAGGCCTAAGTGCATTGTATGACTGCAGTCCATAAATTTGCATTTCCATTTGTCTTGGCTCAAATGTATTCATGTTTCTTGTCTGCATTTACTTAATGTATTTCAACATGGTTTTGAGCCAAGAAATGAGTTGCAAAATTTGGAAGAGTGCAAAAACTACAGGAAAACAGTTATTCAATCAACCTATTAGACTAGGAAAAAAGATCAAATTCATTGGGTACAAATCATCCCAAATCCTCAAATATCCCTTTACAAATAAGATGTTCCTAAGAATTAAACAAGTTCTTACAAGTTCTACAAAAGTGTAAGCTTGGGTATTAGAAAACAGTATAGGAGAAGCAAGAAACAGGGATTGAGCAGAGAAAATTTCCAACCAGCATTGTTGGATTAGACCATATGCTGGTCTATCAGATAGTGAGACAAAGAGGTAAAAAGCCATTGACAATACAAACACTATCCATTATTTGGATCCAAGATGGGAATTCGAACCCACTCCCACCTGATTAGAATTTTTAACCTCTTGGATTTTATACTTATTTATATTGTATTTTATATTTGTGATTTCTTTTTATAAAATATTAATTGTCTATTATTATAGTCTTAATTTTATTGTAAACCACCCAGAGTCCCTCTTTTGGGGGAGATGGGCAGTAGCAAAATTTGAATAATAAATACATAAATAAATAAACAGGATAAATAAGTAGAATGTAAATGCAGCATATTTGTGTTGGCTTAGCAGAGAGCACATCAAATGGTACTGGAGACCCTCCTGAGCACCTCTGGGTGTGTTGAATCTGAGCTCTGCCAAAAAAATTGATTCTGGTCTTAGCTAAAGTGACATGCATAACTGTCACAGTTTCTGTTAAACTGCAGCTCTGGCCACAGTAGGACTCCAGATAAGCCCCAAAGATTTAAAGAGAATTTTTTTAGCAGTCAGTAGGTTTGTAGATTTCATCTGGATAGATGCTGTTAAGGGCCAAGAGACATATGGTGGCATTCAAATAAAGCTGAAAGCACTATGAACACACAGGGATTTTTCCTTCTGTATTTGTTAAATAGCAGCAAATTGAATATGAATGTACACTCTTATTGACCTTGAAATGCTTGCACCAACACAAACACACCCATAGTCACATAGTGTGCTAAACCATAGTGAGTTCATTTCTTTGAGGGCTTAGCATGATGTATAAACACTGTCACCGTCAGTTATAAGTCATGGTTTATGGCTTAGTGTGCTGTGTAAACCCAAGCAATTTTGGGCTATTCAAGGAAAAAATAGTTAATCAAAGCTCCTGTTTTTTCTCTTTCATGTTGTCAAGTCATTCTCAATGCCCAGCAACTTCATGGACAAGTCCCTGCAGTTTTCTTAGCAAGATTTCAGAAGTGGTTTGCCACCCTCTCCTTCCTATGGCTGAGAGAAAGGGACTGGCCCAAGGTCACCCAGCTGGCTTTGTGCCCAAGGCAGGACTAGAATACCCAGTTGCCTAGCTTTTAGTTCAGTGCCTTTAACCACTACACCAGACTGGTTCTCTAAACAAGGCATATCTTAGCTCATATAAGATACATAAGCCCATGCTTACCATAATTTGGGGGGCAGGGATTCTTCTCCACACCACTGTTTTACTGCTGCTAATGGACAGCAATGGAAAATGGCTGGGATTCTCAGTGTTTACACTGGGTGCAAACAGTTGTCCAACATTAAACCCTTGAGTTATCCAACCCTGGAACACAGAATCCCCCCAGCTCCAGAGCTAGGCTCAGACACTGTAGTAAACTGTACTGTGGTTTCTTGGATGTTGCTTGCTGCATCGTCAGGATCCAGCTATTTGGGTTTATAGTCTGTGACATTTAGCTGAGAGGAAAGGGTGAATCCAGCCAGGTCTGGCTTGGTCGGAAAACATGGTTCAAACAAACCAAAGCTAAACCCATTCCAATCTGGCTTCCAGGGGCATAAATAGAGCGCTCTGGGCCCCTCTCAAGGCCAGCTTCTCAGATGGGGCCACTAATGATGAGAGAGCTCAGGCACCAAGTCTTCCTGTTTGCCCTTGGCCAGGCTGCAGCAAATGAGCATGGCCCAGAAAGGGCTGGGGAGGGCCACATGGCCCCATCTTTCCCATTGCCACCACACCAGCAATGGGTCTGACTCTGTGTCTCCTCTGAGCTCCTCAGTATCCCTTCTCCCCTCCTGTTCCACCTTTGCACAAGTCCTCTCCCCTCCAAAGTCTTCTACACTCAGCCCTAAAATCTCTCTCTCTCGGGCATTCCATATCTGGCTCCTGAGCTGGATGGAGACACTGACCCAAAGTCATCTGGTGCGTTTCTCTGAGGGTGGGCTTCAACTTGGCTTTCTTCCATCCCAGTCCAACACACCACTGTACCCAATCACATTGGTTAAAGGTATGGGGCAAGGAGTCTTCACAAGACCCATTGGGCCCCCTGTGCCTGTGGAGGCAGATGCCAGTGCTGCCTCCCCTCCCTTCACTCTATTTATCCCATGCCAGCTCCTGATTCTAGTACCAGGAAGAAGGTAAGGTATAATGACTGCAGCACTCTATCACCATTAGATCCAATTCATACATAAATGTAACAGAAATCTCTTCAATGGAAGAAGAATACAGCACAGCAAAAAAGTTGCAGATGAAAGTTCCCGTGCTTTTTCTAAGACAAACAGCCCAATGAGTACATGATCCCTCCTCCCTACTCCAGGATGCAGCCCCCCTCCCGTCAGTTCATGCCAGTGTCTCAGTTTTCTGCAGGTGTCTTCAACGGCTTGACCTTGGGTATGAGAGATAGTCCAAACATGATGTTTTCTCTCTGTTGAATGTTCCCCCTCCCACTCTACTGACTCGCAAGTTCCAACATGTGTTGACTTTATGCATGCATGCAAGTCCAATCATATGCTCCAGGAACGTTTGATTGGGGAGCATGACAAGAGGCAAGTTTGCTTAGAAGCCAATCAGGTTGTGCAGACATTTGCCTTCTGATTGCTGCTTTCCTTCTGCTCGGCAAGGCCTTCAACTAGCTACCTTTTTGGTAGGGTTCATCCCCTGTGCAGATTTTTACCTGGACCCATTTGGAAAGTTCCCAGCAAACTTATCAGCTCTTGGGGACCTGTTTGTCCCTGTCAGTTATGCAATCTACTCTCTCAGCTCCTTTTGCATTTTTAATCCCTGTGTTGTACAGCTTGAAATGTAACAGGAGGAGGGATTGTTAAATCATGCAAGGCAGCTAATTAAGCCCATATTTTTAGCCTGCCAGCTCAGATTCCAAAATGCTTGTAGAAGTGAGGAAGAAATAGGAAGAAAGGTGGAAAAAAAACTGTAACGGTCTTTATAAGCCATCACAAATCAAAATGCCTCTGTAAAGTAAACAGTCAATACTTTAATCGTCCAGCAAATTCAACCCCCCCCCAAAAAAAATCAGTAATTGCATCATCTAGGCTGAAAAAATAGAAATTTCTGCCTTTGAGAGACTTGTATCTCAGATATATTTACCAGCACTTTTAAGGACACTGCAGAAAATGTAAAGGAATTTGTTTACTGTAGTGTTGAAGTTGGGGGTGGGGTGGGGTGAAATCAGTTTTTCTTACTAGTAGAAGGAAGAATCAAGAAATCATTTCCAGCAAGTGGGTGCAGAATTATATTAAATAGGAAGGAGAGGGGGCTGATATGGCCAGACTGCACTTTAAAGTATCAATAGACAAAAATGCTAGTTGGGAAAAAGGATAATTCTCAACAGCTTTATTATCCCATCACATAGTTGAGAATGTTATGAAGCCTAGAATTACCCTGGGCGGTTCGGAGTCAGGTTCAGCTACCTTTTAAGGTTCCCCTACTAACTATGTTACAGACCAACCACCAGTCATAAACCAAGACTGCAGCAAATCCCAGTTAAGGCACAGGACAGGGCCAACATCTATTTTCAGCTTTCTCAAAAGTCTTCCCTCTCGTTCACAGAATGCTTTGAATCGCTTTGCAATTCCTTCTGCTGGCATTTCTGAGCTTGCTTTATTGTTGTCAGATGTCGGAGAAGGCTGATGAGTTTGGGTTTTTGGTGTTTTTTTTTACATTCTCTCTCTGTCTGTGGATGCTGGTGGGGGTGTGTGTGACTGGATGGTGCAATCTCCCCCAGTCAGGAATAATTTTAGGGCCAGAGAAGTTAAGAATGGCAAGATATGGATCAGTGGTTCTTAAATGGAGGGTAACCATGCTCCATCTGGGCATATCCTGGGGGCAATGGAGCAATTTATAACTGTTATTTGTGAGTCAAGAACCTGCCACTGTGCAGACACCTGTGTAAAACAGCAGAGTTGGGGGGGGGGGTTGTATTTTGTTTGGTTTGGGTGCGGGGAAGTAATGACATTATCTGAGACCAGGGAAATAGGCAATTGGGTCAGACAGTCTACGTACCACCAATGTAGACAACTTGTAAAAACCAGTGAACTTGTTTTAGTTATTTAAGAAAAGTCCATTTGTTCCTGCCTTAACCAAGTTTCTAGGCTATCTTATAATGTAACATCCCCCCCTCCCCGGCTTTACATTACCCTAGAGATGTCAATTTAGAATTGCTAAATCCTCAAGCAGGTTTAATGGTGATCACAAAACAAAACGATAATCAAGAAAAACCTCTGCCCCCAACAAGGGGGTGCACACAACAGGCTGCCCCAAGTTTTTGAAAAAGATCCAGGAGAGGAATTCTGTCGTGGTGTTTGTGTAAAGGACTTAACTGAAGGTTAGAAGATGCAGAAGCAGACTGCCACCAAGAAGGTGGTTATTGAATGAAAAGACACACGTATCTCTTAGTCACTTTGTGACCTAAGGAAAGGGCAACAGCACTATACAGCAGCCATGAAAATTTCACCAATATCCTCTTTTCCTTTAGAAAGGAAAAAAAAATAAGCATCTTTCTTTTCCTTTAAATTAAAGTGAAATTGTGGAAAAATTGCAGAGCGCTAATATATGTGCACCAAACAAAGATCATGCCTCCTTCCAGCCATCTTCAGTACAGCCAAATGCCAGAGGGAAATTTCCTGCAGAAAATTTCTTTACTAATTCCTACTTTTCTTCAAAATTTTCATCCCCATAGATTGAGTTTGAAGAGATCCATGATTATGGATCTTACAACGTTACTGAATCAATCAGCAATAGAGTCAAAAGATAAACCCTATCTGTACTGCCATATAAATCCTCTTGGATTTAATTTCGGCACTTTTTTCTGTAGCTTAATGGAAAACCTGCTTTATCCTTCCCAGAGCCTGTGCTTAGAAGCAGTTTCTTACTGACATTCTCTAAAATTCTTGCCCTGGGAAACTCGAGCTATTATCATATCTCCTAGACCAGGATTTCTCAACAGGGTTCCATGAGAAGTCACTAGGGGTTCCCTGGGAGATCACAATTTATTTTAAAAATTATTTCAAATTCAAATAACTTCACATTAAAAAGGTAAATTTCATTCTTTATTTTTAGTTGAAGAACACTGTTAATGCATACATACAGGCCTACCCATGAAACAAATATAATAATTTTGTAACTTCTGGCCTATGTTTGAGTCTGAATGTGCAGACTGAGGCCTGAAAAATATCTCAAAGCTTCCTCCAGGGTCAAAAGGTTGAGATAGGCTATCCTAGACTATCAACCCTTTGCATCATCCTGTCACTGTATATCTCTATTCTACAGTACTGAAATATACTCAGGGAGGGGCCATTTCATTTTGCTTATGAAACTCTGCAAAACTAAGGTACAGTGCTAATGTCATAGATAAATTCTCTGTCTAATGCTTGATCAAAATGCACAAGGTCTTGGGCCACATCGTAATATTTTATCCATCCATGTAAGGTGCACACCTGCACACACCTGCATATGAAGGAACACTCAGATCCCAGGAGGAAAACGCCAAAACTCCGAAATCTATAGATTACATTATAATCCAGATGCATGACCTTACATTCCTGGCAAATTATCTTCAGGTAAAGCTCAGCTCCAAGTGACCAAGGACACATCTGTGCATTTTCCTTCACAAGGAGTAAGGTAGTATTTGTATACTCGTATGCACAAAACAAAACACAAAACTGTCTGTATATATTGCCAACCGGAGCTAATTCAAACATAGATTAAGACTACTATTGATTATTAAAACTATTTCTAATATTATGGAAGTATTTCTTCCTGTGTGTGTGTGGGTGTGGGTGGGTAGATGGATGGATAGATATAGACAGAGACTCTTTGTATTCTGCAATAATTGTTTAAAGAAGTCATCTTGCATTGATTCACTCTCAACCTGAATTTGCATCCAGTTTTGAAATCTCTGAAAGTCACAGGCCGGTTGAACAAACTCCCATAACTGTTCCATTTTCAACTAAAGGAAGAGAAATTAGTCTCTCAATACATTTATGATATTCATCTTCTCAATAGTACTGTTTATATACCCCAAACTGTTCCTAACAATACGTAAACAGAAAAAGGAGGTGATAGTTGATCTGGAGGAAGTCTAAATCTAGCAGAAGTACCAGGAAAATAATTAGCAAAAAATGAAGAGAGGGGAGAGGCAGAGCATATTATGTATCTGTTGGCAGGGCAAATAAAAAAAAAAAGGTAAGGGGAAATGGGACACAGAAACAGGAATATTTCACACCGCAATTATTTACTGCCATTATTTTCCATGGAGTTCCTTGAAGATGGAGTATATGAGGTTCACCAGCTGTTGAAGACATTGTACGTATCTTGTTTTGTTGCAAACAATGTTCTGTGAAAAGGACCCTTTACTTATATCCTTATTTAAAAACTAAAATGTATTGGGACATCCAGGAGAAACTGTCTTGCTTTTTGCAGGGAACAAACCTGTGTATCACTAGCAAGACTGCAATTTTTGTATCAAAGGCCATTTTGAAGAGGATAAACTACCTAGAATGGATTGGGGTTGACTGTAGAGGTGATGATTTATTATAAATGTGTCCTACTGTTTTCTCTGTATTGGTTTTATAGCTTTTTAATATGGTCAGACAACTAATCAATACAATTTATTGTATTGTATTATATTGCCATTATTATGTTATCATTCTTAAAGAACAGTCAGTATCCTTGGGCACAGTGAAACAAAGACACTCCCCAAATTTATGGAGCTGAGTATATCTCAGTGAAGAGATAAGAAGTAAGGCTAACAGAGGGCCACAATAAAAGGGGTAGAAGTGGAAAGACAAGGATAAGAAAATATATAAGCAAAGTGAAAGCATTCAAAGTTAACAACTGTCACATATTGTTAAAACAGTCCAGAAGCATCAGATAGTTTTTAAAGAATAATTTTGAAGGTAGATGGAGGGAGCTTAGAAATATTAGGGAAATATGATATTACTACATTCAAGCTATGGGCCAGTCTGGTTTAGTGGTTAAAGTACCAGAGCAGAGTTCCAGTCCTGCCCTGGGCATGGAAGCCAGCTGGGTGACTTTTGGACAATCCCACTCTCTCAGCCCTAGGAAGGAGGCAATGGCAAACCACTTCCAAAAATTGTACCAGAAAAACTGAACGGTCTTGTCTATGTAGCCACCAACAGTCAAGACTGACTTGAAGGCGCACACACACACACACAAATTATGCCAGCCTTTCTCAACCTTTTGACCCTGGAAGAACGCTTGAAATTTTTTTCAGGCCTTGGGGAACCCCTGCCCATTCAGGCTCAAATATAGGCCAGAAGTTACAAAATTATGATATTCGTTTCATGGGTAGGCCTGTATGTATGCACTAACCGTGTTCTTAAACTAAACATAAAGAATGAAACTTACCTCTTTAATGTGAAGTTGCCCAAATTTGAAATAATTTTTTTTAAATAAATTGTGATCTCCCAGGGAACCCCTAGTGACCTCTCTTGGAACCCTAGGGTGCCATGGAACCCTGGCTGAGAAATCCTGCAATAAGCTATAAAGTGATTTATTTCATCATGATATGGTGAGTTATGGGAAATCAGGCTGTTGCAACCCATGATTTAGTACATAGGCAAACCTACAGTGATGTTTGGTTATTACATGATCCCTCCATAATAGTCTGCCTAGAGAAATTTAACCTGCACTGTCCTTTATGATATTCCAGAAGGTGGTTAAGACCAAATTTTTTTGCCAGACAATAAACATTGGGGGGGGGGGGAGAGTGTTATTAGTTGTTTTTTTATGTACTTGTTTTTAAATATTAATTGCAAACTTCCAGGACTTCTTGGACTATCATGTTTATTATTATTATTAATAATAATAATAATAATAATAATATAGCATTTGTTGCTTTGTTCTGGCAAAAAAAATGACTTTTACACAATATTCAGTGTATAACTTTATCTTCCAGATTCTGTTTTGGTTTTTCCCCTTTTCCCCCTTCCCCAATCTTTTATTATTATGATTATGAACTTGAAATTAATACTGTTTCATAAACATTATTTGTTAATATTATTGGATATATTTATACTATCTTTTTGTTAATTAGTATAGCATAATAAATTAATAAACAACACAACAACAATTATTTAAGTGTAAGACGATATGTGAATGCAGAAATTGTGTTTTGTTGAACTGGGTTTAGTAGCCTCTTGTGCAAACACAGTCTTGTTGGGACAACAAGATAACAGAGATCAATTACATTACAGGTAGTCCTTGCTTAACGATCATTCATTAACTTTGAAGTTACAACCGTCACACCACTCATGCGGTAACATGAATGCAGTTTGGGTGCTTGGCAACCAACTCACATTTATGACCAGTTGCAGAGTCCTGCAGTCATGTGATTGCAATCTGCAGCCTTCCCAGCTGGTGTCCGACAAGCCAAATCAATAGGAAACCATTGATTCACTTAACAACCGTGGTAAAAATGGAGATAAAATTGGATCTGGCCACATAATGCCTTGCTTAACAACCACATCGCTTAGCAACCGAAATTCCGGTCCCAATTGTAGTTGTTAAACAAGGACTACCTGTATTTCTCCATGGAACTAAATATAATCATAATCAAGTTCTGCTTTGAAGGAAATCATATCACCGATAATGACAAAAAAGAGATGTTTTCTTCCATGCAAAGGTTTGTCCCTAAAAAAAAAAACCTAACAAACAAAAACAGAGGAAGTTCACTTGAATTGATTTCATTGATATTTTTTCTCAATAAGAAAGCAACTTGGTTTTGCTGAAGAGGATTTTCCCTGCTGCTTCATCAATCATCAATCCAGCATAAAGAATTGTCTTTTTTTCACTTGACCCAATTTTATTTCAGCAAGCTTCATAACTCCATCATGGAAAATGACAAGAAATCAGCAGTAACTGAGTTAATCAAAATAATGAACCACGGTGGCCCATGATTTTTGCAAGAGATTTGAGAGTGGGGTGGCTTTGGGGTAACAGAAATCATTCTGTTACCTCCAAGTTCTGTCACCTCACTTTCCTCCAGTAGCAAAATTGATCTGCTGAAGAACATATCCCGGTGTATTATGGAGTGCTGCAAAATTACTTCTTTATTTCATATATTTACATGAAAGCAAATGAATTCCATAAATCAACGATGCTGGAGAGGAGAAAGTAATTATTTAAGATGTAGAAACTTGAGACATCATACCATTTCATTCATTTTATGTCTGTTTGTTTAAATGTTTAATACATACAGTGCAAGAAGAAGATGGTTAAAACTAGACAGAGTCAGAAACAGTTCACAAAACACATTAAGTCAGGATTGAAATGGTTTGGATAGCAACTCTCCCTGCTGGTTAAAAACTATATGATTTAATATGCTTATAATTTAATTTCATTTATGATTTAATATAACCCAACTGTGGGTTGTTAGCATAGCATGTGAATTGGGCTGGGGGGGGAGCTTTTGAACTGCATCCCAGTATAATAAGAGGTGAGGCCAGAACAAAAGCAAAATTTTATTTCATTGTATTTACATCTCTGTTTAAATCAATACTGAATTTACTTGGTGTGATCATGCATTTGACACAGTTTTCTAAGTGTAGAAGCAAACAAGACTCTTGGATGACCAAGGTGGCCTGTGATCCAAGAAGTGGAAGGTCACGCAGTTCCTACCCATAATTTAATTTCTTTTACACATATGATATAATACATGATGTGATGTGATGTGATATCCATTATATAATATTGCATTATAAGTTGATGAGGATGAGGATGATGAGGACGATGGAAAGAAGAAGAGGAGGAGGAGGAGGGCTTCATCCCTTTTAACCTTCTGGAAGTCCCTCAAGACCTGGTTGTGTCATCAGGCCTGGAGACCCCAGAGGACTGGCGAAATATTGAGGCTCCAGTATAATTAACACCTGCTCTTTGCCTAATCTCTTTTTTACTCTGTTTTAGTGTTGTGCCTTTTATAATTTTAAAGTCTTTAATATTAATAACATTAATATTAATTTGTATACATATTGCTTTTAACTTTGTTGTACACCACCCAGACTCACTTGATTATGAGATGGGTGGCCATGTAAATATGACGGATAAACAAACAAACAAATAAATAAGAGCTGTGCAAAAGCATTAAATGCTTTTCCAGCCTTGGCCAAGCTTAATTGAAATGCAATTGGCCCCAAGGTGTCATTTTCACACAGCTTTCCCCCAAATAAATGGATTTGATATGCCTTTTCTCCCAATATATGCAGTTCCAGAAGAGAACGATGAATGCCAGTAAAGTCAATTCACTGATGTGGCCATGCTAGGCTGGAATCCACTTTGATGAAACACGGCATTTTGTAGCCTAACAGATTTGTAACAGGCTGTTTCTCCTTTTGGTCAGGGACAGAACCTTTTTAGAAGTTTTTTTTTTTTAACTGAGCTCCCCCTTCCTAAGCACACCTGCTTTTCTATATTTCTATTTGCAGACAGCAGGCAGCGACTTTTTTGTTTCCCCAACACCTTTGAACGATGAGCCTCAGTCACTTTATTGCTGCTCATATGGTTTCTTATTGGCTTGCTTTATTCTGACTTTGTATCATTTGTCCTGCTGTTTATCTTTTTAATGAATCACCTGAGGAGTTGGAACATGGAGGAGAGGAATATTAATGCCTGAGAATAAATAAATAAGCAACTCAAGTAGAAATGGCAACTTGTTGATCACTCTGCCTCTAAATCAGATAGATATGGAAATAGCTGTCACATCAGGGATAAGGCAAACTTCTTCTGGCTGGTTGAGCTCAAGGACCATAGGCAGTGAAGCTTGGAGAACTTGGTGGTGGTGGTGGTGAAAGTGGATTGTACAGCCCTTCTTTTTGCTTTTGAAGGTTGGGGAATGAGGTTAAAAGCCATGCCCTGAAGGCTACCAGAAATACAGCACTCCAATTGCATTTGATCACCAAATTTCAGTGGGTTGTCAGTGAAATTGGTGATATGATCTTGAGGGCTCCAGCTGTGGAACCATATACTGTATACCCCGAAAGGCTAAAGCAGTCTATCAAACCCCACTAAGTGGCTGCCACCATCTCTCTATCAGCCCTCCCAGATAAACGAGACAGGAAATATGACCAGATGAGCTACTTCTACTTTACTGTTAGGCTTCATTAACAGAATCTTGCAAATCTGAAAGTACACATCTCCCGCTGTCCCTTTTTACTACCTGATTGGTTAGGACAGATCCTTCCTAAGTTTCTTTCTTTGTCCATTACTCAGTTGTGGACTTCTCCTTTTATCTGATCATTCCCTAAGCAGCATCTCTTGCCCCCATCTTCCAAGATTATTCTCACATTCCTTTACACTCTCCTAGCAAAAGTGGGACCCAAAGTCCAAGGAGAGTTTTCAGGGACAAAATGAAGACTTGCAGGTCTTTAAGGCAACTTTTCACTCCTTAAAACTCCAGAAACCCCATCCCAACATAGTACAGCATTGGGTCCACTAACTTTTGTAATGTGGCCCTCATTGAGCCATACAAAGCCAATAGAAGATATTTTCCCCTGGGCCTCAATGGATTCCTCCGTGTCATCCTTGTCCTCCTTTCCCCCATTTCTGGTTTTTCTTTCCTTTTCCCTGCTTAACATACTAAATGCTTTCCCCCATTCATAAATCAGAAAGGTTGAGGGAAAAAAATGCATCTAGTTTAGTAATGGTTATACACCAATAAAAAAATACATCCCATCAGAACTTTTAATAAAATGCAGTGATTTCATACCCCCCAAAAAACACCCCCCATGTGCAAAACCATGCTCCAAAATGCTCATTTTTCATAACTGCCCAACATGTTTTACAATGCAAAGAGGACAGAGGGAAATGGATTAGCTTAAAGAAAAGTGTTCATAAAAATCATTTTGGATTAGGATAACTTACTTGCAAAAAGTGTGCACCTTGGGAACAGGGTTTATGGAAATGTGTGTGAACCATCATTTGGCCTTTTTATGAATATCTAATGGATGTAGAAATAGAATTGACTGGAATTTATAGTCAGTATAATGGAAAATCCAACAAAAATGAAGTAGAAGCCTTTATCCTTAACTGAGCATCTGGCAGCTGGATTCTATGGTTTATTCCCAGGTCTTTTGCTTGAAGCTACCTTAGTTTCATACAGGCCATTACTATGCTCAACTTTGGGATGTCATATACTGGCCAAAGTTCAATGCTCCAGAGCAGAATTCTTGGAGTTGAAATCCATACATCTTAAAGTTGCTAAGGTTGAGAAACACTGCTCCAGAGCAACCAAGATCTTCAGATCCATTGCAGACGAATATTGCCAGTTTACTCTCAGCTGGAACTCACCACTCATTCAGCTTCCCAATGCCACAACTGTCTTCCTTCGGGTGTTCTCCATTCATTTTCAGCCATGTCCTACTTCTAAGCTGTCATTCAACATGCCCTCATTCCAGCAGATTTCTCAATTAACTCACTCACTCACATAATTCACAGGATCTATTTCCAGAAAGTGTTTGAGTGCAGGCTTCTTCTACCAAGGAGATGAATGAGGGCATTTGTTTCTGAAACTCCAGGTAAGTATTGCGTAATGCTGAACTAGTGTGAACTGCCTCCAATGTCACAGTCTAGGCATCTGCCTGCTAACTGTTTATCTCAAGCGATTAGCATAAAAATGTGGAAAGAACTCGAAGAAATGCCATCCACCATGCCACTTCAGTATTTTGAAGGGGGGGGATACTTTTTTTTAATATTCTCCCATGTTGCTGTTATTTTTAAGGAAGCATTTATGTGAAATACATTCCCTATTGGGTTATTTTTCTATTTGCTAGGAGAATTCATTTTTTCCTTCTGTTCATTCATTTCTTCCTGTGTCCTACCAACTCCATGGCAAAGTTCTTGGGGGACCTATAAGTCTTCCTATTTTCTCTTTCAAAATCTGCTCTGGGACCACTCTTGCAACTAAGTTTGTTTATGTTGATTCCCAAGTGTGCAAACAGCTGGCTCCAAACCACCTTAGTCTTTGGGACAGACTCTCAGAATTCAGGGAAGCCAAAAAGCTCACCTAACTCTCCTTCCCAAGCATGGTTTGCTCCAGTTCCAGTTTTGCCATTGGGGATGGACATGCAAGACCGCATTCCACAGAATGGATGTGGAGAAGGCATCCAATCTGGAATTAAGAAATGAGTCAGTGACTGCTTCTTCCTTCCCTGCACAGGAAAAGCTTTGGAGAGCATGGACTTGAGGATATCCATTTCCAAAACCTTCTGTCATCCTGTTGAAGAAACGGGGGATGCCTCTTCTCAGGGAAGAAATGATTTAGGAGAGCATGGATTCAGTTATATGCTCACTTTATGAAATCTCCTTTTTCACTGGTGAAGAGGGGCCCCCTTTGCCCCATGAGCTAGCTGAGTTTGAAATATAGAAGGAAGTGAGGTGAGCATTTCTAATTTCTGGGCAGATAATATCAGCAAAAGTGCAAACTAGTTAGTCCTGGGAGAATACAAGATTAACCATATTTCTGGGGTACTGAAACTTGCCTCCCACTCTGGAGAACTTCTTCATTCCTTGGGAATGAAATGGTGGTTTTTCTACTCCTTTGCAGAACTGAAGAATTTATCTCAGAATTCAGGAAGGAGACTGCAGACGAGGTGGCTGAAGGAAGTTGATCTCTCACACACTAAAATGACTCGCCACCACAACAGAGCATGGTTCTGTCAGTGCTTCTGGACTGATCAAGCGATTGCACAATCTTTCCTGGACACAGGTTGGTAAGCTTCCTTCTCTGCAAGATCATTCCAAAACTGCCTCTGTCTCTGTTTCTCTCTTTTTTATTTCACTCCCACCATACACAAACCAGAAAATAATAAAGGGGCTGAGGTGGGGGGGGAGGGAAATCAAGACTGAAACATATGACAACTATGCTCACACAACATGTTTAACCAGATCAGGTTAAAAAACTGCTGAATTTCCACAACATGCTCAGCTTGGGGAGGTACAGTCTTCATTAGGTTTTTCATGGCCAAGCATGTTAGGCAAATTCAACCTGCTTGGTTAGTCTGAGGTTACTGTACTGACTAAACCCTAAAAATGTGTTAATTCAGAAATAAAGCAAGTATGCAGCTAATGGACAGTTATTCTATGATGTTAGAGGGCTGCAGGAGATAGCCAGGTCTTACAAACTGAAGTATCTTCCATCTTTCTGACATACCATAATATTGATCCTCCTTTCCAAAGAACAATTTAAACTTTACAGATTTCAAGTTTTTTTAAAAAAAATGTTTATGCTCCTTCTCAACAAGATACTTGAGAATAAGAATTCTAAACTCCCACCTGCAAAAATCTTCCACGTTGCTAAGATTTATGGTTCCTTATGTTAACTAGGGGACACGCGGTGGTGCTGCGGGTTAAACCACTGAGCTGCTGAACTTGCCGATCAGAAGGTCGGCGGTTCGAATCCGCATGACAGGGTGAGCTCCTGTTGCTAGTCCCAGCTCCTGCCAACCTAGCAGTTCGAACACATGCAAATGTGAGTCGATTAATAGGTACCGCTTCTGTGGGCAAGTAACGGCATTCTGTTCAGTCATGCCGGCCACATGACCCCGGAAGTGTCTACGGACAAACGCCGGCTCTTCGGCTTTGAAACGGAGATGAGCACCGCCCCCTAGAGTCAGACACGACTGGACTTCATGTCAAGGGAAACCTTTACTTTTACCTATGTTAACTATCCTTTCATTGGTCCTCCTTACAAGGATAATTTAACTATAGTAATGGGATGATATCAATTTTATAGTGCTTCTGAAGGATTAGAACAATTATATTGGGTTAGAGATGCTACTAATTAAATAAAAAGGAATTAAAGTACATTCACACCGTAACATGGATATTATTTTTTATAGAGAATATAGAAAGTATAATTTTTAAAGCCGTAAACTGATGTTAAGGGTCACGGTAAGAATTACATTACAACATCCTTTTCGATCACGTCATTGCCTGAGTTAGTTGGCCCTAGTTTAGGGTTGAGATGGTGATCAATTGACCAATCAAATATTGCCAACTAACTATCAGCTGGTCACCTATTCTTCAGACCTTCTACGATTGCCACGATGTGAAAGAAATCACACTTTTCCCAAAACTTCCTTCCAGTTATCATTTATTAGCAAGGACAGAAATGAAAACTGCTTTCTCAGGTAAAGTTGTAGGAGGATAGCCTGTTTGTCTATGGTAGCCCAAAATCATGAGGAGTCCGATAGCACCTTTTCTGACTAACAGATTTGTTAAAAGGCATAAGCTTTGGTAAGCTGTAATTCACTTCATCAGATACATGTTCTGGTTAAATTGATGTAGGATTTAAATTGGGTTGAAGAGGGAAGGGAAAGGGGGAGAGTGGTTATGTAGATGCAGGCTATATATGAGGCACATTACAACTACCTTATAAATTAAGTACAGGGGTGGGGAGGGACACAAGAAAGGAGAGGCAACCCGAGCTCTCGGTTGAGGTGTGTTGGGCTGAGTTTCCCAAGATTTGTATACTCATGAAAGTCTTTGCTGTCAGCCTTCCATCTACAACTTGAGCTGTTCATCAGAATACTTCACTGGCAAGCATCCCCTTCTTCCATGACACGCAGTTGGTTTATAACCATCCAGTCTGTGACTTGAAGTGACAGAGGCAAAGCAGGGTGATCAACATGGTGTTACTTTGCTGGCATATATTCTCAGATATGTACCTTCTGAAATGAGTAACATCTGCAGCCAACACGGCAGCACAAAGACATATTTTATTCATGAACAATCTGCAAGCGTTCATCTGTAATATTGGCATGAATCTGGACTTCTAAGACATGTGGGTGTGTAGGCACACATGCACATATACGCACACCCCTTGGTCATTGCAGAACAGCAAACTTTGCTGAAACCAAATAGTTCACTGAAAAGACATGAAAGGTATTTTGCGAGCAGTTTGTTTAACAAAATCAAGGATTAAGATCAAGTACAAAATTGAAATCAGTGTCTACTGTATGTTAACCTATTTTTTTTAATCCCACCTTTATTGTTTTTATAAATAACTCAAGGCAGCAAATATACCTAATACTCCTTCCTCCTCCTATTTTCCCCACAACAACCCTGTGAGGTGAGTTTGGCTAAAAGAGAGTGACTGGCTCAAAGTCACCCAGCTGGCTTTTATGCCTAAGACTAGAAATCTCCTGGTTTCTAGTCTGGTGCCTTAATACTAGACCAAACTGGCTCAATTTTATACAGAAATACATTGCTATCAAATTTCTGTTTCCTCCTGTCTATTTTTTTTTCCTTTTTTATCTGTTCAATCATGTCTGATTCTCAGAGACTGCCTGGACAAGTCCCTGAAGTTTTCTTGGCAGGTTTTTCAGAAGTGGTTTGCCATTGCCTGCTTCCCAGGGCTGAGGGAGAGTGGCTGGCCCACGGTCACCCAGCCGGCTTTGTGCCTCCCGGTTTCTAGCCTGATGCCTTAACTACTACACCAAACTGGCTTTCTCCTTTCTAATACTGACATGTTAGAGCATTCTAAGTTGTTCAGTCAGTAAGTTGCATACCAAAGTTTGCAAAGTGAAATGTAGATCTTGGCAAGAAAAAAAGTAGCTGAGATAAATTTTAGGGAGGAAGTTAAAGGAAAGAGAAGGGTTAAACTCCTCTTCCCAGAGATGATTTGCAAAATAGTTGCAGAACTGAGAAAGAAAGTTAATCTAAATATAGTTAGCTGCCCTACCTGCCTTTTATTCATAAAGGCCTTGAAGGAGTCGTATATAACTTACAGAAGTTCAGAAAAAGTCATGCTTGGTCCCATGCTAAGCCCCATTAATGGGAAATCACAGTGCAATACAAGAAGGATGCTGAGGAACTGGGAAAGGTGCAGAGAAGAGCAACAAAGATGGTGAGGGGCTTGGGGACAAAATGCTATGAAAAACAGTTAGAAGAACTGGATATGTTTAACCTAGAGAAGAGAAGGGACACATGATAACAGTCTTCCAAGATATGAGGAGCTGTCACAGGAAACGGGTTTGGATTTATTCTCTGCAGTGCCCAAGGTAGGCCAAGAATCAGTGGATGGAACCCTGATCATGACAGCTATGAAGGGGTTGGACAGCCTGCCTCCTGAAGCTGTGGGGGCTCTATCACTGGACATTTTCCAAGGTTGGACAGCCATTTGTCCAGAATGGCCTGAGGATTCCTGCTCTGGGTAGGAGCGTTGGATTACAGGACCTCCAAGGGTTAGGGTTAGGGTCAACCCTAACTCTAACTCTAACCCTAACCTTAACTCTCCTCCAACTCAATAATTCTATGAAATGACAGGTTCAAAAAAGAGAAAGGCCATGCTAATATTTCTAGCACCACCCTTGAACCCCTATTTCATGTATTTTGAAAACCTGAATCACTTCATCTGTCAGTTAATCAAACCCACACTTGCTGATTAACCCAAAATATAAAGATCATGTCTCCCAAGTCTGTTTGCCTTAATGTTCATGTCAAATTACACAACATTATGTTCAGTTACACTGACTGTAATTTTTTAGAGGAAACGGCAAAAAGACTTGCCAGAAATTAGCACCAATCTCTAATTCAGCAAGAGTAGAAGATGGAGCTGATGAAATCTTAATTAACAGTTCACAAAAGGCTGCTTAATGTCATGTGCCATATGCATCTTAATTATCTCTCTGTTCTACTGCAAATTGGAGGATTGTAAATATTCATCCCCTTTCTTCAGAGCTTGCAATGCTGAAAGCTAATACTTGACTGGTATTGTCTTCTTTTTAGTGCCACATCCTGGTCCCACTTGAAACAACTCACAGTTCTGCATAAATGTTTAAACTGTGATTAGAGAGAATATGAATAGATGTGGGTTTTTACAAACGTGTGTATGTATTTATGCATGTTTAGTCTTTCTAGTGATATATAGAAGGGGCAAGTGCATAAGATATATAACAGAGGACTTTCAAAAAATGAAAAACAGCTCTGGAAGACTACAGTTCTAAGTGGAACTCAGTCCTATAACCTCTTCCCTCTCCTGCCTTTGAAACACCAGTATAAGGAAAACATGCAGACATGAATAAAATAAAAGCCACAACTTCAGAGCTCCCATATATGCATGCAATGTGTAGCTTTCCCATTGGACATTGGATGTGAGGTACTAATACTTCATTTGCTGGTGCTGCATCTCAGCTTATTGGCTGGTCAAGAGAAGTGCAAGGCAGAAAACAAATGCCACAGAGCAGACCTCTCCATCTCCTGGGCCTCAGGTAATCTCAGACCCGTATTGTTCTTGACACCCGGACACAGTATCTGCTTCATTCTCTGGCTCTGGGCAAAAATTGCTGAGGGCGAGTCCTGGCTATGTCTTAGTCCATCCACATTGGAAATGCCTCAAGAAAGAAGACAGAACGGGTGACAAAAGAAGGCATGGGATTCTCACATGTTCAGGACCCTGGACAGCTGCTGTGATGCCCCTGAATCTGCCAATTCAGGACCAAGGAGAGCGATCCATTCACAGCCACTACTACTCTGGAGCAGAATTTTGTAATCAGAACAAGAGTGTCTCTATGTTTTTAAAAAAGCCACACTATTTTTTGCTGTAGTTTTTGGATCCTTGGGTAGATGTAGGTTGGATTATTGAATGAACCCAAACTCTAACTCTTTAAATGTATCTTTCCTGAGATGTTCACTGCCTTCAAAGGACCAGGAACGGTTCTCATCTGTCAGAAAAGCTGATATCAGTTTCTGAAGGTGTTTGTTCCTTGAACAATGTCCCTTTTGGATGGTGGTGGAAACTATCTTACCTGGATTGTGACCTAGATATGGCCTTTTAAGTTGGCATTTGTTCATCTTTTTCATTCTCCGTTTCTGTCCAGCATGCATGACTTATGCCTTACAGACAACTTATGCCTGTAGTCATTTTCCAAATAAGCACATTTCCTAAAATGAGCAAAGAGTGTCATCTTGGATGACTCAACCTCTACCGACTTGGATGACTCAACCTGTACCAACATCATGTCAGTTCCAGTCTTGCACCACTGAAGCACAAGGCTCCTGATCAACTGCAAAAGGATGGAGACTGTCTGGCTGTCACATCTTCAACAATTTATAGCATGATGCCATCTCTGGCTTTATTTTTTCTTCAGTATTCACAGAAGTGATAGAAAAGGGCATGCAATGATGACAAATTATGCTTTCAGAATCTAGCAGAATTGTGATGGTACAAGCCCAGCACCTAACAAATTACAGTGAAGGACATTGAAATCCATATGCACAGATTCCTAAAGGGGTCTTACAAAGTCTCTTGTTAGGGCTAAGAAGGGCTCAGGACCTCAAACAGTCAGGTTGGGGGTCAGAAGAAGTTCAAGAGAATGAAGTTGACTGATATAATCTAGGGCAAACCTAGTCCCAGATAGGAAGATCCTAGATCAGAATGCAGCCCCATCTAGTACTGATCCACCAATCAATTTCAATCTGATGCAAATCAGCAATTCGACATGGATTATTATTTTTAATTGACTAAAAAACTGTATTGCTTTAATGATCAGTTCAAACCACTGTGTCAAGCTGATTTGATTTGTTTTTCTGAATCAATATGCTGAAGCCTCTCAGATCATTGAATCAATTCAATCGCATATGATTTGATTCAGGAATTCAGTCAAATCAACTTTCAATCAAATCTCTTTGCAGAACCATATTACAGTATATAAGTCCACTAGAACCCACTTACTCACATTATGTCATGTCCACCATTGCAATGTATACATACACCACAACGGGGAACATGCCTTCCCGGTGAAGGGAAGAGGGGAGGAAGGAATCAGTGCTAATCCTGTAAGCACTGAGGGACAATGCAAATAAGGGACAAAGGAGACATACCTTTGCCCTGACCCAAGAAGCCATCATCCTATCTCCCTGACATCTCTGCATTACCCCGGGGGACACATCTGCTCCGGACACAGGAAGAGGACAGAGGTAATCCACACTAATCCCCCTGATCGCCCATCGAGACCCCGGACTCGCCGTCGGGCAGGACTTTGGGACAATGGGGGGTGGGGAAGGGTCAGGTCCGCACCGCGGGTATTTACCGGCTACCTCGCACGCCATGTGCTCATTCCTGTCTTTCTCTGTGTCTGCATTCTATTCCTAATAAACCAGAAATTCTTAGCCTGGCTAGTGAGTCTGTGTTTTTTGGAATAAGGCAACCATCACACATTACTTCATAAATGGTATTGAGAGCTATGCTACCTCTGATCCTGCAGTTGATACATGGCTATCATAGCAAGGAGCCATTGACAGCCTTGCCCTGCAGGAATTTATCTAATTACCTTTAAAACTCACTCAAATTAATGGCCACCACTACATCCTGAACTATCCAATTCCAGAATTTAACTCTGTACTATGTGAAGCAGTTCTTTCAAATTTCACCTCTTTAACCTCATGCCAGCACATGAAGGAGAAAAGACATTAGAAACAATGGCCAGGTTCACACAATGCACTAAGCAAATCACACTGAGCCAAAACTAATGAGTCAGTTTATTATGTAATGTTCTGTGTGAACTGGGCAATAAAAGCATCTATGAAAACATCATACTACGCACAGTGTTGGATAATCTACAGCAGCCTTTCTCAGCTTTTTGACCCTGGAGAAACCTTGAAATATTTTTCAGGCCTCAGGGAACCCCTGCACATTCTGGCTCAAATATAGGCCACAAGTTACAAAATTAATTATATCCGTTTCATGGGTATATACAGTATATATAGGCCTACCCATGAAACTAATATAATAATTTTGTAACTTCTGGCCTATATTTGTGTGTGTGTGTCTGTATAAACAGTGTTCTTAAACTGAAAATAAAGAATGAAACTTACTTCTTTCATGTGAAATTGCCCGAACTTGAAATAAATTTTTAAATAAATTGTGATCTCCCAGGGAACCCCTAGTGACCTCTTGCAGAACCCTAGGGTGCCACGGAACCCTGCTTGAGAAACCCTGATCTAGAGGCATGTGATGTAATCCAAAAGAAGCAAAAACAAGCTGCAAAGGGTTAGGGAAGAGATATAATCAGACAGAGACAGATTGAGAGTAGGTCAGAAAGTGATTATAGAGTGGGCAGATAGAGAAGCATGTTTCTCTGGTACTATTCAAACGGGAACCAGATCTGATGCAGCAGTTGGTCAACACCTACCAGCTCTACCAATTATGAGATCTGACTTGATCAGTAAGATGATGCACACATTGCAATTACTGGGTTAATGCCAAGGAGCAGGAACTTCAGACCAGCAATTTGATACACTAGAGGTTGCTCCAGTGGCATAGAAAGTATCCATCAGGCAGATCGCCAAACTGACCATTTTGAGTCCACTAACCTGGTCATAATTCTGCTGATGTTCTAAGTGCATTGGAATATACATGACTAGATGTTATGGAATGTGTCTCTCGAGGAGAGGGTGATGTGGTGGATTTCAGTGCTGCCGCTGGCTCTCAGGAAGGAGGGAGCACATTCCAAGGAGGTGGTAGTGGCAAGAGGAGGCAAAGTCTGGGAAGCAATGGTGGGAAAGCAAAGAGGTTCAGACTAGCCCCGCCCACGTTAGAGTCTCCCACGTTATTCCCCTTCGGTTAGGTAGAGTAGCTGTCATCTGGCAAGATTCTGTCTATAGGGTGTGACCAAATAAAGAACTGAAGTTTGAATCATTGTTGTTCTTGGGCTGGCCCTGACACCAATCTCCATAGTGTGTGCTTTTCCCAGTCTTACATGGCAATTATTTAATGGCCTAGTCTTGCCAATCCCACTGTTCTTTGTCAGATGCCTTGGTGAAGTCCTGGGCCTGCAAATGGAGGCCCATAAAGTGCAGGAAGGTTTCAGATTGCAGTGTGCCTTAAACACCATGTGGGGATTGATAAGAGAGGGAAGGAGCTCATTAAAATGTCTGGGGGATTCCCAAAGGGACGTTTAGGCCCTAAATTTGATAATATTAATCATTTCGCTGAAAATATATGATTATGTATTTCATAGCCTTAGAGGGACGCGGTGGCGCTGAGGGTTAAACTGCTGAGCTGCCGATCGGAAGGTCGGCGGTTCGAAACCGTGCGGCGGGGTGAGCTCCCGTTGCTAGTCCCAGCTCCTGCTCACCTAGCAGTTCGAAAACATGCAAATGTGAGTAGATCAATAGGTACCGCTTCGGCGGGAAGGTAACGGCGTTCCATGTCATCATGCTGGCCACATGACCCAGAAGTGTCTACGGACAACGCCGGCTCTAAGGCTTAGAAACGGAGATGAGCACCGCCCCCTAGAGTCGGACACGACTGGACTTTACGTCAAGGGAAACCTTTACCTTTACCTATTTCATAGCCTTATAGCTTTGGGATATGTCTAATCGTGACAGATGTATGCTGTATTTGTTAATCATTTTCATCGCAGGAAAAGGGTTAGCCATACAACTGTATACATGAAAGGAAGTATGGAACATTTCATCAAAAATCTAAACCCAGGTGTAGATAGCAAACATTATTATACCATAGGAATTCAAAGACTGTATCTTAGGTACCATCAGTTACTAGCCGGGAAGTATTTAGGTATATGCTATAAAATCTGATGTTTCAGAGCACAAATCTCTCAGTACCCATTCTGGAACTTCAATTCTTTGCAAGCACATCATTTCAAAGACTGTATCACATCTGCTGAGAAAAACAGGCAAATACAGGAAGGCATGGGATGGGTGTGTTGCTTGCTAAATAAAAATTGAAATGAACTTGGGAAAAAAGGTAGAATTTAGGAAATAGAAGGACTGGGGTTACCTGTCAGTCTCTGAGCCTCAAACACAACCATCCAGGACCGGCCATTTAAACTGAAGTCCTCCACTGCTTTTTTGTGATTTAGTAAAATGAAGTCCCATCCTAATTTAACAGCAAAAATTAGCAACATGTCATGGCTTGTTCAGGAATATCTTGACTTCTCAGGAATAAAAGGTGAAATCAGGAATGCACAAACACATTCAAATCAAAAATGACTGAGCTATCACAAAAGCTGCAGCCTAAAGATACCATAGGTGAGCTTCCATTTATGTATACTTATTTATTTAAATGAAAAAGTAGCATTGCCTTCAATTCTTAGTTGACTTCATTGAACCTTCCATGTAGTTTTCTGGGCAGAAGAAGTGGTTTTCCACTGCCTTCTTCTAGGATTTTTTGTCTAACTTCCCTATCTAGCCTACTGCTCTGGAATTCCCAGGCAATCTTCCACCTAAATTCTAACCAGGCCTGATCTATTTAGCTTCTAAGTCCACAAAATTTGGCCAGGTGCTGCCACCTGCTTTTTACATTTTTTTTTCTGTGCCTTTGAGTCATTCTTAACTCCTGGTAACTACAACAAACTCATGCAACTTCTTTCAGAAATAGTTTGTTCTTGCTTTCTTCCTAGGGCTGACAGAAAGTAATTGGCCCAAGGTCACCCAGCTGGCTTCCATGCCTAAAACAGGACTAGAACCCAGGCTTCTTTGCTCCTAGTCCAGCACCTTAACCAGTAGACCAAACTAGCTGTTTAAACATTATAAGCATATCACGACCCTCTTTCTCTCCCTTGCATGTGATAACGGAAACCTGTAAGCATAATGCTACTGTTCCAACACTTTCATGTATAAATATGTACAATTCAAATATTGTTCCACTGAATGAGGGATAACTATACCATTCAGAAAAGCAGTAAAGTTATGTGAAGTGTGCATGTAAACACTCTCTGTAAAGCATTCTACATTAATCCAGAGCAAGGAAGGGAACATTACTGCACACACAAACACACACCATGAATTATTGTCATAGTTCATGATGTATTGGCTAACTCAACTGCCAAAGATATTCTCTTCTCATTGTGAGCCCCTTTGTTCCATGGTTGTTGGTCAGAGCAACCTGTAAAGCAGGCTTTGCCAGACAGGAGTTTGATGTTTTGGGAATATGGTTCCAGAACTCCCAGATTGCTGGCTGGGAGTTCTGGAATTTGTAGACCTCTTTCTCGTTTGGAGAATGCTACAATGGGAAAAGCTGGTCTTCTCTATTTTCTCCTGGCATGACCAAAAGAGATTATCCAGATCTCAAAAACTGGTAATGGTGAATCAGTTCACATCAGGATCTGCATTTCCAATACCTGGATCAATTTATTGGACATCCCTTTAGCATCCAAGAAATCAACTCCCTGTGGATTATCTTAGAAGGTCCTATCCATCTCTTTTAGTATGGCAGCAAACAGCCTTCCCTGTGGCCAGTGTGAGAAGGAAGGAGCAGATAGACAAGCACTGTTCGTCTTGCTTTAGATGACAGTAGACTGCACAAAAAGGCTAGTTGAATGAAATGCCAATTCAGCAAGATGTGTTTAAGGCATGTTCTTTCATCCTCCATCCTTGTTCACTTTTGTGCCCAAGATGTATCTGGCCACTCAGCGCAAAGCTCAGTGTTAAATTCTCAATCTCATACATTCTACCTCTTGTTTTAAAATGGGACCTGAAAACTGGGGATGTCTGCCAAATGAATTGTAATGCCAGGCATTGAGAGAAGTCATTGAAAATGAAAACATTAGCATATGAATTTTAACTCTCAGGAGCCTAGACATGCAGTGGGAAAGGGCTCAAAATTTCCTGCTGTTTTTAAAACAGCAATTATTTCTCATGACAGCAGTTACGTCCTGTTCAACTCAAACCAGAACAATTTCACATTCATTGTATCAACTGCCAACAGTCCTGCAAGACTTAAATAAGATGACATTGGACTTCCTTTGTACTATCCTGAATACTCTTCACTTCAGATAGAACCCTTCCCATGGAACAGAACCCTACTAAGAAATATGGAATATTTTCTTGTCTGATGCCACTGTTTAGTCCCATCACACTGTAAACTAGATAATGTTAGGCCATTAGTTATCAAACAAGACATGGGTAAGAAGCAGCATTAATGAAAATGAACAAGTTAGGACACTGCAAAGCAAACTGAATATGTAAGACAAGATTTTAACTGCATTTTTTCCCAATATCATCTTCAAGAAGCCTTTTTGTAGAAGAAGGAGGGGGTGAATGAATAGAAATATTTGTAAATGGGGAAAAAAACAGCTTTTCATCTCAATTCCAATCTTCCCAGATACCACAGCATGCAAAAATTTAGGCACCCCTACATTTGTATCTGCAACAAAAATATCATGCTTAACATTTTAATTTGTAGATGTTGTGATTCATTAATATACACAGTTTGACCAGGAATGCCTAACCGTTTGCATACAACTCGAAGAGTATTTTGAGTCAGTTACTATGTTCCCTTCTATAAATCAGCTGTAAAATCTGGAATGGCTAGAATCCAGTTCTTTACCAGTTATGGTTGGTGGATTTATTTATTTATTTATTTATTTAATTTTTATCCTGCCTTTCTTATTTTTATAAATAACTCAAGGCAGCGAACATAGCTAATATTCCCTCCTCCTCCCATTTTCCCCACAACAGCAACCCTGCGAGGTGAGTTGGGCTGAGAGAGAGGGACTGGCCCAAGGTCACCCAGCCAGCTTTCATGCCCAAGGTGGGACTAGAACTCTCAGACTCCTGGTTTCTAGCCCAGCACCTTAACCACTAGACCAAACTGGCTCTTTATAGATCCTCAAACCAAACTGCATATCAGAAAGAACAGGCAGAAAAGGGAGGCCATTAAAATGCAAGACTCTTGAACTGGTCACAACCAAATCAAGAAATCAGTGCCAATGTCTAGTTAAGTAGTGCAAAACTTTCCAGAACAGCCAGGTGTCAAGTCCCACTCAGTGACAAGATCAAGGAAACAGGAGCTACACAGACTTCACTATATCTTTAATACTAATCTTGGGGTAAATACAAAATCTTGGAAACTGTAAGAGGGATTTCCCAGGCTCATTTTAGGGAACTCATTAAGGCGGGGTCTGTTTGAAGATTTGAAACATTTCTTCCCATGTTTCTTACCATCTGGGCCATTTACAAGATAAGCTGCCAAGGAACTCGCTTTCTACTTCTTTCTTTTTTCATATAACTTTCATAAAAAGTTTTAAGAACAAGAGTAGGAACCAATACAAATGAAATTAGAATAGAGAAAATGAAAAAGAAAGAGATAAATAACAGAAAAAGCTAAAAGTACAATAAGAAAAGGAAGTACTGTAGAAGGAAGTTGAAAAAAGAGAAAGAGAGAAAGAAAGAGAGAACGATAAAGACGCAGCTTCCAATATCCTTCACAGCAGTCATAAGTACAATTATATTTTTACCTCTGTCTCTATAGAAAGAAGAATGCATTGAGTTGCATGCAAAGGTGACGAATTCACCCAAACCACATACGGTCTTCGAGTTTAATATCCATCCTGCTGTACACCTCTGTACTTTAGTTTATCTTATACTACTTTATCTTACTTTTTATCCTTACTTTACCTTACCTTACTATATTTTATCTATTTTATCTCACCATAGCCTATTTTACCTCATTTTATTGTATCTTACTTTATTTTCGTTTTATTGTACCTTACTGTGGCTGATGGCTACGCTTTGATATGGTCAACTGACTCATCAATAAAATATACTACTGCTGCTATAGAAAGAAGAGAGCCATGATGTAACTTTATCCTACCTAATCATCAAAACCACAAATCACAAGTTCTTTTTTTTTTTTCATTTTTACCCAAAAGATCTATGAGAGGTTTCTAGTCACCAATAAATGCAGATATTGTCCTTTCTCAGAGAAGTCGGTTTGTCCATCTCGGCAAGTTCTGTCCTTTTCACCAACCACTCCTCCAGGGTGGGTAGTGCGGAATCTTTCCATCTCTTTCTGTTTCTTGACAGTTTGGCTCTTCTCTTTTCCATTCCTTTCCCAGTCTCCCCACCATTTCTCACTTCGGGTGAAGAGTGATATCAGAACAGCTGCAATAAGTCTTTTGATTTCACGTGAACGTTACTCCCCCATCTCAACCTGAGAAACACAGTTGGAAACCACTGGCTCCTGAGATCCGTGCTTCTGGTAGTCCTGGAAATGGGTGGGTGGGTGGGGGTGGGGATTCTGTATTTAAACAGAACTATTCTGTGGCTGCTTGATTGACTTGCAGCCTCTCCTTTTCTGACTCTTCCACTCTGAAAAAAGCCCTAAACAATCTTTGGCATTGACAAGGTGTGGGAAGCCAAGGAGATTCCAGAGGATTTCACCGTGAAAGACAGGATACTCGGACCTACCTCTCGGCCACCTTGGATCCAAAGTAAAGGCAAGAACTTCCAACCTTGCCCAGGTGAATTTCACTGGGGCTCTCTTCTGCTTTTACTGAATAAGAATGGGGAAAAGTGCAGAAGAAATGTTGGTTACAGTATTTGTTTTGTTGTAGGTGGGATCTCCTGACTTTCTCTTCTTCATTGTGATTACTCTGATAGTCTTTGGAAGGATTACATACTCTAATGGTCATCACACTTTAAACACTTCATGCCTGGCTCTCCAGCCTGTCTAAGGAAAAAAACAAGGAAGGGAAAATGGGAATTAGCTTCCTTCTGTCCACTCACTGCTGTTATTATCACCATCACCACTTGCCAGGAAACTGACTTATGAGCATCACTTCACATCCTTAGCTTGCAGAAGAGAAGGCTGAGAAGGAACATGATAGCTGTCTTCAAATATCTGAAGGGTTGTCAGATTGTAGAGACTTTGGACTTATTCTCACTTGCTCCAGAGGGTAAGACTAGAACCAATGGGATGAAACTTCAGGGATGTAGATGCAGAGTAGACTTTAGGAAGAACATCTGACAATAAGAGCTGTCAATCAGTGGAATCAGTTACTGCATAGAGCAGTTTCCTATCCTTCACTGGAGGTTTTCAAACAGAGGCTGGATAGTCATTGATTGGGGATGGTGCAGTGAATCCTATGAAGGGAATTGGACTTAATGACCTCTTAAGTCCCTTTCAACTCTATGATTCTATGAATCCTATTGACTAAATAGTTGAACAGAATATTCAGAGGTCCTCAGGGACATATTCTTTTTGTCTTTTCTCCACCTTGCAGTTGGCACTAGTGATATTGTTTAATTCCAAACCCCATAAGCCCCAATCAACCAATGATGAATGGTAATTTGAATTTAGACCCAGCAGCCTCTGAAGAACCACAAATTTCCCAAGCCTATTCTAAATGAAGATCAGATATATGTAATCCAGAAATGTAAGAATATTTATTAAACATTACGTGTCATCCAGTCTATATCAAGTCAAAAACTTGAAGATTGCATGGATTCCCAGACTAACACTGTATGACTTTTAAATGCATTAGCCCTTTTATTATGATCTACTTTGGATGCAGAAGGCATATAAAACTAGATGGGAAAAGGAACGTTGGAATGTAATTGTTTAATTTTATTCCCCCTATCTGGAAGCCAAAATCTTATCAACAGTTTTTTTTAAAAAAATTGTTTAAGATGTATTATATCTACTCTGATCCATTCAAAGCAGAATGAAATTGTCTTTTAACAATACCGTTCTGATCAAATCAATTTAATTATAAATGTATCATTTTCAACGTGTCATAAAGAATCCACACTTTTAATGTCATTAGATGAGGACAAAGCATTTGACAAAATTAGCTCTGTGTGCATGTATACTTTATAGTGCCTCGCTATCATTTCCCTGTTATTTTCTTTATCTGATTAGAATAAAGGTTCATTTTCACATTTGCGGTCCTCCACTAGAAAGAAGGGAGGCAACATTTTAAAGAGGCAGCTAGTAGCCCAAGGCTGTTTTTTTTAAATAAAATTATGGAGTGACAAGTCTCAGCAAAACGATCCTATGCACCCTTTGTATGATCTTCACCATATACACACACATGCACCTACATTTACATATATACTTACAGTAGTAAGAGAGGCCTTAGTGATTATTCTAGTGAGTTGCATGTTTTCCCACTTTGGTGCTTACAGTATGTGTCTGGGATAAAGGTTCCTATGTCAACTCTGTTTTGGTCAACCTTAGTCCGATGATCTTAAGGACCATCCAGTTCTATTGCTTCAATGACTTTGGAGCTTTTTTTGAATTGTCCACTCTGGCCCAACTAAAAATTGTAGCCTTAAAGTTATCTGTTCTTGACAGCTCTTTCTCAAGTTATGACCACGTAGTCTTGGACAAAAAAATAACAGAGAAAAACACCTTGTCGGGACTATTTGCTTGACTTCAATGAAATATTTTTTCTGCCTCAATGTCATGCTCCCAGATCAAATGTTCCCAGAAGATCTGATCCGACTTGCATGCATGCATGGAATCAACATGGGTTGAGACTTGTGAGTCAGTAGAAATGGGAGGGGGGACATGCCAAGAGTGTGAAAGCATCTTGTTTGGACTACCTCTGGCATCCAAGGTCAACCGGCAGAGCCGGTGCAGACATCTGCACAGAACTGAACAGACTGGCATGAAAAGGGGGGCTGCATACTGAAGAAGGGGAGGGGTTGAATTCATTGGACTGTTTAGCTTGGGGAAAGCGTGGGAACTTCTATTTGCAACTTTTTCTCTGTACTGCACACTACACTCCATTAAAGAGATTTCTACTTTATCACGCATGAATCGAATTTAAGGGTAAGCTGAGTAGGCAGTCATCACACTCAACTTGCATGCTTCAAGAAGGAAACTAAAATCTGTAAAATGGATGTTGTTCTCATAGATGCTGGTCCTTAAGCACTGATATTCAGTCCTAATTTTGAATGGCGTATCTTCTAATTACTTTCAGGTTAGAGTGAGTGTGTGTGTGTGGGTGGGTGTGTTTCAAGGAAGATCAATCTTACATTTATAGTTCAACAGTAGAAACCTCAGTTGCAAAAACACACCTACACCCACACACACACAACCCTACATTAGATATAAGGAAAATGGGAATTAAAGGAAGAAAATGCAATTTTACATTGAAAATCCCCCTACTGGCATTCTCCAAACCTTCCTCCATTCCTAAACTGCTAGATTTAATTAATGCATTGTCTTTATTATAATTCTCAGTTAATTGGAATAAATGTCTTAGGACTGGCCATTGCTGGTGAATTCTAATGTTATTAACTACGTTATGAGAAAAATAATGGCTAAACTATGATATATAAATATTATTAACCTTCACAGAGAGGACTTTACCTTCAGCTTACATCCATAACTTCAAAAAAAAAAAGTAGTTCTTGCTCTTGGAAAAGCTAAATACCACAGGAAAACATTTTTAAAATCATATATATATATATATGGGACGCGGTGGTGCTGCGGGTTAAACCGCTGAGCTGCTGGGCTTGCCGATCAGAAGGTCAGCGGCTCCCATGTTCAGACCATCAAGTCAGCCTTGCCATGAAGACTAGACAGGAAACATGACCAGATAAGCTAATTCTACTTTATGATAAAGCTACATTAACAGAATCTTGAAAGTCTGAAAATACAATCTCCCTCTGCCGTCTCCTGTACAGAAACTAGGGAGGGTCTCTTCTGAGCCTCTTTCTCCACCCACTATCCAGCTGTGGGCTGTGCTGTCTCTTATCTGACGTTCTCTTGGCAGCATCTCTTCACCTGGTGTCCCAAGGTCTTTCCCACCTACCATTACATCATCAGATAAAAAAATTGATCTCATTGCATTACTACCAACTTGCAGAGGCGCGGCCCTGTTAAAATATTCTACCCTTGCAGACTTAGGAATCAGATGGGATGTGTGTGTGTGTGTGTGTGTCTTTTAAAAAAGAAGATAAAAATTAATACAAACTAATGTAAAGAAGAAAAGCAAGCAAGCAAAGAGAAAGCAAAAAGTGCAAGAAAAGAAAAAAAGCTAAAGAAAAACAGAAAAGAAAGAAAAAAGATACAAAGGAGAAGCTTCTGATATTCTTCACAGCAGTTGTAAGTACAATTATATTTTAAGATCTCTTTCTAAAGTTACATCTTTCTATAATCTATCCTGTCTAATCATCAAAACCATAAATTACAAGTTCATTTTTTTCATTTTTATGCAAAAAATCCATCAGAGGTTTCCAGTCACCAATAAATGTAGATAGTGTCCTTTCTCTAGTCAAAGAAGTCAGTTAATCCACCTCAGCAAGATCTGTCAATTTCACCAACCTTCCTCCATAGCGGATACTGTCAAATCTTTCCATCTCTGCACATATAATAATGCCACAGTAATCATATATTGAAATAATTTTCTGTGGCTTTTTTGTAACTGTTTACCCATTCGTCCTAAAAGGAAAAGTTCTGGCTTCAATTGGGTCAGATGGATTCTTGAAAATGCGGGAGAAATTTCAAGAATTTGGAGCTGGTGATCCTGTTCAAGTCCTTGTCATCCCATAAAGCTTCTTTGGGTGGGCAAGGGCTTACAGTAATCTGCCCTCAAAAACAGTGAGAAGCACTTTGAGAATAAAATTATTTCTCCTCATGCTGACCTGAAAACTATGGAGTCCTTGGTGCTCTCTGAGCCTTGTTGTTTTCTTGCAGACGTTGCATTGCCAGGCTAGGCCACATCTTCAGTGCAAAGAGGGAGTGGGCCTTGCTCTCAGTTTATACACCGTGGCTTGCCCTGCCTGTGTTGCTGGGGGTGTTGTTCTCTCCTTGGGAGTTCCTTGATTGGGCTGTTGTTTGCTGCTTGGTTGATTGCCTGAGTTAACAGTTCCTTGATTAGGGTGTATTGTGCTGTTTGATGGTTCATCTGGTGTTGATCCTAGTGTTGATTTTTCCATATCTGGGTGTTGATTGCTGGCAAGAGAGTGTACTGGTCTTTTAGCTTTCCTATTGTCTCTTTTGAATGGTATGTAAATGTTGTTTACCTCTATGTGTCTGTTGATGGCTGCTTTGTCTGAGTGCCAGGCTTCCAGGAATTCTCTGGCGTTTTTGGATTTGGCTTGTTTTAGGATGCTCACTGTTTCCCAGCTGAAACTATGGTTGAGTCTGTCCATGTGTTGTGAGCTTAAGGAGTTCTCATCATGTCTTCTGACAGCTAGTTGGTGTTCATGGATGCGCTCTGCTAGTCTTCTGCCTGTCTGTCCTACACAGTGGCTGTTACAGTCTTTGCATTGTACGTTGTAAATAACTCCTGTTTTTTCTTCTTGGGCTATTGGGTCTTTTGGCTTGCTTAATATGACTTGAAAACTTCTGTCTATGATGCACTACATACTTGGATGTTCAGGGCATCATCTATTCTAATTATATAGGATCCTTTTCCATTTTGGAGAGCAAAGGAAATGGAAATGAAGCTAGTACTTCTTTACCCAGGCCTCCCCATTAGGAATGTTCTGTTTTCCTTTACATTTTCGGTCCACCTTTTTCATGACAATGTTGCTACATCGATTTGTTTTTATTGTGGTACTTTAATGATTTTTATCTAAAGCTGCTTCGAAACATTGTATAAGAAGCAGTGTAGAAATATATTAACCAATAAAGCAAAATAAAAATAAACTATGTTTGGTTCAGCTACTTGTAGAAGAAGCTGACAGTTAAATAATTGAGGACCCTGCTGATTTGATTTATACGTGATGCTATATCATAATTCACTTCCGAAAGTGAATTATGCGGTCTATGAAGAACGGCTTTTCTTTGACAGTCCTGAACCTATTTCTAGACAGCTTTGTCTGGATAATCTAAAGTTCTAAATGCTGTGGGGGGGGGGACGAGGAGAAAACTACTTTCTATACCATTTTAGAATCTGAGCTGGAAATTAATCTCATTTTTTTTTTTTATTGAGAAGAGAATAATAAATTTAAATGAAGGAATGACTAAATAAATAAATAAGTGAGGTGATGGTGGGAAGAAAGGGAGGTAGAAAGGTGCAAGAGTGAATTTTATGCAAATACCTTTCTGTAATTGCTCCGAGATGGTATGTGATGAAGCTCCGATTGGTTTTTGCCCTACTCTGCTCAATTGCCTCTGTTTGAATGTCATGGCAGGCTGTTATTTTAAATATATTATTGAGAAAAGAAATGAGAAGTTCTGATTAGATATGTACAATGTTTTGGTTTGGTCTACACTTCTAAGCAAGCCAATCTGATTTAGTACCTTTCAAGTAATAAACAAGTGAAATCACCAGTATGCCTCCATTTTATATTACTCTGATACCACTACTCTAGTATAAAGCTTAGCTCTGAAATAATGCAATTAAAATACTTTATTTCAATCCCAGTGCAAAAGTACATTGAAGGTACGTTTATTCTAGCCCATGTTGTTTGAATCATGCCATACTGGGGGGTGGGGATGTACCATTGGTTTTTTAGTTTTTTTTCATTAATCAATTATATTTTGAGGTATTTTAGGATCTCTTGCATTCCACTCTGTGAAAGGTAGATGAAAAATCTTGTGTAGTAAAGATAAGGACTGTGCAGAACTTAGAAAGTATAATTCGGTTTGTGAAAGTTGAATGAAACACATTCCAGAAACGAAGCAGCCACATCACTACAGGTGTGCAAAACTATTGTTCTTGCAATAGAACATTTTGGGAAGATCGGAAGATTCCTTTTTTCTCCCTTCTGGACCATGTAGATCAAACTTGGTCCAGTAGTTTTCCAGGAGTAAATCCTTAAGAACCATTTGTGGCTTGTGGTGTCCCTGATGTGAAACCCCACAATCTCACACATTCTCTGATAGAACACATCCACATCGTACTCACCCATCTCTTCCCAGTTATCCTGGACAGAGTCCCAGAGAAGAAGTTGCTTCTCCACCTTGACTTTACAGATTTTATTTACAGATTCCCAGGTTTCCAGTATGGAAATGAAGAGACTTCTAGTGCATGGTCAGAAGAGGTAGAACAAACTCTTTCCCAGCATTCTGTGAAGGAGAAGTCCTAGCAGATTTGGTTCCCATGTTTGCCTGCCAGTGAGTTCTGTTATCACAAATACAGCTTTGAAGTTCAAGATAGCCCCACCTTGACTCTTGTGTAAGAAGGAAGAAAAGAGAAATACTGGCAGGGTTTCAAGATTCCTTTATTATAACCCATATCAATAGAGTTCTATTAATTCTTGCAGTGTGTGTTTCCTGGCAAGGTCTACCTCAAAGGGCTGACACTTGCCCAGAAAAACCAGCTAGGAGGAGAAGAGATTGGGTCTTATGGGTGGCTCCGGGGACTCACTTTTCACAGCCACAAGCCATGACTTCTCCATGCCTATTAACAAATCATTAATGCTGGTAACTACTTCAAGCATAATGCTGTGCCCTGACTCTCTCAGACATTTTCTTTCCTTACAAAAGAGGCCTTCTACTGAATTCTCAAGGGACTTGAGAACTTCTTGAATTTTGTGTGATATTTTTCAGTTTGTTTATTGTTGGCAGTTGCAGAGGATGGCACCACTGGTGTTGTTGATCTTGTTTTCCATTTCCCAATTACTCTGAAGCCTCCCTAGTTTTCCCCTATGTGAAAAAAGCCCATGGAATGAGTTCCTTCTTGATGCCTCCTCATGGCATTGAGTGGAAGTGTAGGAAGCCAAGGGGCTGCATATCTTTGGAGGAATGTACAATGAAAGTTAGGATATTCACACAAACTCTATGGCCATCTCATAACTAAATAAATGTAGGATGTATTCTTGAGAATTACCCCAAACTCCCCTCTTTAAAATAAATATTGAAAGCAAATTCCCTTTCATCAAGTTGAATGAGAACTGAGAGAAAAATGCAGAAGGGTTTTTTTCTGCCCAGCTGTTGAAACATATTCAAAGTATGATTTATGTTCTATATGTAATATGTTTTATTTACCACAGACTTCGACCCAGCCAGACAAAGAAAATGGTATCTATTCCAGATGTCACCTGTCTTCTGTTAGAAACAGATAAATTGAGAGAGCCAGCTTGTTTTCTTCATTGCTCTAAATCGTTCTGCTGCCTGGGGAAATTTAAGTTTGGGACCTTCAGTATGACACTTTTGAAAGATCCTGGCAGCTTTCTGGCCAAAACCTCCCCCACTACCCACATGCAAAGAAGGAAGATGTAGAGAATAAAGAGGATAGGCTTGATGGAGAAAGGGGAGATCCATTAGCAAAACAGTGAGAGAGGTAACACTGCTTAAATCCAAATGATGGGGGAAGATTACAAAAACATCTCAGGCAGACACCCCTCTGATTCCCCCCCTAAGGGGAAACATAGTCAGGCTTGCAAGATGATGTTTCTATAGTCAATCTAAATAAAAGTAGTTTTAGTCATAATGTGGAGTCGATTTCTTCATCAGATCTACCTCTTGCGGCTGACCAAAAATAAGATTACAAGGCATCTCAAACACTCAGCAGCTGAACCATTTTATTTATTTATTCATTTGTTTCATCTTTCTTATCATTTAAAATGCTCCAGGACAAAGAGCGCAGAAGCTCTCGGTGTGTTACAGCTTTGCCTTTCCAGGAAAAGAAACTGTGAGCTCCTTTAATAAACAGACTGAAAGCTTTATCAGGCTTTCCTGCAACATCGGTAACTATCTCTCTATCTCTATTCTCCCCTAACTTCTCCTGGTGCTACTCAATAAATACTAACAGAGAGGACAACTGCAGTAATAGCACACCGGGGATCTATTTCATCCTTCCACACCATTGTGAGGAGGTGATTGCGGGGACAAATGCAGCCCCCTCCATATTGCTGACACCAATAGATTTGGTGCAAAGCACAAAGTTAGGTATGGCTCAGCTGGGGCTTTGCAGCCAGGCTTCCAGCTCAATAGATCTTTCTCATCTCACTCAAATTACTTAGTCCAAATCCTGCATTCCTCACAATAACCATCTTATCCTGACATGCCACAATGGGCCAATATATTTTCAGCAATGAACAGGGTGATTGAGATACCAACTGAGCAATTAAATTACCCCTTCAGAACTTGAGGAAGGGAAATATTGAGGCAGTGTGTCTGTATGAATTAGCAGAAGGATATGAGATGGTAGTGATTTGCCCTACCTGAGATGATGCCTGTTTTTTTATTTGGATGTGGGAAAAGTCATTTAATCCATTCCCACCTCCCTGCCAAGCAGACTTGAGCCCATCTGGGCTTTAGGTAAAGTTTGCAATAGGAAAAAAAAAAAAGGAGGGACCAGATAACATTTCCCCATCACTTGAAATAAGGACAAATTACTATTATGGATCAATCAGAAAGTCCAGTTTCTGGAACCTTCACATCACACTCTACGGCATAGGGATTAACACCAGTTGACTAACTGGGTTTCTCTCAAGCCTTGCTCATACAACACAGATTAACTCCAAAAGTGAGATAACTGGACAAGTCAACTAATTCAGAAAGAATTAGATTTAGATTAAAACAGACCTGGCTTTATCTGGAGTTTAACTCTCCTTGTATCATGCAAACAGCTTACTGAAAAATTAACAGTCCCTTCTCACATATGCAATTGAGACGAAGTCCTAGAGAGGTTCTGGGAAAATAGAGCTTCTCTAGGCATTACATCTCTGTTTTGGTTCAGTTTTCCCCACCCTCATGGCCACACATGAGCAGAAATGGATGGAACTGTGTACTCCCACCCCAGACCTCTTTGCAATGGGATTGGACAGGACATGAAAGTCTCCTAACCATTTTTGCAGGAGATGGGAAGGCTGAAAACACAATCATTGGTTGACTGATTGAATAATTCAATTTCTTGTACTGCTGGAGCATGAAGGCAACTAGTAGAGGAGAGATGGCCAGATCATTCATGTTGTGGAAACAGACCTTGATATCTTCTTTTTAAAACTTTGTTCCATCCTGTTTTCACAGTAATTTGCAATTTTTTAAAAAAAAGTCAACACAAAAAATTATATGTACTTTAATTTGCATCTCTCCTAATGCACTTATCATCTTATATAGGTTTTTTCCCCTAATACAGGTAGTCCTCACTTAATGACCATTCATTTAGTGACAGTTCAGACTTAGGACAGTGATGAAAAAAATTACTTACAACTGGTGCTCACACTTACAAGTGTTGCAGCATCCCTGTGGTCACATGATCACGATTTGGGCACTTGGCAACCAGTTCACATTTATGACAGTCGCAGCATCCCGTGGTCATGGGATTGCCATTTTCATCCTTCCCAGCCAGCTTCTGGCAAGCATTAATCAATGGGGAACCACATGATTCACTTAATGACCACATGGTTCATTTAAACAACTGCGGTGATTCACTTAATAAATGCTACAAAAAAGGTCATAAAATTGGGTTGGGTTCGCTTAATGACCCCTTTGCTTAACAACTAAAATTATTGTCTCAATTGTGGTTGTTAAGTGAAAACTGCCTGTATATACAATTTCTTTTTTTTTAGTAAGCCATTTCTGACAGAATACATTTTGGTCCACTATTTTCTCTAACACATTTTTCCATGCAATTGAAATGTATTAGTCTGGGGGCATGCATTTTTATTTTTGAATGGCAAATAAAAAAAAATATTGGACAACTGTGTTCCAATTCATGTATAAATTCAAAAAGTGAAAACTGGATTCAAATGCAAACCAAATTCATTCTTCTCCATCCCTATGCCTTCTCTAGCTCCCGCTTCTCATCTCATAGACTGGGCTCACAAGCCACACCAGGCCATGACACATTTTAATCATGTTTTGTAGAACAAGTCATAGTAGACATGATGGAGACATCATTCTAAGCTATAAAGCATAGATGAAAACCATAAGGCTGGATTCACACCTCACACTAAACCAGAACCAAACTAATCACTGTGTACTGTGTGAATTGAACATCAGAAGTCTTTTGTTTGTTTGTTTAATAAATGTATATGGCTGCCTATCTCATATACATGACTCTGGGTGGCTGATAGTTAAAACAAAATAAAAGCAGAGTAAAACCACAACCAATTATTAAAAACATAAATAAACCGAAATAGCAACTGAGAAAAATCACAGCATCCCACAAACAATATAACCAACAATGGGCTTTCCCAACATGACACCCTTTGGATGTGTTGGGTTCCAACTCCCAAACTTCTCAGAATTATGGCCATTGGTCCAAAAATATCTGAAGTGCGCATGGAGAAGCTTGGTCTTCTGCATTTGCTACCAGATGGGAATCTTTAACCTCCACACTGCACAACTGAATGATGATTTGTATCATCTTATATTACGGTCCACAGGCCTGATAAGGACCAAACCCAGGATTAACTTCTCTACTTTTAGAGAACATCCAAAGAATCAATTTCTATTGGATTATTTTGGAATCAGTCCAGGAAGGTTTCACCCATCCCTTCCATTACAGCAACTGCTTGCGTCCTAGTTTTATGTCAAAGACTTTGGTAAAAAACACACACACACACTGGAGCAAAACTATGGATACAGCATCTCAGAAGGAATACTCAACATTCTGTTCTGTTGACCTGCTAGAAAGTAGGGACTGTTAAGCAAAGAACAACCAAATGAATATAATCGTTTGCTTAATTCAGCTAAGCAATGTTTGCAAACTCATTTTTTTATGCAAGAGAAGAATTTTATAGACTTCCCACCAAGTGAGAACAAAACTGAAGAAGAAAGCTTGGCTTCACTTCCGTGTGATGTATCACCAGGGAAAAAGCAGGAAAGGTCTTCAAAGAAGCCACCATGAAACACATCTGAAGCTTCTTGATGAATCTGGCCAAACAGCTGAATTCACTGTGGGAGCCTCAAGACACGCAAAGTTTTGTCCGGTGAGCCATGCAAAGATGTCTTGGAGGATTTTTCTATCTCCATTTGCAAGAAAAGCAAGGAGTAAAATTACACATGAAAAGAAAAATCAAACCGTCAAAATGACTTAGTTCTCAGAAGTCTCCCGAAACACAGTGAAGGAAAGCACAACATTGTGCTTAAGGTATCTTGGCTTGTTGCTAGGTAACCGTTGCTCTGTCATTAAAAAAAATCAAAGTCCGTATGAGGACTCAACCGTAGCCATATGGGAGAAGGGGAAAAGTCTTCATTTAGCCAAGAATTGTTTTTCAAGCTAGCAGTCATTAGAAGCAAAGGCAGCTCCAGAGTTTTGATCCCCTGACATCTATTTTCCAACTTTCCCAATTTGCTCATTTCAGTGGTGCTATTAGAGAATGGGGCCACACCGTTAATTGTGCAGTTACATTGTGCAGCATTGACCTTGCAATCTCTCCATTTTTTTTTTCCTTCTGTTTCTCCATGTGTTCTCTGAGTAAAAATAATCTTTTTATTATTACTCTTCATCAGGGTTTCTTTTTCACCTACATTATTGGTTTTTGATGGTGGGGAACTGGGTTCGGCTACCATAACTTTGCATAATTCTGAAGCCTAGATTGCCCATGCCTCCCAGTTTGAAAACAATGCATGGATGGAGTTTTTCATGATCCCTTGGAGGATTGGTTGGTGAGGATGACAGAATTTGCAGAGATGGCAAAATTGATTTCTTTGATGAGGGAAAAGGCAATAACTACATTTGTCAACCCTTATGGGCTTTTTGCTGAAAACAGGAAAAAATGAACTTGTGATTTATGGGTTTGATGTTTCGAAAGGGCAGAGTACAGAAAGAAGGGAGCTACTGTATGACATAACCTTAGAGCAGTGTTTTGCAACCTTGGCAATGGATGGACTTCAATTCCCAGAATTCCTCAGCCAGCACTGGCTGGGGAATTCTGGGAGTTGAAGTCCACACATCTCAAACTCACCAAGGTTGAGAAACACTGCCTTGGAGAGAGGGAATAAAATATAAATGCATTTATAACTGCTATAAAGAAAATCAGAAGTCATTTCTTTACATCTTTTTTCTTTTCTTTTTCCTTTCCTTTCTTTTCTATTTACTTATCCCTTTTCTTCTACTTTTCTTCACTTCCATTTTTCTTTAAATTTGTCTTGTTTTTACCTTGTAAAAAAACTTCTTTAATAAAAATTAATTTTAAAAAATGATGTCTCCCCTTGGGTTATAATGGAAAAACGAGAAGTCAGGGAGGCTGCAGAGGGGAGAAGGATGAAATGAAAAGATGTTGCAAGTTTTTATTAGAATTGTGGACCAGCATATACACATTAAATCCATCAGTTATAGAGACGACAGCAGCCAAGGATCCAAGAGACCATGGCAAGATTAAAACACTTAAAACATTTTTTTAAAAGCTCAGGGATGCCGCATAACATTTGCTACTGTGTTCTTATAGTTGTTAGGCAGAAACTGGCAAAGGAAAACAAGATTTACTATTCTTCATGTGTACCTGGCAATACTCTAATGAGGGGTCTAATTAACAGAGGACACTCACACACACCCTTTGCTGTCTCCTCACCAAATATTTATTATTTATTTAGAACAAGACCAGCACATTCTGCTCACAATAACTCTGTCAAGACGCTCTTTTCTGGAAGGAATGTCAAGATGAAACTCCTCTTCTCCATCAAGATGGGTCAGAGCTGATAGAAAAAGAGGTACTGTCAGAGAATTTGTCTGCTTGCCCAAATATTTTTCAATATATTTAGAAAAAGATTGTCTAAAATTATGGCATGGTAAAAGGGGAAGGAGGGAAAGAAAAAGTGGTGGAAGAGGAAGAGAAAATGTGCCAAGAGGATGTAGGACAGGATCCAAAGGATCTTGGTGGAGGCTCCTTAAACCTGACAGCATCACTGTTTGCTTCATTATGGTGCTCTCAGAATTGAATGAGCATCAACAGAATCCATCTCAGTCTCTTCTTGTCTCTCCCTCTGCACACATCCACACCCAACTGACCTTGCCCTGGCTCAGAAACTAAGTGGCATGGAGGCTGGTTAGTATTCCTGGGAGATCTCCATGGAATGCCACAGCTCTTGGTTAAAGTGGAAAGTCAAAAAGCATCTCAGAAGGCAATGGCAAACTACTTCCAAGAAAACAACATGGACGTTCTGAGCAGGAGCCAACATCACTCAAACAATAATTTACTTTTTATATTCCTCAGCTCTTCCTCTTCACTGTTCTTCTAAAGGCCAGGAGAATCTAGTTACACTCTGTGAAGTAAAGGGAAAGATCCATCTGCCTTCCTCCCTCTGTTTAGCAATATTTCCATGCCCTCCTAAAAGGACATGCTTAACGATGGTGTGCTAATAACACCAGCAGCCTTAGGAGCTGTTGATAATTAAACCGGACTCCACAGTAAATCCCGAACTATTTGCTGACTGGAGCTATCATTATTCTTTTCTTTAAAAAGATCTGCATTTTCTGGTTATTCATAGTGTAGAATTCTGCTGAAGAAATTATTCATATGTAGAAGCAGGAGGAGCATATTTGTCTCAGCCTTACTATCTTCACCTGCTATACACTACCATATAAGACTGCCTCAACACGTGTCTGCCAGATGTTACAGCTCTTATCATCCACTAGGCAGTACCATCATCCTGGCTGAAGGACGATGGAAGTTGTAATGCAGCATTTCCAAAAGGCAGAACCATATTATAAACATCCAAAGTCATTGGCTAGGTTCACTCGTTGAGGTAAGCCATGGTTCATTTTGCCCTTGATTTGTTGAATGATCTGCTATTGCTGGTTTTGTACAGTCCAGTCAATGAAAAACAAGCCCCATTATGATTTGGCATGATGCGTGTGCCAGCCTTACAAGACCTCAAGCCTTTGTCCAGCTCTTACAGATGAAGCAAGTTCTAGCATGAAGTACTAGAGCATACTTATATTATATCCTCTTCCATCTGTAAGGGTAGGATGAGATGAGGCATTTATCCCCATTTGTCCTTCTATTCCACTCCAATTATTAATGCTAAATCAACTGCAAGCTTAGTCCATTCAGCATTCGGTTTCCAACTATTTAGGAATCCTACAAGAATATGGTCTCTCATTGGAGATGTCCTTTGTCATTCACCATTCCAGTTTGTCCCAGGTGGGTAGGGTTAGAACAACATTGGCAAATTTGGTTCCCTAATATTACCATCCACTCTAACAAGGTTAGTAAAGAGCTGGATGTAATGGTGAGTAGCTGTCAGCTTTGCAAGACCAGACAGAAAGCATTGCCATATGAGCTAATTCTATTTTATTGTAAGGTTAGGTAAAGGTAAAGGTTTCCCTTGACATTAAGTCCAGTCGTGTCCGACTCTAGGGGGCGGTGCTCATCTCCGTTTCAAGGCCGAAGAGCCGGCATTTGTCCGTAGACACTTCTGTGGTCATGTGGCATGACTACACGGAACGCCGTTACCTGCCCGCCGAAGCGGGTACCTATTAATCGACTCACATTTGCATGTTTTCGAACTGCTAGGTTGGCAGGAGCTGGGACTAGCATTGGGAGCTCACCCCGTTACGCGGATTTGAACTGCCGACCTTCCGATCAGCAAGCTCAGCAGCTCAGCGGTTTAACCCGCAGCGCCACCGCGTCCCATATTGTAAGGTTACATTAACAGAATCTTGTGAGTCTGAAAGTACATCTCTCCCCTGTCGCCTTTATGGCCCAAGAAACTAGGGAGGGTCCCTTCTGAGATGTTTGCCACACCCCATTCCTTCTGTGGGCTCAGCTGCCTCTTATCTGACTGTTGCCTGGTCTGCAGCTCTTCCTCCTGTCTCCCAAGGTCATTCCCACAGACCATTGCAGTGGCCTGGGAGTGCCTTGCAAGCAGCAGCAACCACATCCTCCAGGTAGTAGCAAAACCATAAACTCCACCTAATAAAGAAGAGTACTTGATAGGTTCCTTATTATCCATTCTTCTTCAGGCTTATCTTTCAACATGATGAAAGATAATCTCATTATCACTTTGGACATTTATATGGTGACATCATTCCAACAAATTGCTCCCCACAGTCTGGTATGACATCAGGGACTTATTATTTATCATGCCACTTATGACCAATCTAACATTGCAAGTGGTGGCTTGTCAGAGCTTCTTCATTAACAGCTACAGACATCCTTTTAGCCTTCAGGCTCTGTTCTTGCCTTGAGTTGTGAGGAATCATCTCTACGTTTCCAGCTCTGCTTTTCTTGCATTTAAAAACAGTACAGTTTTATTTACAGTTAAAGTCACAATAAGCTCATGTGTTCCAAAGGAATCACTTTCCAAATAAGGGATTGAGCTGGTTTTCAAAGTCAGATCTTGGCCCATTTACTCTAACATGTGGCAGGGTTTTTTAATCCTATACACAGCCCTGGAAGTGCTGTTATATTATCACACAATATTGAAACTGTGCCCCCCTTCCCAATATCTCTGGGCTACAGTGCCCCTCACCTTTGATCACTGGCCATGTTGGAAAACACAGGTGGAAATTAGAGTCCAAAACATCTGAAGGGCCACATATTCTCTAGCTTGATGTAGCATCTCTTACAGGGGACGTTTGAAAGGAACAAGCATTTGAAACTATTATTTTAAAAAAAAGAATGAGAAGAAGCTACTTAATAAAAAGGAGGTCTCTCTCCAAAAGTACTTTTATTTGGGGGAAGAATAAAAGGTTCAGTGATTCTCTTCCCCTCCAATTTTCATGTTCCTATGCAACTAGGAGTGGAAGCCTCTAGCCTGAACACTTAATATAAATGTCAGAACTAATGAGAGAATAAAGTCAGGAAAATCTATCACCTTTATAACTGGACAATCTTGGATGGACCCCACCCCCCTTTCTCTTTTTCTTACTGTGCACAAGTACCCCAAGGAGGCAGAGCTGTGGTATCACAGTGCTATGCAATTGTTCTGGTTTTATTAGGGGAGGTGTCTTTTCTTGTTGTTGTTTTGTGAGTGTGAGTGCAATTTCTGTTGCACTGAGCCAACCCAATGTTTAACATGCCTGATTTCCAAGGGTGCCTGCAGCATGTGGTAGAGAAAGATGGCAGCCACAGGGGGGCAATCAAAGCTCCCCCTATTTTTTAAGGGTGTTGCACACAAAAAAAATGGGTGGAGCTTCTATGGCACCATTGTCACTGCCATCTTTCTTTACATTTTGTGCTGGAAATCAGCACAAAGGCCCATCACTGATGTTTACCTAGTTGCTGCCAAAATTTTGGATATGCCATTCCAAATCAATCTGGGGCTGGCAAAATAAATGGGTCTGTGGGTGACACATAGCCCACTGACCAGGGAACCCCACCGATGTGAGAGAGGACATAATCAGAACTTGTTCCAAAAATAAATCAAATATCATGACAGGTCAAAGATACTCAGAAATGCAAAGCAAGCAAAACAGAATAAAATAAAGCAGCGGTGGACATTAGAAAGCTAACACTTGCAAAAAACGCTTGCTGTAATCCTACCTGGTTTGGGGATTTATTGCTGAAACATCTTACCTTGGTAGTTGATCTATCATTCCCTGTTGGCAGGGGGTGCTTCATCATATCTGCCAGTATCCCCAATGGGACAAAAAGCCCAGAAAAGTTAGATGTTAAATCTTATGAGAAATGTTTCCCCAGTGGCCACACCATGTCATAGGAGGGATGAATGCTATGTGAATAAGAGATTGGTGGGGGATTTACAAGACGCTCGGGAAAAGAGAATGGGGGGAAATATTTCAAGGGATATTTTGCACAACAGTTTGGATAGCTGCTTGGGAACGGAGGAAAGGAGGGGGGTGGGAAATGCCAGGGTGGGTAACGTCTCTTAAATGCATTAGATCGTTTCATAACCATCCGTAGAGACTAAGAAGAAGGGAAATACATTCAGCTCTCATTCGGATGCAGACTTGCTCAACTCAATACAAGGGCTGAGTTCAGACAATATACCACACTAGGCTTGAAATGAAGTGGGGTGGTTGGTGGTTCAGCATCTGGTGGAAACCCAGACCTCGCCTTAGCCTTTGACTAGTTTTATAACTTTAAGAACTGATGCCAAAGTCTGAGTATTATTCTGTTCCTCTCCCCATTTCCCCCCTTCTGTACTGTGTCTTTTTAAGAGCCAGTTTGGGGGTAGTAGTAAAAGGTCCCAGGCTAGAAACCAGGAGACCATGAGTTTGACTTCTAGTCCTATCTTAGGCATGAAGATAACTGGGTGACCTTGGGCCAGTCCCTCTCTCTCAGCCCTAGGAAGCAGGCAATGGCAAACCACTTCCAAAAATCTTGCAGGAAAACTGCAGGGGCTTGTCCAGGCAGTTGCCAGGTTAAGTCTAATTTGAAGGCACCTCACCTACCCAAAACATTTATTTTAGATTATAAAATTATGGACTGTCTCACTATTGATATTCACTGTGACAGCTTTTTCCAGGTATTTTTTTTCCAACAAGTAACAATCAAACAAATACTTCCTTGAATCAAACTCAACCCGCTCATGTCCCTGTAGTTTGCCTGGCAACAATGTGGAAATGATTTCCCATCTCGTCTTCTGGTTTTTTTTTTTTTCAACCTTTCAGTGTAGCCTTCAATTCTGGGATTTTCTGGTGGACTCCCGTTTGAGTTCCAGTCAGGGCTGACAGCTTAACATGTGAAGGTTAAGCAAGATTGGCTAGTTGCTAGTTATTTTGAACAAATCGAAATATTTACAATTCTAATCTGATCTAACCCAAGGGGTAGGGTAGGTATACATTTTATGAAAGCAAAGGTTTAAAGAAAGCAATTGACAATTCTTACTGATTAAAGGTAAAGGTAAAGGTTTCCCTTGACGTAAAGTCCAGTCGTGTCCGACTCTAGGGGGCGGTGCTCATCTCCGTTTCAAAGCCGAAGAGCCGGCGTTTGTCCAAAGACACTTCCAGGTCATGTGGCCAGCATGACGACTCGGAACGCCGTTACCTTCCCGCCGAAGCGGTACCTATTGATCTACTCACATTTGCATGTTTTCGAACTGCTAGGTGAGCAGGAGCTGGGATTAACAACGGGAGCTCACCCCACCGCGCGGTTTCAAACCGCCGACCTTCCGATCGGCAGCTCAGCAGTTTAACCCGCAGCGCCACCGCGTCCCTTCTTACTGATTAAGAACTGTTTTTTTTAATGGATTTGAGACTTTCCTTCTGTATTTCTTTTTTTATAAATGTTAGAAAATCCCTCTCATTTCTGGGCATTTTCTAGGATGCGTTGCAAAACTCTGGAATCACTGTCTCTGCTTTGCTTCATTTGTGCTGGGATCAGCAAATCAAACTGGCTATTTTTTTTTTTTTTGTAAAATAATTTTATTCATAATTCTGTTTTCTCCGTTGTCTTGTTCTACAAAATTCTACAGTGAAGGCTTACATTCCTGCAGTACGTACATACGCATATATACATGCATGCATACGTCCTTCCTTCATTTTCCTTCCAAATAGTATTTCAGTTTGTATTCTGATAAGCTGAAAACCCGGTGCCAATTTTTAGAGAACTGTGAAACAGAGTGGACAACAGTATTCCAATCCACACATTCATCCAGTAAAAGATGAGGGCATTCCATAAAAGAATTCACAGAGATCAAATTCTTCCAGCACACCAGCATTTAACCTCAGTGCCATGTAATGTTGGGGGTGACCTCATAATTTTAGTTCTGATATGACGACGTCGCAGACACCCTTAGGAAAAAAGAAAAGTCCACAAACTGATGCAGGCCAGCTGCAGTGCAGAAAAAAGTGGAGGATGACGACAAACTAGGAGAAACCTGGCCTCAAAAGTGTCAAAACTAGAGAATATCAAAGCTGTGAAATATTTTGGATTAAATATTAGGGGCAGGGGATGATCCATCTGGCTGCATCGAATCTGCTCCTTTTGAGATAAATATTAAAATCAAGCAACATTTGGTGCTGGTCCACTAGCCCAGAAAAAATGCAAATGGATCCCAGGAATTTCTGAACTTCGAATGAGACATCCATTTTGAAAGAGGTCGTGTGTTAACTCATCTGAGACCCACGGAGACGTGCCTCCCATGTGGTGGCAGCTTAGCCAAGCCTACTAAAAGTTTCTCTGAGAGATGCCATTGGCATCAATATCAAGTTTGCCTTGGCAGCAGCAGGTTTTGATAACGCAGCCTGGCTTTTGCCGTGCAGGATTATAAAAACGAGCCTCGGCAAATGAGTTAATCGCTGTTCACAGCCATCCCTGGTCTGCTCAACAGAAAACAAATGAGATCGAAAGGCAGAAGAGGAGACAGCAACTGTCTGTATGTAGGTGGAGCGCATACATGGCGGGTGAGCCAAACGGGCACTTTGATTAACACTCCAGAGGCCCGCCTTCCTGTTGTCCAGCGTTCAGCGTCTCCTCTGTACATGCCTCTGAAAAAATGCAAGTGAATATTTCACGGGGGAAGAGGTCTTTTCGAAGAGGAGATTTATATTTGAAGTTATGGTTTCTCTACCACCAAAACCCCTTTGCTTGGAAAGATCCCCCATCTCTCATCCTTATGGGGGACTGGGGAAGGGAAAATGATTCAAAGCCCCCCAGTTGTAGGCGATCCCACCCTACAGATTGTCTCGTAGATTCCATGTCCTGGTGAAATTCAGGAGGTCCACAAATTTGCCCAAACACGGGACCTGTTTCTGTACAATGCAGGATCCAGCACCTTCACAACCTGTTTGTGGGATCCCCGTTCTCAGGTTTAGGTGAGCATTTGATGCCAGGAGCATGAGACTATAATGACACTCCTTTTCTCTTTCCCATGTGTTATTATTTCTACCCAAATCCTGGCCTCTTCCATAGGTATCCAGTATGATTGGCATCATTTGCATGATATTATGACACACAGTGTGTCACTTGATCCCCTCACCCCAGCTGCAGACACCCATGGCCTCTCTAGATCCCCCCCACCCTGCTTCCTATGCTGTGAGAAGGACTAAACCTAGATCAGCTTGGAAGCTGAAATAAATTTCTACCGCAGATGGGCCTTGATTCATAGGCCATCCTTTTCGATTTTTGTTTTCCACGCTCAAGATTTCCCCAGCTGGCAGCGAGTCTTCTGTCAGAGACCCTTTAAAATCAGAGCCTCTTTTTTAACTCATGAGGATGAAACACTCAGTCCTATAGCCCTTGGTAATCAAAAAGCTATTGTACCCAAAAGGACTAAGCTGGGCCATGTGCTGAGCACAGCAGCTATGTAAGTCATATAAATAAACAAAGCAGACCAAAAACGTAACACCCTAGTTTAACAGACCCATGGGGGAGAGGAGTGTCAGTTTAACCAAATGTCTGTTAAATCCAAAAGGTATTTTTCTGCATGGGTAAAAAGCTAGCCCTCCATTTTGTGCATGCATCAAAGTAGACACTGGCCTTCCGTGGTTCTTTGAAGCCAGGGGCCACTTGCACATCCCCAAGAAAATGAAGCCTAAAGTGTTCTGCTACATTGCCAGTGGAGGCTAAGAAGAAAAAGGGACACACAGGTTTGGCACAAAGGCACAGCCCTTTGCCTTCTTCCTTGAGCCCCACTCCCTGCATTTTTCTGCTGTCATAATGGAGCACAGCCCACTGATTACTAGAGACAGGAGAATGGAAAATACCTTTGCTTGTAATTTAAATTACAAGGGGGGTGGGGTGGGGGGAATGTAAGTTTCCTTGAGTATTCAGAGTAGCTATTCATTACCTTCAAATGGCTTTCTGAAGTTGCGTATTACTTAATAAAAGTATATGTCATTAGAGAATGAGGAAGTGCAACATTAAAAGCTGCCTGCTGTGACAAAGAAACCCACACTCATTCTGCCGAGGATATTAAGCATTGATTGTTCTAAGACAGGAGACAGTCTAAAACGGCTTTTTAACAATGCAAAATATTAGGCCTTAAACTTAAATACACTTAGCAATGGTGTATGATTCAGTTTGGGTGGGGGGGAAATAGAGGGAGATTTGGCAAGGTTGACAATTTCCAAGCAAGAGCCGAGAGAGGGATTGAATTGAGAAATCCAGCCAGGATATGTTGAGTGCATTCTTCACTCTACGCCCGTGTTTCTCAACCTCTGCAACTTTAAGGTGTGTGGATTTCAACTCTCAGAATTCCCCCAGCCAGCATGCTGGCTGGGGGAATTCTGGGAGTTGAAATCCACACATCTTAAAGTTGCAGAGGCAGAGAAACATTGCTCTAGGCCCTTTACACGGGTATCATAGAGGTCATAAAATCATAGAATGCATAAGTTGGGAAGGGTTACATAGATCATCTAATATATTCCTTCCACTCTGATATCAATGCAGTGCCATCATCCTGAGAGTCAAACAATAACCCCCAGCTCTTTCTTGGGTTACAGTAGGTACCAGTATTTTATTCTGATTTATTTTAGTATTTTTATCCTTAATTATTTTAGATCCTATCATACTTACTGTTTTTTCTGATTAGATATATATGTACACGTATATATACATACTGTAGTGATTGCCTATCCTGATATACTCAGACTCACAAGCAGGTACTTAATGATATCTGATTTATTAAAAGAATAGTATGCAAATACAGAGAAAGCTGAGAATGAGCAAAAGCGCGCCAAATACAAACTAAAAACCCTCGGCTCAAAAGGCAATCCCTCCCCTCGCCCAACTGCAGCAGCCACCCCCCTCCCAGGTGCTGGTAACCGTTTTCCACTGATCCTGGGAAAGCAACCTTGAACACATGAGATAACCCAAACACATTCCAAACCAGCAGCCAACAGATAACGACTCCCCGAAGTGGAATCCTCCTCCCTCCCGAGATCACACACGTATCAGGGAAATGACATGCGAAACATTACGATGTGCCAGGAACATTGAAACAGTGAACATGACACACACACACACACACACATACACACACAGACAGACACACACACATGCACACTGTATATGCATAGAAGAAAGTAATACTGTTATTACTAGACATTTTGATTGTATCTGGCCTTAGGGCTGTAACTGTCATGAGTAAGGATGGCGAGCAGGGGCCTCCCATCCAGACTGTCAAGCGCATGCGTAGCACTGAGGAATTAGGTGGCCATTCAAAGAGACACAGATCGGGCCCGCCTTAACCTTTGGGGTTTATATGGCTGGGTTTTTCCCACGCTTCTTCAGTTTGTTAGGATTCCTGTTAAGTACTAGCAATAAGCATTAGAGACCAGTTTCCTGTCTCAGCGTGTTTCCTGGGAGTCAGGACACTTCCCCTGATCTGGTTTGTCTCTCTTTTTCTTTTTCAGCTGGACAATGCCTGCTCCTAGCCAGCCCAAAGGAAGAATTATTTTTCTCTGAGTAAGTTACATACTTTTGCTTGCTGATAAAGTCCTTGCAAGTTCTTGGTGGTTTCCCGGCCTCCCACGGAAAGGCTGGTTGGAGGGAGATAATGAGAAACTCACATAAGACACTTTTTAATCTGTGGCTTGGTGGGTGACATGTTTAAGTCTGTCTGTGCCCTTGCTTACAAGTGATGGATTGTTGAACCTTGGCAGTTCCTTCACTTACACTTTGCCAGTGTCCCTCTAATGTCCAACTCACCTGATCGTTTAAGACAGGGTATCAAATTAAACCCTTTATTATGCTCAATGACCAGATGTAGGTAAAGTGTCATGAGTAAGGATGGCGAGCAGGGGGCTCCCATCCAGACTGTCAAGCGCATGCGTAGCACTGATGAATTGTTCAGCCATTCAAAGAGACACAGATCGGGACCGCCTTAACCTTTGGGGTTTATATGGCTGGGTTTTTCCCATGCTTCTTCAGTTTGTTAGGATTCCTGTTATGTACAAGCAATAAAACATTAGAGAACCGTTCCCTGTCTCAGAGTGTTTCCTGGGAGTCAGGACATCAATCCTAACAAACTCCTACTCCCATCGAAAGAGGGAGGAACAAGGAATTACAGAGATTTTTAGAAATGTCTGCAGAAAACCAAGAAATGCGGCTCGCCATCCAGCAATTGGCAGCAGCCACCTGGCCCAGAGGTGTTATCTGACTTGGAGAGCAGCACTGATTCATCCTTGGAGGAGTTTTCCTTTGAAGACTTTCCATCCTTGCCCAGTTCCCATGGGAACTTAGAAGCAGACGGCGAATCTTATCAAGACTCTGGAGGGGAGGGGGCTGAAATGGAATGTGAATCTGGAGGGGAGGGTGATGTCATGAGTAAGGATGGCGAGCAGGGGGCTCCCATCCAGACTGTTAAGCCCATGCATAGTACTGAGGAATTGGGCAGCCATTCCAAGAGACACAGATCGGGACCGCCTTAACCTTTGGGGTTTATATGGCTGGGTTTTTCCCACGCTTCTTCAGTTTGTTAGGATTACTGTTAAGTATTAGCAATAAACATTAGAGACCAGTTCCCTGTCTCAGCGTGTTTCCTGGGAGTCAGGACAGTAACAGACTTCAGCTGATACATCATCAGTGATAATATTAACACTGAAAATAACAGCAACAAACTGACAGCAGCAAGAGTGATGCCACCGCTCACTACATACCTGACTGGGGGAAACCAAATCCAAGTAAACTCCACAATCCAGTGCAGCAAGAGAGTCAAGAGTGGCGATGGAGTGTCATGTAGTTCGTTGGTCAATACCATCAAACGGGAGGTGTAACTAAATATTGGCTCAGAAACCTGCAGCCTGGAACTGAAACCTTTCAAGCCTGAGCTAGGCTTCTAGTATAAAGAACAGGGCTCTGCGAAGCTTTGAATGCCTGGTTTGATTCAAAGGTGGTTTGATCAAGACGCCCCCTTGAAGCGAATCTTGGAATCGGGCCTTTGAATAGATTCTAGGCATCATAATCATGTTCCTTCGAGAACATTTCCCTGGAGAAATTTGGAGGCAAAACTGCAGATTTGCCTTTTGGTATTGTAGAATCTCAGTTATGGCAGTTTTCTTTTCAAATATGGACATGAGAAATAGCCAATGAGTTTTATCACCTTTATAACCCTGAGTATAAGAACTCTTGAGGCCGTAGTGCTCTGCTGTTTGTTTGTTTGTTTCTTTCATTCTTCTGCTAGAATTAGCCAAATGTACTTGGAAAGAGGGAGAGGAAGGAAGGAAGGAAGGAAGGAAGGAAGGAAGGAAGGAAGGAAGGAAGGAAGGAAGGAAGGAAGGAAGGAAGGAAGGAAGGAAGGAAGGAAGGAAGGAAGGAAGGAATTTTTATTTATCCATTATGTGAGCGGACTTTGAAATAATGTGCTTGTTGGGTTTTTTGTTTTTAAAGTTGCCCAAGCAGCACATGACACTTCATTGCCAGAAAAAGCTAACCTTGTCCATGAGTTGTGCCAACAAGCTGACCAGCCCAGCAAGTGATCAGAGATTGGTGAAGTCTTCAATTTTCAGTAAATGCTTATTAGAAAAACAGTTTTTTGTTATTTAGAATACTTATTTTATTTTATTGTTTAAAACGTTTAGATAGCCACCCATCTTGTACTGAACTTGGAGTGGCTCACAACCAACAGTTAAAACAATTTCTGTGTACAATAAAAAAATATTAAAACCACAAATACTAAAACCTGGCACCACAGTTAAACTTTCACACGCAGTCCACCACAAAATCCTCTTGTCAATCTGACCCTATCCCAGTGCTTGGGGGGAAAGTCTTAAGTGCTTTTTGGAAGGTTAAAAGGGTGGGGGCCTACTGGATCTCAAGAGGAAGAGTGTGCCAAAGGGCAGAGGCTGCAGCAGAAAAGGCATGCTTCCTAAGTCCCATAAGATGACAACATTTAAGGGAAGGGACTAGAAGCATGTCCACCCTATCTGGTCTGGTAGGATGGGCAGATGTCCTTAGGGAGAGGTGGTCCCACAGATAACTTGGTCCTGTGCCATATAGGGCTTCAAAGTTAATAACCAGCATCTTGAATTGCACCCAGATGGAAACTGTAAGCCAGTAAAGCTCACACAACAGGGTGTAATGTGGGTGAACCTAGAGGCATCCATCACTTTGCATACCACCACATTCTGGAAAAGTTGTAACTTCTGGGTAGTCTTCAAGGGCAGCCCCATATAGAGCGCATTGCAGTAATACTTTCTGCTTCAGTTCAGCACAACCTCTATACAGATCTTAGCTCGAGAATTCTACTGCCCTTCTTTTAATTCATCCCTTACCATCTCTGTCTTAAAGAAATTGCAGGTTTAAAAAACCCTTTCTTTTCTTTTTTCTTAGAAAATTATTTGAAGCTATCTGGCTGTAATTTTGCCATGTTAATGTTCTCCAAGCATCCACCATCCCTGTTATTTCTGTCCCACTGAACTAAAAAAGTATTTTTCAGACTTGTCAACTTTAAGATGTGTGGGCTTCAACTCCCAGAATTCCCCACCCAGCATGGTGCCTGGGGAATTCTGGAAGATGAAGCCTACACATCTTAAAGTGGCCAAGGTTGAGAGACAGCATTAAAACATGTTTTGATGCCTTCCTCATTATAGCCTACATTCAAACCATGCATTGAATCAAATCTCAGTTTGATGAATCCACTCGTATTGTCTTTCAATCACGTATCACAAATTCAAACTGAATCACAACTCTTTGAATCTCAAATCCAAATCAGAATTTGGCTAAGTTCCACGTCTCTTTAAAAAGGTCCTTGTCTGTGAGGAGGATTTTACTCCTAAGGAATTCCCTTTTTCAGACAATTGCTACTTCACTCAGCTTTTGAATGATCTTGTATATCCTGCTCCCTGGAACTCAACGACAGCTTATGTGATGAGTTCTGGATCAAAGAAAATTCTTTGCATGTTGATGGAAGTTCAGCTGTCCCATAAGGGAGTTGAGTCTTTATTCCACCTCAGCGTCTATATCCATATTTTCCTGCTCATAACCTCTAGATACTACTTCAAAATAAAATAAAATAAAATAAAATAAAATACTTGGTAAAAGGCATTAGAACTATTAATATGATTGCTATTATTACTTCAGTGTTACATGTTGGTCTGCCAAAGATACCAACTGAGCTCCTCTGAGCTTCTAGACAGGGGCTGCACATAACCTGAATAGAACAGTTTATTAATTTACTTAAAAGACTTAGATGGCTGCCCATCTTGAGAAATGCAACTCTGGATATCTCACAACAGATTAAACAAATAATACCCATTCCTACTCAAACCCCATTGCACTCCCAAAGCTGTCACTGAGATTACAAATGTACAGCAAATCTTGCATTTTTCCAGAATTAAGGGGGTCAATTAAACTGTATTCTCCAGGATCTCTTGCACCTAAGAGATTCTGTAGCAATGAGCATCAGAGAGGGAAGGAGAAAGGAAAAAGAGGAGAAGAAAGAAGGTAGGAAATGGAAAACATACAACTATATAAATCACTCTGAAGCTCATTTTTCGAGGACTCCTGGAGCCTGAATGTTCCTTACAAGTGCAAGGTCAACCTTGGGTTATTCCAACCCGTTAATGATAACTGGATGACAAATTAATTCATTATAAGATATCTTGCAGGGTAACTCCATTCAAGTTCTGGAATATCTATCCAAACTGGCCAAAAAGGATCCTCTGTTATCAGGGCTGACTTCATGTTTCTGCCCAAACCTTCTATCTTCTTTGACCTTGTGGATTGCTGTATGTAACACTCGCCAACTGATGCAAGACTGAGTGCTAATGTAGTATCTAAAACTCTGAACAGCCAAAATAAGTGGTACAGCAACATTCAGAACTTGATTTTTGTTGACTTGTGATTAAACGGTGTTGTGATCTGATACTTAATTCACCCCTTGTATCCTCTGCTGAAAAGATTAGCAAACAATATACAGAGGGATCCCCAAAAGTTGTTTACGCTCTCATATAATGCTTAATAGCACAGATGACCAGTGAAATCAATGCGCTGAAACTTCTAGAGAAAAAAAACACCATTCTATCAAATGTAGAACATAGTTCAGTGATGCTTTCAGGACAAGACTGGAAGATGACCATCCTACATTGTTTCTTCTTAAGATTCTAGTTTTATTCTCCTGAGGACTAGCTGAAGGATGGGGCACAAATCCCTAAATGAAAGAAATAACAAATGAAACGTGATAAAGGCAGATTAACAAGCCATTTCTGAAACCCATCTGCTTTGCCCTCATTTTATACTTGTGGGATATTTTATTTCATTTTCATTTCATTTCATTTCATTTCACTTTTGGTGGGGGGTCCTGGTGCTGCTTTCTGAGTTAGTTTTATCAGGAAGTGGTTAAAACTGCAGTCAAAACACTACTGGGCAGAGTCATTGTTCATCTTTACAACGGAAGGAAGGAAGGAAGGAAGGAAGGAAGGAAGGAAGGAAGGAAGGAAGGAAGGAAGGAAGGAAGGAAGGAAGGAAGGAAGGAAGGAAGGAAGGTGTAGGTGAAGAGGATGAACAGTTCTTCAGTCCCAGTTGTTGTAAGGTTTAGGTGAGGTCGTGGCCATGAATGAAACATTCTAAAGATGTTTCCAAGGAAAAGTCATGTTTCCTCATCCCCCTCCCCAACTCCCCTATTCTGTTTAGTCTGTGGTTAAAGGACAGATTTAACATGACTGATGTCTGGGAAGAAGACAAGCCAGAGATTTATGCTACAGGTAGAGATGAAATAGCATTTCAAACCCAAGGAAGGTAAGCAGGGGTGAGCAACTGTTTCTTCCCACAACAGCCCCAAGGGTGATCCGTGGGGAAGGCCACATGGCATGATGGGCTCCAGAACAGGAAGGATTTGGTTGGATCAGAGCCAAAATTGGGTGACACACCATTCATCCTCCGATGCCTTTGTTCTTTCTCTTTCTTCCATTCTCTCCCTTACTCTCTCATACCCTCTTGGTCTAGTGGTATGTGGGAAAGACCTTGGGAGATGGGGTGAAGAGATGCTGCCTAGGGAAGGGTCAGATAAGAGACGGCTTGTCCCACAGCTGCATAATGGGAGGAGAAAGAGGCTCAGAAGGGACCCTCCCTAACTTCTTAGGCTGTAAAGGAGACAGGGGAGGATTACAATAAAGTAGAATTAGCTCATCTGGTTGTGTTTCCTGTCTGGTCTACCTGGGAAGGCTGACATCCCAGTAGAACTACCATTGCACAATCACATCTGCCACATATGTTTCCCAGATTATAGAAGATTGTCTTGAGCAGCTGGACTCTTTTCCAAGGATTATGTCAATCATAATATGGTCTCTTTGGAATGTGAGAAAGACCTTGAGAGATGGAGTGAAGAGATGCTGCCTAGGGAATGGTCAGATAAGAGGGATCATATCCCCCAGCTGCATAATGGGAGGGAAAAGAGGCTCAGAAGGGACCCTCCCTAGCTTCCCAGGCTGTAAAGGAGACGGCATGAAATTTGTACTTGCAGACTTGCAAAAGTCTGCTAATGTAGCCTTACAATAAAGTAGAATTATCTGTGGGTTTCCTGTCTGGTCTACCCAGGAAGACTGACACTTGGGCCTTCTCTCCCTTCCAGATAGCCAAAGTACACACAAGTCTGAAATAGTGCTTCCTAGAGGTTGGAACTGTTTTCTTCTTGAAGTTATATCAAAGTGGCATGAAATTAGGCAGCTGATTGCTGTCTGCACCCAGAGATAGACTAGTTCAGGAGATTCTACTGGAAGATTGGAGCTATGCCTTACTGAGATAGAGATGAAAACAACTTGATGGCACATAATCCATCCACCAAATAATAACAGAATCTTGCAAACCTGATGGTGCTTTTCTTTTCCTCCCTCTTATATCCCAGTGAATCAGGGAAGAGCCTGCTGGAGCGTCCTCCAAGTACTATCTTGTTTCTCAGGACCTGAGGAAGGTTTCTGCCCTCTTGGCTTATATATCAGTTCTTGGCTATTACCCTCAAGGTCATCTCCCAGATGCTCTGAACTTGCCTTTGTCTGGAGTGTAGGCTCCATGGCCATTCACATCCATTTATCACTCGAAGTGAAAATGTACCACTCCCACTCAGTGGCACGAAAAATACAACAATACCAAATTAAGAAGCAATTTACTTATTTTTCATGGCCTTGAGATCAGTGGCTTACAGAGGTTGACTCACTCTGTTTAATAGAAAGGCAAGCCTTGTGGGAAAGTTCTTTTTTATTTATTTTTAATATCGTTTCATTGTATCATTATAAAACACAAGTAGTACATTACATTGTTTGGGTCTAGTGGTATTTATACAGCATAGACTGGAGATTATTAACACTCTAATGTTTAGATAACTGAAACCTTTAAAGATAAAGAAAAAGACATTTGTATCAATATTAACTGTGATTTCTAAAATGTTAACGTTGCTAAGCATAAAGTTGTTTAAATATTACATCTAAAGCTAAATGTGGCTTTAATAAACAACTGCAAAATACATTAAATTATTTGTTATATAAGAAAGGTTTCTGTCTTACGCTTAATACCAAATACTAAAGTCTCCAATGTATTGTTGTTATATGTGTCTATTAAAAAAAGAAAAAATAAATGATAACAAAATAAATATTGTGGGAAAGTTCAATATTTGCCTGTCTTTTTCTTCCCTGAGTTCTAGCCTAGGTGTTGTGCTTAGCAGTAAGTCAAGTATTTTGGTTCTACTGGCTGCTGGGGTGAGAGTAGAAAAATTTAATGGAGTTAAACCATTCACACAACAAATTAAGCAAATGAAAATGTTCCTACATCAAGGCTTGGCGCTGCCTGTGCTCCAACAAATTTTGACTATTTGTTGGCATCTTAACTAGCATTTACCTTTATTGTTTGCATGTTATCATCCCCCATTATCATTTGCTGAAACATTTGTACTGCAGGAAGTTATCATGGGTTGTAGTTTAATTAATGTCATTGCCCTGAGTAGTAAACAGAAATCTTATTCATGGATTATTATTCCTTTTTACTGAGGGATAACCTCCCAGACAGCTGATCGCTGTGTTTGACATCTGTACCAAGTGCTAAACTAGGTTAGAGTTAGACTCAGCCCATCATATGAACTTTCATGAAACTGTAGTTAAGAGATGGGGGCTTAACCCTCAACTTTACCTAAGCTTTGTTATTACAACCTTGCTGTTTTTTACCCCAATCAGGGCACTGCAGATTTATTCTATTTTATATTGTTAATAATTTTTTTCAAGGAACTATCAGTCTGACAGCCACCACAAAGGTTCTTGCTGTGCTGGCCAAAATATCTGCTTTCCACAAACTGAATTTGCCCTGAGTTGACTGAATTATCTTGCTTATAAAGTACTTGGTAAGTAGCTTGATGCCAAAGGTTGCTAATCGGGCTGTATGGACACACTCCGTTTGTTGTAGGGTATTACTGTTGTTACGATTATGATTATGATTATTTTAATTTCTGCAGCTTGTTCTCCACTTTGTGTTTCTAACTTGTATCCCAAGGTCTCGGGGAAAATATTTGAAAGCTCTGGCCATTGCCTGCTGTAGAACTGTGTGTCTCTCTCTGTGTGTGTGCATATTCCTATCCAATGAAAAGGAGGCTTTTGACATAAATTCCTTGTTAAAAAGACCACACACCTCTGGTTACCAGGTAGTTGGGATGAATAAGAGGGGATCAATTGTCATGCTGACATTTCCATGAGTTTGCCAGAGACATTTATGTAGATCGGATGCTTAATCCAACAGATTTTTTTCATTTTTCCGGGGGTTTTTTTATTAGTTGAATTTTTCAGTTCAATAAAAATATACAAAATCAAGAGAACATTAAAGGGGAAAAGTATATAGAAAATAAGAAAAATTAAAAAAGGAATGAAATTTAAAAAAAGAAGGAAACAGAATATTGAATTCTACCCTTCTTTCCATCAAGTAATTGCCGTCTTATTCTTTCCCCTTCCTCTTCGACTCTTTTTAATCCCCAAATCCATAAATCATCAATTCAGTCTTTTCTTCTTTCCACAAAAAATCCATACAAGTAGTCCTTGCTTAACAACCACAATTGAGACTGGAATTTAAGTTAAGTGGTCATTAAGTGAATCTGACCCAATTTTACGACACATCGTAAGTCAGGTTCCTAGCATGGGCGTAAGTCTGGGAATCGTTGTTAAGTGAGGACTACCTGTATAAGGCTTCCAGTCTGTAAAATGTCTTTATTTTTTCCTTGACCCTCATTTTTCTAGTCTTACAGGTTTGCTCCTTTGTGAAAACAGCTTATGGGGAAAGGATCCCCAAAAAGTTTGCACAAAAATTCTGGTTGTTGTTGTTTTAGCATTTTTCATAGACTATGTTATATTTGTACCTAACTATGTCTGGGATATACACTTTTGAAGGCAATCATCCAATATAATACAACTTTGTATACTGCACAAAAATGGCATTGTTCTGCATGTTGGTTTTCCAAGTGTGCACTAAATTTCAAATGGCAATGTCCTATAGCATCTCTAGTACTTTCAATATACCATAATTTGGGAATCTAAAGAGTGCCAAAGCTAACAGCCACTCTGAACTGCTAAAGCAGTTTGGCAGCAAAACAAAAGGCATCTGAAAATCCAATTTTGCAAACTGTCCATCCTCTACAACTGTATCCCTAGATATACAGACAGCACCGTCTCTCCTGGGATTCCAGAAAGACCTTAAAACCTGGTTTTGGTCCCAGGCCTTGAGTTAATACATTGGGTGGGGTAGGGAGTGGCAGCTGTTGTGCTTATTTTAATGGTTGTTTAGTTTGGGCTCTCTTGTTTCATTTTGTTTATGTTTTTAATTGTTTTAATTTAGTATTATATTTTCTAAGCTGTCCAGCGTCTACTGGAGTGGGCAGCTATATTAAATCTAATAAATAATAATAATAACCCTAATCAGAGGTCCTTCAAATGGTAGGTTGGCCAAATGATAGATTCTTCCACTAATACAACTTTCAAACTTGTGTTTGTCCAAATATAATACTTTATGATTCTCCGGGATCTTGTCCAAATAGCCCACCTCCATCTTCATCATGGCTTTATTGATGCAGCATGAGGCATTATGAGCAAAGATTCAGAGGTGTTAGCTTTTCTAGACATTCAATATTGCTGACTATTCAATATGCATTTTGGAATCTCTTTTCTGAGCTAGTAAATATTGACTGAATTACTTACTAAAATTGGCTCAATGGATTAACAACAAAAACAGAAAAGGACAAACTCAATGAAAGCATCCATCCAGAACAATTCCATCAGCCATCCAAAGGGCTCCTAGATATCAGCCACTGGCATTGTTTGCTGATTGGCTTTGCTAGGCCATTTCTGAACAGTTCTTCATTTGATGAACTAAAAATGATGGCAAAATTTCCACTGGTTTCATAGGGAAGTTAAGTCAGAACCCACATCCTTAGGAACATCTTTCATAATTATTTTATCTACAAAGATAAAGAGTGTTATATGTTGTATCACTGGTGGCCTAGGGTTAATCTTTCTGTAGCAGTTTGGAAAGAGACCCACTAGATCCAAACAAAAGCTCATATTCTGCATATTTACCTAATTCACCGCTGTCAAGAAGTTTGGATTACAACTCTATCTTTTCACCAGGCAGCCTGGGAGAGATGTGGAGGGCACTGTTAGGGTTGGCAGTTGTATTGCAAAATAATGTTTCTGATTTAGCCACCAAGGGACTCCTGGGAAGGTACAATACAACCCATGGCAGATAGTTGTGTCTGTTGTTTATTTCCAGCACTCAGTAATCAGAGGAATGTCATCTCTGAATGTATTTCCTTTTCCAGATATCATAGCTAAAAGGCATGTGTGTATGAGAAAGAGGTGCAAGGCTACAAACATACATGCATAGAGAAGCAGGCATGACTTGAAATGTTGGATGTCAGAGAAAACTCATGTCTATCCTATGCAACTGTACAGATATAGGTTTTCATTGCCATCCAGAACTTTAGCCATGCCTGCTCCTCAGTCACTTGGAGGGGCTATAAATACCTGAGGTCAGACTACCTAAAGGAATGTACTTATCTGGGGCCTTCAGTCACCTATGGATGGCCTGCTCCCAGTACTCTTCCCAGATGAAGTTAGAGGGAGATGGCAGTTTCAGCGGTAGAGCTCAATTTATAGAATTCTCTACCTAAATAGGCTTGCCTGGTGCCTACATTGCTGTCTTTTCAATGAAAGCTAAGATAATCCTTTTCACTTTGCCCAGGCTTTTTAGGTTTTGAGCCTTTCATTTTGAAATTTTCAATATATTCATTGAAGCATGACTATTTTTATAAAGATATAGTATATACTATATAGTATATAGTATATAGTAAAGGTAAAGGTAAAGGTTTCCCTTGACATTAAGTCCAGTTGTGTCCGACTCTAGGGGGCAGTGCTCATCTCCGTTTCAAAGCCGAAGAGCCGGCGTTTGTCCAAAGACACTTCCATGGTCATGTGGCCGGCATGACTACACAGAACGCCATTACCTGCCCACCGAAGTGGTACCTATTAATCGACTCACATTTGCATGTTTTCGAACTGCTAGGTTGGCAGGAGCTGGGACTAGCAACAGGAGCTCACCCCATCACGCGGATTTGAACAGCTGACCTTCCGATCAGCAAGCTCAGCAGCTCAGCGGTTTAACCCGCAGCGCCACCGCGTCCCCTATATAGTATATACTATATATATATATATAGAGAGAGAGAGAGAGAGAGATATTTGTGTTAATGCATTTGCATCTATTTAATTATTTTGCAGTATTGGTAAACATGAACCAAAAGGGCTTTCTGGAAAGCAGAGAAGGCCGATTGTGCTTCAAGGGAACATCCTCTTGTGCTATTTTGTATTCATTTATTTATTTAAATACTTAAATAAGTCCACCCAGAGAACTGTGTGTTTGCTCAATAATTATATGGAAATCCTTTTGCAGAGATTTCAGCACTAACATTATCATGGGTTGGCATGGGAAAAATGGTCAGTAGACATGACACCATTCCATTATATAATATATATAATTATGTATATAATGACTAGTCAGGGTTTCTCAACCAGGGTTCTGTGGCACCCTAGGGTTCTGCAAGAGGTCATTAGGGGTTCCCTGGGATATCACAATTTATTTAAAATTTTATTTCAAATGCAAGCAACTTCACATTAAAGAGGTAAGTTTCACTCTTTATTTTTAGGTTCAGAACACTGTTAGTGCATATATGCAGGCCTACCCATGAAACGAATAGAATAATTTTGAAGATTCTGGCCTATATTTCAGCCTGAATGGGCAGGGATTCCCCGAGGCCTGAAAAATATTTCAAGGGTTCCTCCAGGGTCAAAAAGTTGAGACAGGCTGGATGGGGAAATTTATATACAAACAGGCTGGTCCACCTATCAAATAGGACATTGCTTGAATGAAGCAGTTACCTTTGGCTCATAATTACTTTGGGAGGGTGCCATATCGGGGCAGCACTATGAAAGACTATATAAGGATTGTTTGCTGGATTAGAACTTGTCAGCCCTTCAAGGTAGAACAGGCCAGGAAGCCAATGCCATGTAGGTCAGTACTACTTTTATTGTAAAGCTCTAGTAACAGAGTTTGCAAGTCTGAATGTGCTTCCCCCTCTCTTCTTTTATTTTCATGGGAACTAGGGAGGGGCTTGTCAAAGATGTTTATCACACTACTTCCTTGGCCTGGGCTCAGACCCCATTTCTCTGACGGTTGCCTTGGGAATGCCTCTTCCTCCTGTCCCTCAAGGCCATCCCCTCTTCCCTCTACAGAACTATAGCCCAAGTAATTAGAATACTGCCAGATTTTTTCACTAGACATTTTTCCTAAGAAAATACCTGGGATTTGAGGAATATCTCATCTTGGTGGGTGCCTACAGCAGATTACTGCTGGCAGGCTTCATATTGGGATAGATTGCATCAAGCAGGGTATGAAAGGCAGTAGTCTTTCTATGGGTGGTTACCCACCCAGAAAATGTTATATTGTGGCTTACTGACTCAGACTGGAGAGATTTATTGTATGAGACCAGAGCTTTGATCCTTCATTGCTGACTGTTGCATCTCATCAGGAGAGTTCCCCCATGGGGTAACCTTAAAAAGAAAATGAAAAGCAAAAGGTAACAAAGCAGAAGTGAGTGTGCGTTGGAGAGTATTGAGGACACCCAAGGGTAAGTTTCCCACTAAACTATAGAACTCATTGATTGACCTTCAATCCCTTGCTCTAACCTGACTTTCAGGGTAGGAGATGATGGAATAAACCCACATGCACCTTTCCACATATCTTGATAAAAAGCATATCACAATAATACGATAAGCAATAAATCAGTGATGTAAGACTCTCCGTTTACAGAGAACTCTTCAGAGCGTTCAGGACACTTTATCTGTGTTTCCTCAGTAACCCATACTTAAACCTCATAAAGTAGGTGGTCTCGTTAGAAGTGACTTGCTCAAAAATTGCTCATGAATTCGTGACTGAATGAAGATTTAAAACTAAAACCTTGTGATTGTAATTATTACCCAATACTTCTTGATGTTCTTGTTCTTGTTATGGGGATAGCTCTCCCTAAGGCCTGAGCTGATATGTCACGCCAGACTGTTGGGAAAAGGTCAAGTGAACATGGCCTACTAGGTTTACAATGCTCTTCACAGGCATAAAACCAGAGAAAAGGGCTTAGTACTGGTGGTCATCATTTCCTTCAATTATCCTGCTGCAGAGAAGAATTCAAAAGACTGAGAATAGAAATGAATGGGTCCCTTAAGCAAGCCTAGAGGCAGTCTCCAAATTCATGACTCCACTGGAGTCTTCCATGGACAGGACATCAGCACACAGCAGGGCTTTAATTCCTAATTCAGGAACAAACTGTACTTCTCCCCTCTTTCACTTCAGATGTCTCTGTACCTAAATTCCTTGGTAAAGGAACTTAGGTTCCAGTTAGACCACTCTCCGCAGAGCCATAAAATACATTGCAATTCTCTCAGAGTGCCCATTGTCCTAACCAACTGCATCCTTTTTAATATCCAAGTAAACAACTTCTAAAAAGGCAAATACACCCTCCTTGCAGGGCCAATTCAACAATGGCCATTGCTTGATCTGTGCTGGATCAACTCTCATCACTTGCTATAAGAAGTTCAGTCTAAAGTGCAGTCTAAATATTGCTAATACTGAGGTTTCCATGCATGATTTATGTGTTATACAGATAGTCCTCACTTACTGACCACTTGTACAGCAACCATTCAAAGTTACGACGGTGCTGAAGAAATAACTTCATGGCCAATTTACGATCATTTACAACCTTCCCAGCATCCCTCAGTCATGTGATCGCCATTATAGTCAGTACGTGTTATCCTTTGCCTGTAAAGCTAAAGGTAAAGGTTTCCCTTGACGTAAAATCCAGTCGAATCCGACTCTAGGGGGCGGTGCTCATCTCCGTTTCAAAGCCGAAGAGCCGGCGTTGTCATAGACACTTCCGGGTCATGTGGCCAGCATGACGACTCGGAACGCCGTTACCTTCTCGCCGAAGCGGTACCTATTGATCTACTCACATTGGCATGTTTTCGAACTGCTAGGTGAGCAGGAGCTGGGTCGAGCAACGGGAGCTCACCCCGCCGCGCGGTTTCGAACCGCCGACCTTCCGATCGACAGCTCAGCGATTTAACCCACAGCGCCACGGAGTCCAAAAATAAAAACAGTGTTATTTTGCATGTGTGTTTCAGTTCACTTTATCTGCCATACTCAACCCTGCAGTGCTTAAAAGCAAGCCGTGTCCCTGAAGATTCTTCTAAGCTCTTACATTACAAAAAGGGGTTAACAAGTGCATCCATGCTTTTTCTTCTTGTTTAAAGATAGATTCACACATGCATGTATGACCACTTCCCCAAGTGTCCTTGCCTGGTAGTGCATTGCAGGTAGACCTCACTTAACAACCATCCATTTAGTGATGGTTTGGACTTAAAATGACTTGCAACCAGTTCTCACATGGTCACATGATCACGATTTGGGTGCTTGGCAACCGGTCCACATTTATGACCATCGCAGCATCCCATGGTCACATGATCGCCGTTTTTGACCTTCCTGGACAGCTTCTGGCAAGCAAAATCAATGGGGAACCGTGTGATTCATTTAACAACCACATGGTTCATTTAGCACCCGCAGTGATTTGCGAAAAGACCCCTGCAAGAAAGGTCATAAAATCAGGTCAGATTTGCTTAATGACTGCTTCACTTAGCAACTGACATTCTGGTCCTAGTTGTGGTCATTAAGTGAGGACTACTTGTATTGTACTGGGGAGCAACTGGCTTTTTAAATAACAAACCAGCTTGATGTGCCCAGAGACAAGTCACCAGACCCTGAGAGTCTATAGAAGGAAAAGGGGTTTGTTATATTTTGAGCGGGAGGAAGGTAATGTTAGAATCAAGTTAGGGGTTTTGTATTTTATTTTATCTCCTTTTTTTTACACTGTGTGTTGAGTGTGTGGAACCTTATCTTCCATTGTCACCTTCAATGGAAGGGGTCCCAAAAGTTTGGTTTGGTTTCCCTTCCTGTGGTTTAGCCAGACCCAGGGCAGGGTAAGAATTTCCCCTTCATTCCTCCCTGGGTTCCCTGGTGTGGAAGTGAGAAAGAGATTTGTAACAAAGGGGTGGTGACAGCAAGGGAACCTACTTTCCCAGTCCCTGTTCATCCCTCCAAACCAAAGTACCTGAAGGGAGGGGCAGGTACGACCCTGATGTGCCTTATTACAGCTATATGGGCTAATAGATTATAACAGACAAAGCTTAGATCCCATCAAAACATTCTCCTGCCTTGGTACAGGTGGCAGAAGCACCCTCTAGAAGCCACCATTTACTCCAATTGTTGTCATTGGCTCAGTTTTCTTCTCCAGCCCAAGGCAATGAGCAGGCAGCTGTTCTGAAGATCCTGCAGCATTCCCCATCATTAGCTCTCCCTTGCTGACCACATCACTGTAATGGTAAGATTGGCCCTGAACAGATTTCCATGCTGCCTGCATTTGTGCTTCATGCTAAATCATGTAACAAGCCACAGTGAACTGCAAACTGGATGGCTGGGTTCACATGTCACTTGCGACCAGTACAAATCACCATGTATGCGTAAGTGAAGTGTGTGAACCCAGAAACTAAATCCAATTAGCCACAGGTGTGAATTAATGAATCCAACTGATTAGTATTAAAGTATTATTAGCATTGAACTGACTAATTTGGAAGCTCCATATACAGTAGTGGCTACAAAGAAAGCCTTGTGCAGACTATTATTTGGCCTATGCACATTGACAATCCACCTGGTCTCTTCCCTTTGTTTTAAAATCTCCATACCTCTTTAGACATCATGCTCCTTCTCGCTAATAAGCAGAGTCATGCTTGCTGGTATAATTAGAAAAAATGGGACATGCAGTTCCGAGTTATTATCAAACCAGCACTTTATTATAAAGTTAGATATGTTTAATTTCTCGTTGTCAGCTTTCATTACGCCAGAAAAATCAATTTGCCACTGTCTCTTTTCCATTATTCAATCTTCTAATGAGCTAGCTTGCAAGTCTACTTAGAATCAGATTTTATGATGAATCATGTCATGGCTCAAGTGCTCACAAATCTAGAAGCAGGATATGAAAATCTATTCTACATAGCAGTTTCCCTCCTGTTAAATATACTGGACATGGCAAATAATAAGTGGAAGGGGAATCTGGGTCTAAACAACAAATAAAAGGAAATAAGTTTCTGCCAAGAGTTTTGGGTATACTGACATGCTTCATCATTTCATTACAAGTCAACCACATTTGCTTTTAAATAGCAATAATAGTAAGTCAAAGATGTGGTTCTTTTTGTTGGTTTTTTGTATTGTTTTATTACTGGATGAAATGCAGAATAACAATCATCACATTTCCAGGGTTTTTTTCTTTTCTTTTCTTTTCTTCATTTTAGATCTTGCTTTTGAGATGTCCCCCAGAAGTGAACCTTCTAAAATGACCTTCCCTGAATCTACAAATATGCATTATTTGTTTATAAACAGATGTATTGTTACTTTTTTTTTCTGGGCAACTCAAGGCAGTTTATGTCAGCCGGTCTCCTCATTTATCATCACAGCAACCTTATGAAAAGGTGGGTTCAGCTCAAAGTCTCCTAATGAGTTCCATGATTGAGTAGGAATCTGAACTTGCATCTCCCTAGTTTCAGCCTCTTTCAGAAGAGGCTTTAGACCTCACTAAGGAACAGTCCAGATAGGGATGAGGATTGTCCTGCTGCTCATTCCAAAAGTCCTCTGGCCTTTGGGAATATTTAAGTGGAACAATTAAAAAAAAGGCTGTCCTACAATCATCCCCCCATTCCAGGGGAAAGGAACCCTTACTGGCTTTGGAGAAAGGAAGAGGGAACCAGTAGGACTTGTTCTTCAAGACCTATAGAAGGCAGTTTTTGTTTTCTGGTATGCCACTGACTTAGCCTGCAAGTTTTGATGCCCTGGATGAAAAGTTAAGGCTTGCAGGTCAGAAAGGGTGTGTCATCTCTCATCTGTCACTCAATAGGAGACCTGTACAAGTCAAACCTCAGTCCCTTGTAGGCCCTGCCACAGCCTCTCCTTTATCCTTTGCCAAGTTAAAAAGAAAAATAAGGATTAGCAAACATTAGCTTAAGCAGATGTTTTCAAAGTATATTGCGAGTGCTGTCACAAAAGGGTTGTTATGATATGCATCACGTAACATCCATTTAAGATCCTTGGATTAAGTTCAATTTGGGGCTAAGACTATGATGCTTTCTTGGCAACAGGACAGAAAAGGCTTGCCCCTGGCTGCTTCTGGGATGGGTTGTTGACTTCATGTAGGGAGATATGGAGATGACCTTGGGGAAGCAATTCATAACCCATTAAGACAACAGGGGTAGAAGCATGTGTGAAGCCTGGGGAGGCAAGGACATATTTGAAAGAGACACAGACTGGCTCCCCTGACTCACAGGGTGTAAAGGGAGGGAAGGGAAAACACAGTCAGACTTCTGTGAAGATTCTGTTTCTATAATCTCTCTCAACAGAGTTCTGGCCTTCCTGTGAAGTCCATTTCCTGATCTGCTCTACCTCATAGGGATGACACTTCCCAAATTAGCTTACAATCTTGGCATTTCTTGGTTGGTCTCAAAGTAGTAACTACAGGTAGTCCTCATTTAATGACCATTCGTTTAGTGATGGTTCAGACATACAACAGTGCTGAAAAAAAATGACTTGCAACTGGTGCTCACACTTACAACTGTTGCAGCATCCCTGCGGTCACATGACCACAATTTGGGCACTTGGCAACCGGTTTGCATTGATTACCATCACAGCATCCCATGGTCACGTGATCACCATTTTCAATTTTTCCAGCCAGCTTTTGGCAAGCAAAATCAATGAGGAACCACATGATTCACTTAACAACCACATCGTTTGCTTAACGACTGTGGTGATTCACTTAATGACTGCCACAAAAAGTCATAAAATCAGGTCTGATTCACTTAATGACTGCTTCACTTAGCAACCAAAATTTCAGTCTCAATTGTGGTCATTAAGTGAGGACTACCTGTAATTCTAACTTTGCTTGCTTGGTTTCAGAGAACACGCGTGGTCAGCAAGGTACTGGGGACTGCCTAACTGCAACTAGAAGGCAAACTGGTGATGTTGCTTCTCACCACTATATCTACACCCTTACCCCACAGAATTCCCTAGTTTACTTATCATCTCTCTTGGGAGTCTGCAATGGACAGACTTCCAAGGAAACACTGATCTATAGCCGTCTGCTATTTTTTATTTTCTAGGAATATTTATGGTGCCTATGTGGGATTACGGGACGCGGTGGCGCTGCGGGTTAAACCGCTGAGCTGTCGATCGGAAGGTCGGCGGTTCGAAACCGCACGGCGGGGTGAGCTCCCGTTGCTCGTCCCAGCTTCTGCACACCAAGCAGTTCGAAAACATGCAAATGTGAGTAGATTAATTGGTACCGCTTCGGCGGGAAGGTAACGGCGTTCCGTGAGTCATGCTGGCCACATGACCCGGAAGTGTCCTATGGACAACGCTGGCTCCAAGGCTTTGAAACGGAGATGAGCACCGCCCCCTAGAGTCGGACACGACTGGACTTTACGTCAAGGGAAACCTTTACCTTTACCTATGTGGGATTAGAGTTGGAAATAAAGATGATGGTGGAGGCAGATGCCTTGCAAAATTCCACTTTCAATTTAAAAAGTATATTTAAAACATTTTAGCATCTCTCTTTAGGTTTATATTTAGAGGAATTTCCTTAGTAGCAGGTTGAGTCCACTTTAATAAATATCTGGGAACAATTGATCATGAAGTATCTCGGCCTCAAACCCAGGATGAGTGGTTGGAGTGGACAAAATTGGAAAGGATGGGCCAACAGTCTGTTCTGATTTATAAAGCAGCTTCCAGCATTTCCATGTAAAGCTTTCTGATTCAATATGGGACATGTGAATAGGGCAGTTGTCTATCCCCATATTGTCAGCTATAGATAACACGAGATCTCTGAACAATTCTGGCAAATACACAGGGAAGCCGTCTCATCGAACAAAATGCTGCGTGCATCAAGGCAGTTGCCCAGAACAGGACTGGATATGAAATATTCCGATCTTTTGAAAAACAGCCTGCCAATATGCATGGTTGATGGGAAAGACCTTAGCTTGCCACAGAAACACAGACCCAGGCTCACTCATCTCCAGGTAGGACCAGAAAGCATCATCTCCCCTGTCATGACACTTTAGAGAGCTATCCCAAATACAAATGGTAAAGAACAGGCAACCTATAGTCCTTGGAGCTGAGCTGAGCTGAGCTGAGCTGAGCTGAGCTTTGCTTTGCTTTGCTTTGTCGCAAGCCACTAAATTCCTCTGTAATCAGTAAGATAAGGCATAAAATAAAAATATATAGATATCAAGAGTCTAGGCAACTACAGCATGCTTCTGCCTTAAGCATTTCCTATTCATTCTTCCCACAATTTGAAATTGCTAGCAACTGTTGCTAATTGCTGTAAAGCAGGGATGGACAGCAGAGGCCCTCCTGGAGTCCCATCAAGACCAGCTGTGTCTGTGGGGGGTGGGAGCCATCAAGATACTTGTAATGGAATGTGGGAATGACCTTGGAAGTTGTGGGGGGGGAGATGCTGCCTAGGGAATAATCGGATAAAAGGGGGAGGAGGACACAGCTGCATAGCAGACAGAGAAAGAAATTTAGGAAGGATCCACCCTAACTGATCAGGCTGTAAATAGAAAGAGCAGGAGATTTGTACTTTCAGACTTGCAAGATCGATGCCAACCTTTCCAGGTAGACCAGATAGGAAACACGACCAGATGAGCCACTTCTGCTTTATTGTTAGGCTACATTAACAGAATCTTGCAAGTCTGAAAGTACCAATCTCCCACCATTTCTATTTACCGCCTAATCCTTAGGGTGGATCCTTTCTAAGTTTCTTTCTCTGCCTCTTATGCAGCTATGGGCTCCTTCCCCTTTTATCTGATAGTTCCCTAGGCAGCATCTCTTTCCCCCATCTTCCTAGGTCATTCTCACATTCCATTACAATAATCAAGATGGCAGCCACAACCACATATCCAAAGCCCCACTGTTTTTTTCCATGTGTCCCAATGCATGTAAAAAAGGCAGGAACTTCCATGGTATGGTTCTGGGTGCCATCTTGATTTTTTTTATGCCCCCCTCCCCAGCAGACAATCCCACTGGGGTGTGTGATTGCTGATCATCAGTAGCATAATTCTCTGTCATTCTGAGACAGGAAACATCATCACTTTAAATAGGCTTTATGCTTAAAAAATAAAGAACCCTCCTCATCAAAAGTAAAACTGAAACATGCAACAACAATAACAACAAGAAAAATCTCAGACTTAACTATGCATCCATTCTAGCTCAATGCAATTTGCATGGGGTGTCCACAATATTCCCCCCTAAAAGTGTTACTTCTGGCCACAAAAATGTACCCACCACTTATGCAGGACCAAATAGAAGTTGTTGTTGTTATATTGGCCATGCACCAGCTTCTCCCAACTTGGTGCCCTACAGAGATAATGGGATTGTAATTCCTAGCATCAAGCAAGGAGGTGACATGATAGGACTGACATGAGAGGGATGCTTTGATCCTCCATTTTTTGCCTCCCAGTTTCCCTTCCAGAAAACTAGTGAGCCTTTCCAAAACCGCATCACAACTTGTCAGTTTCGCTTTGCGTCAGCTTTGGGCCAACAAGAAGGAAACTGGCAGAAGAGCCTGCAGTAGAAAGGCTGGCAGGGTACATGCCAGAAATACTACCCAGAAAGAGAAGTTGATTTATAGCATCCGTGTATCCATGCCAAAAGCTCTTTCTGTTGAAATGTGTCTGCAGAGTTATTTTTCAACTCTGACAAATGATGATAAACAACAAAATAATATTTGCAAGCCTTCGAAACAGAAGTAGGGTTTATACCAACTCAGATAAAGCGGTTGTGAGATAAGGCGGGAGCATTCTGCTCTCGTGCGTTGAACATATGCAATATCTTGCAGGCCTAAGAACTGCTTACATCCATCTGTCGTCCCCCCCCCCCAACACCCCTCCCAGAAGTGTTTTGCTTTGTTTTGTTATGTTTTGTTTGCAAACAACAGTAAGGAAAGCATTGGGTATGCACACAAACCGCAAGGCTTGGTCAGAAATATGACCTCCACATCTGCAGCTTGATGCATTACGTTCCTCAAATCAGTTCCCAGCAGGGGAATTGATTTGACGGCCCTGCCTCCCCAGAGGAATTTTCATTAGTGGACAAGATCTTCCACAGAGTAGCTAACTCTGCAAAGTCCTAAATGTGAGTCTGGCAAACTTGAAACTTCTGAAAGGGAATTCCAGATCTGGATCTCCCCAAATCAGTGAAGGCCAAAGCAAACCCAGGCAATTAAGGGTTCAGGCACAAGGGCACTGTAGTCAGTCAGGCTCTGCAGGGCTGTGAGAAGATGCTTGGCTTCAAGAGAGCTTCTTGAGAAGTTGAAGCACCTTCTCAGCTTTGTCAGGATAGAGCACCACTCCATTGCAAAGCACTAACCACATTGCTCTGATTAACAGATTTCTGAGCATGTACAATGCACTGTGCAAGTCCAGCAAATGGATTTTTTTCAGTAACCACATTATATAAATGCAGCCATCATCTCTGTTTGGAAACTTGAGTTCGTTCTCAAGCCTGACCTTTGACATGGTTTACCACTGGAAGTGAGCATTTGGCTGTCCTCCAGCTTCTTGATCTAGCTTGATACAGAATGGATTTTTCTATGAGAATGGGTATGCTTAACATGCTTGTTAGCTCTAGAGCTCACACAGAGATGACAGATAATCAGCATTTGCTCTTCCAGACCATGACTTATCAGCCAAACTCGCTTACTGGCCGACAACGAATGCCTCCTTCTGCCCCTAAGTTGCACATCAAGCACACACATGGCTTCCTCCTGTAAATGTGAAAGACAATAATTGCTGGTGTTTGTTTCCAGGTGGCAGTATGCCTCTTCCTAATGCACAGTGACAATTCTGTCTTTGGGCCTCCTTACTCAGGAGGCCATCAACCCAACAGGGCAGAGTCCTGCAGGGCAGGACGATGGGTCCACCAAGACATATTGTTTGGTCAGCATAAGCTGCCCATAAAAGTGTGAAACACTATTGCTTCTGTAGCAGTGTTCACCACTTAAAAAGGGATTTCTCCATTGGCAAGAGTGTTCGAGATCATTATGGGGGAAGCAGGGACTTAATGTGATGGTAAGTACCTCGTCATGATGTTGAGCAAGGAGCTCAATTCAATTCATTTGGGGAAATTCACCCTCAACTGGAGAAGCCTCAAAAGAAAGAGTGGGGTTGTCCATGTCACATCCCCATGCCAGCTTGCAATTCTGAGGCTGCTGGCATGAAGAAGAATACAGCAAAATCCATTTCCTTTCCTTCAACAAGGGTATTCCTTAAGATCTGGGGGCAGAAGGCTCAGCATGGTGTCATGGTTAAGGCTAGAAACTGGGAGACCATGAGTTCTGGTCCTGCCTTAGGCACAAAGCCGGCTAGGTGATCTTGGGCCAGTCACTTTCTCTCAGCCCTAGGAAGGAGGCAATGGCAAACCACTTCTGAAAAAACCTGGCCAAGAAAACTGCAGGGACATCGCCATCATCACCATTATCACCATCATTACCATTAGCCAGTTTGGTATAGAGCAGTGTTTTTCAACCCTGGCAACTTGAAGATGCGTGGACGTCAACTCCCAGAATTCCCCAGCCAGGGAATTCTGGGAGTTGAAGTCCACGCATCTTAAAGTTGCCACTGTTGAGAAACACTGGTGTAGAGCTTAAGACACAGGCTAGAAACTGGGACACCGGGAGTTCTAGCCCCACCTTAGGCACAAAGCCAGCTGGGTGACCTTTGGCCAGTCCCTCTCTCTCAGCCCTGGGAAGGAGGCAATGGCAAACCCCTTCCCAAATTCTAGCCAAGAGAACTGCAGGGACTAGTCCAGGCAGTTGCCAGGAGTCATCAGTGACTCAAAGGCACTCCAAAAAACCTCACATATTTTTCTTATTACATCCTATCTAAGTGTATTGTTCTTCTGTTTAATCAGTTGAACACGAGCAATAAATAGTTATTTGTTATAAATAAATTACATACACACACACACCCATACACACACACACATATAAAATATAAATATAGAATTTAAAATATAATGTAAAATATAAATAAAATATTTATTATATTATATAGATGTATAAATAAATGACCCTTAAGATTAGGTTTTACCTGATATAGTGCCTTGGCCAAGAAAAAAATACAGTTCATCTGATCATTTGAAATACTGAATCATACTTTGGATGGGCTCCCCATATACAGGACCTAGGACCCAAGCCTTTAAACCAAGGGTTATTCTGATTCCTACGCCTCCTACATCTTCCTTCCATTCCATTTGGCCACTCTATTCTGCCTCTTTCCCTTCTTTTTAGCTTCACACACAGCTGACTTGGTCTCTAATCAATTACAACCACTACATCTGCTTGTCTGCATGCTGTCCATGGGAAGAAGCTGCCGCCGATTGTGCGAGCCCAACCCAAAGCCTGCAGCAGTGGAGTGGCAGGGGGTTGAAAGGGTGATGGCAATCCGAACACCAGAAAGTTTGAGAAATGCTGGATCATGGGTTACCAATTCCATTTTACAAGAAGCCCAGCTGACATTTCATTTTGGCAGACACCTGGTTGGGCTGTATATCAGTAAGGATGCCAAATGATAAAAAGCTTTGTGTTTTTTAGAAATAAATAAAAATTACACAGGATACATCCTGTGTATAACACAGAAAGTCTTAAACCTGCAAGAAATGACAGCAATAAATCCGGCATGGGTGAGAGGAAGCTATATCCCATCACCTTAAACTCGGGTTCTTAACCTTTTTGTGCCATGGACACAAATTATTCCAGGGAAAAAGAACTTCTTGGCTGATGCCTTGTCAAGGCAACCTCAAGACTCTGGGGCGGCGCCAGATGTGGTAAGCACCCTATGGTCGGCGCCCCAATTGGGCATGCAGGCTGTGACGCGAAGCCAAACGCGCGCGCAGCAACCGCCCACCACAAGCGCTGCTCAGCCAAGCACTTTGTCAATTCAATTACATCCTCCCTAGACAAATGAACCACGCATCCAATTAATGACATGCGAAACGTTACGATGCATCCAATACATTGAAACGGCGCACATGACACCCTTTGAGAGTCTGACAAAACCTATGCATTCCTTTGCAAGAAAAAAAATGTAATTAAATACACAAAATACAATACATAGTTAGAGATTACAAGAGAAGCCTATTATGCTCAATTACAGTTATCAAAGTATTTAAAAATATCAAATATGTAATGTAGTGATATATGAGCTTCCTTATTAATCCATTAAATCAATAACAAGCTAAATATCAGTTAGAGGTCTGTAAAAATAAAGCTGTAATCTTTTCTCCCCGATCCATGTTCCCAGACCCCTTAAAGTCTGCCTGATCAAGAAACCCTGCTTTAAACATCTACTAGGATATGGCCCATAATCTACTTTCTATCAGTCAAATTGGATAAGAAACCCTGGGTCTGTACAGCCAGTTCAGTATCTGCCTACAGTCTCCTTTGGGCCTTTCAGCACTTCTGGAGGTTTTTTTAAAATATTAAACCATCAGCACTTAAAACAATCATCTTGGCTGAAAATCAGAAGGAATATTGTAGCACCTTTTCTAACTTAAAATTTGAGCACCAGTCTCTTTCTGATATTCTGCAACTGTAGACTAACATATTTCTCTACCTACAGCATCACCTTGATAGATTTACTCAGATCATTAGCTTAAGGGCCAACTAAAGTTTCTAATGTACAGCCAGTTTGGTGTTGTGGTTAAGGCACCAGGCTAGAAACCGGGAGACCGTGAGTTCTAGTCTTGCCTTAGGCACAAAGCCAGCTGGGGGACCTTGGGCCAGTCACTTTCTCTCAGCCCTGGGAAGGGGGCAAGGGCAAACCACTTCTGAAAAATCGTGCCAAGAAAACTGCAGGGACTTTCCAGGCAGTCTCCGAGAATCGGACACGAGTAAACAGCTTTTAAAAATAAGTTTCTGATGGGCCATTAGAAGCAGGTCCAGACCGTGAGCAATTCAGTTCATGGGTAACAGAGGAGACAAGAAAAAGGCCCTCAGTTGTGATTGTTTTTAAATGATCTCTCGCCTGTCTTAAGACTTAGAGAAAAGGTTAGGTTTGAAACAAACCAGGAATAGGTTTAGTGAATGTTCAAAACCTACCTGAGCAAGCGTAAATCTATTTCGTTTTCATTAGGAATGGGCAAAAATTATTTCATTCCTGCAGATGTTTCAACTAGAGCTGGATATAAATGTTCTTTCAACATTCTCTGCCAACTTGTGAGCAGAGAATTAGGTGAGGAATTTCTCTGATGGAAAGAAAAATTCTTCAACAAGGATTCCCTCTCAATAACTTCACTTGGGGGTTAGTGGAACATATATACACATAATCTTTATTGCAGTCCAAGCCCAGTACAAAAATAAATTAAAACAACTTTTGTTATACGTGTGCCTTTGAGTCAGTATTGACTCCTGGCGACTGCCTGGACTAGTCCCTGCAGTTTTCTTGGCAAGGTTTCAGAAGGGGTTTGCCATTGCCTCCTTCCTAGGGCTGCGAGAGAGAGACTGGCCCAAGGTCACCCAGCTGGCTTTGTGCCCAAGGCAGGACTAGAACTCATGGTCTCCCAGTTTCTAGCCTGGTGCCTTAACCACGACACCAAACGGGGTCTCAAACAACCCACCACAATCCAAAAATATAATAGCATTTTAACAGTATAATACAGTGTGCTGACAAATCCGAATACGATATAGCCTTGTAGCTAAAGCTACATTATTATTATTATTATTATTATTATTATTACCCATTAATTATAATAATTATTGACCATTATCAGCCATTAGATTCTGATCTTCCCACTTTCAGATCTAAGAAGAACCCCTAAAACACTCTAAACAGCAATTTCTCTCCAGCTTTGATGGATTGGAGAAGGGAAGGGGGTGGACAAAGGCTTGTCCTGTTTGTGTTATTTTCTATTCCCCCCTCCTTTTTTTAAGCAAAGTGTTCATCGGGGTGGTAAATTAAAAAGATCCAGAATTTATTGCCTGCAAGTTCATTGGCTGAACATGTTGGCTTCAACGCAGCTACTGCCAAGGGTAATAACTTGTTCGGCATATAAGCTAGTGCCATTCTTTTATAACAATTGCTGGGTCATCTTCTATTACAATAATTTTTAGAAAGTATTGGAAAGTAGGAAGCTAGCCATTCAAAGCTAGTGTGGTTTTATTACCCTTTTTATTCTCCTAAATTCGTAAAGGTTGGAGAAATAACTGATTAGTTAAAACTTGTTTACTCAGGTTTAACAAATAGGACTTTTATGCCTATCTATTTTATTTCAGCAAATCCCATGTTTAATAATTAGTTGGTGTTTACTTACCATGCAGTCCAATAACTGCCTAATTAAATATGGATTTGCAAATCTTAATTTAAAGCAATACCAATACTGGCAGCTGTGCCAAGCACTTTCTGTCCCAGTATCATTTTTCCCCTTTTGTATTACTGTCTTTATTTGTTTCCAAATATACAAACTGGGTTTTAATTGCAGCTGGAACACACTCGTTTTCTTCCTTCCCCCACCCTGCAGCAGATTTCAGTTTTCATGTACGACATCTCCAAATAGTTGTTATTGGGGCATGACACCCAACAATTAAAATTTGCCACCAACATTTGATCATTAACCTGTAGTTAGCATTCAGCCAGTAGTACATCCATCGGAAGCAAAAAGCCACTACAATGTAACATAAAAGTATAAAATACATTCTATATTCAGTAATGAGAGCTCACCTCCATCAAGTCAAGAAAGAAAAGGGGAGGCAGAAAAGAAACATAAATAAGATCTTGACCCATTTAACTAGTCATTGAGGGGGTTAATGCATCATGGGACCACGAAAAGGGAATAAATGACTCAGACAGCTGAATCCCAGGAGCATAAATGCAAACCCCACATAGACCCACTCAGGCACAGAATTAAGCTAACTCCGCCAGTCACCCCTCTCACAGGAGCACCAGCTGACCCATCTGGCCTAGCTGATCTTCCCAAAAAAGGGGTGGAGGAAAAAGAAGGGGGGCTGAAAAGAACAAGGATCTTCATTAAATAACTCACTAGCTCACTAGCAATATACAACACACCTCCCCAACGCTTTTTAACTGCAGTATGTATGTATGGAAGCCTCGTGTGGCGCAAAGGGGCAGGCGGCAGAATTGCAACCAAAAACTCTCCCCACGACCCGAGTTCGATCCCAGTGGAAGCTGGATTCTCTCTGGGCAGCCGGCTCAGGCTGACTCGGCCTTCCACCCTTCTGAGGTCGGTGAAATGAGCACCCGGCTTGCTGGGGAAGGGGACGACTGGGGAAGGCCATGGCAAACCACCCCGCTAGAGTCTGCCAAGAAAACATCGCGAAAGCGGCGTCCCCCCAGAGGGTCAGGCATGACTCGGTGCTTATGTTTCAATTCAATCCATTTTAGGCACCACATGACTCCAAGTGACTCTGGGTGGATCACAATAGATTACCATTAGAAAAATCAGTGCAAACCAAAACAAGATGGGATCTACAAAGACACACCCAACAAGGGGCCCTATCCACCTCAACCCAAGGCCTGGGAGACCACCAGGTCTCAGGGCTTTATGGAACACCAACATGGAGGGGGCCACATCAATGTCAGGCTGCTCTCATTCCAAAAGGCAGGCACCACAACAGAGAAGGTGCACTTCCTGGGTCCTGATAGATGACACTGTTTAATTGAAGGGACCCGGGGTTCGCTGGCCAGGCGGAAACCATGGGAGTTAGATAGTCTCTCAAAAAACCTGTCCCCATGTCATGTAGGGCTTTATAGGTAATAACCAGCTTCTTGAACCACACCTAGAAGGATACTGGCAACCAGTGCAGCTCATGGAGCAGAGGTGTTATGTGGGAATACTGAGGCATGCCCATCACTGCCTGGGCCATTGCATTCTGGACTAGTTGAAGCTTCCAAGTGGTTTCCCAGGGCAGCTCCATGTAAAGCACATTGCAGTAGTTGAGCCATGAAGAGAGTAAGGCATGAGTGATGGTCTGAAGGGCCTCCTGATCCAGGAAGGGGCACAACAGATACACCAGATGGACCTGTGCAAAGGTCCCCTTGGCCACAGTGCCACCTGCCATTTGAGTAGGAGCTGTAAACCTAAGAGGACCCCCAGACTGCACACCACTCTTGAGTGAGGAAGGGCTACCCCATTCAAGATTAGAGATTCAAGACTATAGATGGGAAGTCCTTGGATCTTGAAAGACTGCCAAAGCAATATGTAGTCAATTTCTACCTAGCATAACTGAGGGTAGAGTCTCTTTTTCATGCCTCCTTGCTTCTCTGTACAGGTAGTCCTCAACTTACAACCACATTTGGGACCAGAACTTTGGCTGCTAAGTGATGTGGTCGTTGTGAGGCATCATGTGACCATGATTGATTTATGACCTTTTTTGCTGCAGTCATTAAGTAATCACATGGTCGTTAAGCAAATCACATGGTTGTTAAGCTAATCTGGCTTCCCCCATTGATTTAGCTTGTTGGAAGCCTCCTGGGAAGGTCGCAAATGGTGATCATATGACCACAGGGATGCTGCGATGGTTGTAAGTACAAGGACCAGTTGTAAGTCACTTTTCTCAGTGCCGTTGTAACTTCGAAACAAATGGTTGTAAGTTGAGGACTACCTGTACTCTTGAGATTCTTAACTCCTTCTCTTAACTACCTTTCTGCTTCCTCTTGTTCCAACATCTGTTAAGCATTCTATCACCAATGGGATGGCAGAAAGTTCCTTGAAGAATGGGCAAGGAGTCTGTATTCCCCCAAAATAGTGGCTCCTGCATGCTACCAGAACCAGCAGTAAGAAGATTTGACTATGCAGATGGGTTAAGCAGATCTACAACCTGTTACATTCTTGTTTGCCAAATCCTGTATCATGGTTAAATTAGATGTGACACCATTCATATAATCTGCATTCATCCAGAATAGAAATTTGGCAATGTTTGAAGCATTTTAATCCAGGTCAGTAAGGGGAAAACATTTAACTTCTATCTGCATTAAGAGGAAAATTCCCACTGGCAGTTTCTGAAGCAAAACTGGCCAAAGAGGAACCCATTAATTCCTCTCTAGGAGCTCTGTAATGAAGTAAGCCACTTGATCCTGAGCAGACTTGACAATTTATTCCATTTCTGTACAGTTGAATCTACCAAAGACTCATTGTAGTTTGCAGCTGATAATTATTCACGATCCAAATATAATTAACCCATCCAAACTGAAAGTAGAATAATTCGTTAAATGATTGGCCAGAGTGGAAACAAATCACGAATTTGGGTCCTCCCCTTCTTCATACAACCTCCCAGAAGACACTGGGGTTACTTTGGATCCATTTGCTGTGACTCCAGCCTAACGAATTATCAGGAGATCCTTCACACACGCTTTACAAGCCACAATGCTATTCCCTTGGAAAGTCCTTCATCCTTTTCTCCTCTTATTATTTTAACTCTCCCACTCCACCATAAGTTGGAATATGGAATAAGATAAGCTACTTAAGGTAGAGGTGATGCTGATGATGATATTGATACTGTCAAGAGACATAAGTATGACCTACAATAATAATATTAATGTAATTCTAAGCGTCGAGCGTGCTTGTTGAGTGAAGAAAAGCAGTTTGCACATGCTGTTTAGATGTACAATTAGTAGCTTCTGCATCATTGCACTAAGATCTGATAACACCAGTAAAGAGAGTAGCCAGATGCTTGCAGTAAGACGAAAGCAAGATCTGAGGCAACAACTCTATTGTTATACTGCCTTTGGGCCAAATTTCTTGAAAAAGATCCCCTCACACAATAATAGTTGCTGTCCAACTCTGTTCAAAAAGTGTCGGGTACATTATACTCTTCCGAGCATGAATGTGCTTTACTGTGTCTAGCTGCATGGCACACGGCAGTGAGAAGCTGAAACAACATCATGTCTTGCAGAAGAATGTAAAGATAACCTTGATGAAGGAATTCAGGAGTTGTTAAGGGAGCGAAAATGACAATTTAGTCCTGAGAAAGGGGGAAGTTTGAGAGAGAAGCTCTAAATAAGGTAGCATGGTTTTGCTTGGTATAAGATGGAGTAGAAAGAAACCCCAGCAGGCTTTCAAGATTCTGTTATTGTTCCCTACAACAATAAAGTAGCATTCCTGGAATCCCTGCAGTGTCTGTTTCCTGACCTACCTAAAATACTGACACTGCTTTGCTTTGTCCCAACAGTAAAAGCAGGTCTGATTAGCTCAGGGTTCAGGTGGCAGAATGTGAACTGGGTTGCCTTGAGTCTCCTCTGAAGGAATGTAGGATGCTTCACCAGGGTGAATTAAGCCTTTGAAGTGCCTGATGCTGATGTCTTAGCAGACTTACTTGCCACAACAGAGTTTTGAAGACTGGCATCAGTTCACATGAAAAGTGAACTGCTAAGACTGGGACAAAGAATCTCACACTCACACACACAGACACACACAGACACACTGTTTTTGGAAGCACAGCATCTCCTGATGAAAGAAGCCTATGAAATAATAGCTCAAGGTCTTCTAATGCGGCTTGGCTGTTGTCCACCAACAGAATTCAACAAATGTGAGTAAAAATGCACTCACATTTTTAATGGGGCAAGAATTGTGGCCCTCGGGCTTTGCAAAGGAAATGCTGGTCAACCTCTGTTCTAGATGTCACTGCACTGGCAAGCAAAATCTGATGCATCAGTAGACAACCAACTTTGAGGGCTGTGTGGACAAATGAAATTATTATTATTTCAAATGTATTATAGCCGCCCAACTCCAATAGACTCTGGGCAATGTACAAACCCCCCCAAAATCCATAAAAACAAATAAGACATGAAACTACACAGACAGCCCAGATTAAACAATTAGTAGCACAACTCAAACAAAAAAGGGCCCCAGCAATGCAATAATACATGGAGGGAGAGAGTAAATGGCAAAAAGAGCACAAATCCACTATGAAGATGGCAGAAGGAAGAAAATGGATAATGGCATTGAACAACCTGAATATTTGGCGAGAAGAAAGAGACATCCATGGAAGGGAGGGTCAAGAAAGTCAAGATGACTGTGATCAAGACCACCAAGTGACTGTGTGGTCAAGACCACCATTCTCTCACCCCCCCAGTTGCCCTTACAAAAGGGACTTCTTTCTGTGATAGGGTTTCTCTAGTGTTGGAATAAAGTACGGAAACCATTTTGAAAAGAGTATTGCCTGTAATCATCTTTAAATAATTCTATAAGATTTTCCAATCTGAGATTTTGAATAGTTTATTTTAATGTTATAGAGCTAGCAAGTCAAGCCTGGGCATACTCTAGGCTTCTTCTGGAATGTTTTATGCAAACATGCATAAATATTCATCAAAACATATCAGTAAAAGGAATCTCTCTACTCTTTTTCCCCTTCTTTTATTCATGTCTTGTTTGAGTCCCTACATTATTAAAGCCCAATATATCTTAGCATTCCCTTTTGAATTCAGCCCCAGAGAACTTCAGATTTCATTATACTTAAGACAATTCCTAGAAGTTCAATAACTTGCTCTGAGCGTCTACTCTGACTTTTTTTTTTTGCACAATAGCTTTTAATGTGTGCATCAGGCTTAATGAATAGCCAGAAGAGCTGACCCTTTTTTAAAAAAAAAATCCCAAAAAGCCATTATTTATCACTTCGATCAATGAAGTAGATCTCAGTCTAGGCAGCAGATTCTACTATGCCAAAATTTCATTCTTCCAAAGACTTCCCCACCTGTTTAAGAGCTTTCTAATCTTCTACCCCCTTCTGAGGCTGCTGTAACATTTCTTCAGATGGTGTTTTAGCTGGCTTTTTTATTGGAGATGGCAGAGGATGTATTATTGGTATTGCTTTTTTTTCCCTTTTCTTTTCTTTTTTGGCTACAGATCTCTTGATTACTTCATTCCTGACTGCTTTGGCTTTGGATCTAAAAAAAAAAAGAAAAACACCCTTAGAATTGAAGTGAAACATGGGCAGCGACTGGAGATGGATGCTCAGTGAAGGACAGAAGAATTACACAGTCAGTTGCACCCTTACTAATATAAATGCAAGAGCTCTGAACTTGTCTTGAGGATAGGGGTGGAATTAAAAGTAATTTCTTTCCCATCAAACTGAATAAAGCCAGCAAAAAGAAAGGTAGAAAGAATTTTTGGCACAGAACTAATCTGAACATCAAAATGGCCTCTTTGAGGTGGAGGGGGGCCTCCCATCCACTATAGGACAGCATCTGTTGCACATGCTGCGCCAAAGTGCTCTGAAGTTGAGAGTTATTTTAATTGTGCTTCTTTTATGGCCCAGCATCTAACATTTTGGAATATTGCAGAGATGGCAATGCAAAGTGTTCTGTTAACAACAAAACTGCCCTGTCTCCTATCATGAAATGTGCTATGACAGCCAATGGTAATGAAGAACAATGCTGTGTGTAGCATGGGATCTGGGCTGATATTATTGTGACTTATTTGAAAGGCGAGGAAATGGTGTAACTGGAAGTTGAGGACCTGAGCAAAATCAGGTCTTACAGAAAAAATAAAAAGGAACAGTAGGGGTAACATTCACCCAGGTGACAGTTTCTCTATCTGTCTTGTGTGTTCAACAGCTCAAGAGGAGCCTGTTGCTATTTCCCCCAGCCAAGGAAACAAATGAAAAGCAGGTTCAGCAATACTGAAAATGACTTTTTTTTTTTCAGAAATTGTGGGCTGTCCATAAAGAAGAGTTCATTTATTCACTTACGCTGCCTTTATTCTCATCCGTCCTTGCTTGCCTTAACGTAGCAGGAGAACCAAACTGGTTTGCCTGCATAGTCCTAGAGCATCCTATTCATAAGGAATCTCTTGTTGGCTGGGGACGTTAACTGGAGCTCAGGTACAGAGGGCAAATTTTGAAGAAATATTAAAGAAAAACACATCCTAACAGTAAGAGCATGTGGACAGTAGAACCAGTGACCCAAAGAAGTGGTGGGTTCCTATTTCTTTATTTGTGCCTTTGAGTCAGTGTTGACTCCTGGCAACTGCCTGGACAAGCCCCTGCAGTTTTCTTGGCAAGGTTTTCAGAAGGAGTTTGCCATTGCCTGCTTCCTAGGGCTGAGATAGAATGACTGGCCCAAGGTCATCCAGCTGGCTTCATGTTTAAGGAGGGACTAGAACTCACCATCTCCCAGTTTCTAGCCTGATGCCTTAACCATGACACCAGACCAGCTCTAGGTTCCCATTACATGGATGTTTTCAAGCAATGGCTGAACAGCCATCTGCTAGGGATGTTTTAACTTAGACTGCTGCACTGACCAGAGGGATAGACTTGATAGCCTCAGTCGTTCCTTCCAACTCTACGGACCTGCTTCTAGGACCCCAACAATCCAGCCATTACTTCTTCCAGTCAGTAGAATTGCCTTTTTGTTCAGGGATGGCTGCACCTGTGTAGTGATGGCCATTTTTAAGCCTCTCCCCCTCAGCTGCTCCAAGGAAGCTGGGAGGTGGATGCTTCTACCCAAATCCCCTTCCTTTCTTTCTTTCTTTCTTTTTTTCCTCAAGCCAAGATAAAAAAAATTAAAATATCCAGAATAATCCCAATGTGAAGGAAAAGAAAGAACCTTTATTTCAGTCATTGACCGATAAAATACATTCTATAAAACAAGCAAAATTATGCCCTAATATCAATAACTGTTGCAACCATTTGTGGGCAAAGCTTACACAAAATGTAGCAGAATTTTGCTACTTTCAAAGAAATGCATTTATCTTGGCGGTTAACGTAAGCAAAAATGTGGTACCATGGGGATTGAAAATAGCCAGAGACCTAACACAATTCTCACTAGGATTTTCCCTCAATCTTGGTAGAAGAAAGGGGTAACTAAGTCTACAGACAAAAGTTTCCCACAACATAGCTGAGTGGGTAGTTAGCTTAGCCCTAGGTACAACTGGGTCTGTTCACGCCTAAACCTAACCCATTAGTGGCTAAGTGACTGGCCCCTTTTTGAAGTCTGCACAAGATGATAAGTGCACCTATTTTGCCTCACTCAAATGGGTGGGCTGATTTTTAGACACAATTTCGGTCATGGAGGAAAAACACAATAACAATGAATTACTGTCATTCTCTAATAACACCTCAGTAAGCTGACTGGGTTATTCTGGTTTATTCTGCTGGTTTATTCTACCCAACGGTAGGACTTTGCCCTTCTCAATGATTGGAGCTGGTATTGCTCTTCATGCTGCTTAAGCCTAGCAGATAATGGACCTTTTCCGTAGCGTTGTTGTCTCATTTAATTGCAGGCACTTATGAAGAGGCCAAGATTTGAGACAATCTTCTTTTATGACTTTGGCCTTCATACTTCAGATCTGGGTTACTCAGCAAGATTTGTGGCAATACTGGCAGGTTTATTCCGAAATGATTTATTTAATGAAAGATTTCTGCATTGTATACAATATCTTTTGACTTTTCACTCATGTTATCTTTTATTAACTTTCACTGTGGTTTGTCTTTTCCTCTGTTGTACTCAGCATCGTAAGACTAGGGTGGTTAACAAAGATAGTAGCTGAATAATGTTGAGATGCAGACTGGGTACAGGTGGAGAAGAAGGGATACAGTATACACCACTATTTAGATTTTAAGTTGGTTTGCTGAAGCTTACATGAAGCCTGCTTAGAATTACCAAACCCTGAGTTGATGGTTTAGCAATGATAACTTTCAGGATAGAAGTTAAAAGCACCCTTCCCCAACCAGATGCCCTCCAGGACTTCCGCTGCTTTAATGCCTCCAGTCTCCAGTGGGTAGGAAGGAGGGAGGGGCACCATCACTGGCTACGGGAACAGGGATTGGGGGATTGGTCTCTCTCCTCCTGCAGGATTGGAAGTGCACATACAGATCTTTGTACAGCAGTGTTTCTCAACCTTGGCCACTTGAAGATGTGTGGACTTCAACTCCCAGAATTCCCTAGCCAGCCAGTCACCCTGTATATGGCGATATGCTCCCTCAAATTTTGTTGACTTTATTTCTTTGCTAAGCACTCACCCAAATTTGCAGTTTTCTTCATCAATGGGATAAGAACATGCATTTTATTTGCTTTTAACACTGAAGCATGTCTCCTTCCAGGCAGCTCCATGTGATTCCATCCCATATATCTTAACCAACTTGTCCTCCCAAACAGGCTGACAATCTGTTGGCTTCAAATTAACATTGCAGGTCCAGGATAATAGATGACATTGTCTCTTTCAATAGAAATGCAAGCATAAGACGACAGTTCCAGATGCAACAGCAGCATCCCTCATTCTTCATTCAAGAAGAGAAGGGGCTCAGCATCACGGGCAAAATAATAGCAATGAATCATTGTATTAAGCTACTGTTTTGCTAGCAAAGTGCTAGCAATAAGAGATTTAATTTTTATTTGCTCTTAAGAGGCAAATCGAAGCAAGGAAGAATGACATGCTCGGAAATGTTATACTGACCAGGACAATTTATGGCGTTTCAGGTCTGAAAGTCATTCTTACCTGGGCATCCATCAGTTGCAAGTACAAAAAGAACAAAAGCTATCTTTCATCTACAGTTGGGTTCCATAAAATCTACTGTTCAATGCTATTATTTATTTTTCTTTTCTTTTTTTCTCTCTATATGTCAGCACTGAAAAGGCACCCAGTTTTTCTCTTCCTGGTCCTCCCAACTGTTCTGTTCCCTTACCCATCATATTCTTCTCGTAGTTTTCCCTTTCTCCCATGCCAGGCACCAGCATCAGCCCTCTTTCTTCATTTAACTTGCAATAAAACAAAGTTTCCAGTCTGCCCACCACCGTTATTTCTCTAGACAATGTTTGGTGGTTCTATGGTTTGTTTGTGCCATTCGTATCCCACATTTTCTCTGTTATGAGGTCTTCCGTGGTTTTATTAGCATAATAACAACCCTGGAAGGTGGGCTAGAAGAGAGACTTGTCCAAAGTCACCCAGTGAATTTCCATGGCTGAAGGTCATTCTGGTTCTAGCCCAATTGTTTACTTGCTCTATCCCACTAGGTGTCTGGGAAATCAAGATGTGGCACCCCGAAGGTCATTTAAACTAAGAAAGTAAGGGTGTTAGTACCACTTTGTGGTGGTAAATGAGTAAGACAGAGAGATGGTGCCAGAGGAGAGGAGAGGAGAGGAGAGGAGGCAGAGGAATGAAATGGAATGGACTTCTAGGGAGGTATGATGTGTGGCACTGAATTTGGATACTATCAAATTTGGAAGTAGTTTCCTCAGCTTACACCTGACTCTCCAGTATCAAATTTGGAAGTAGTTTCCTCAGCTTACACCTGACTCTCCTTCCAGTATCACCACAGATATCCACAGAAAGACATTGTATAATACATCAATCCAAGTAATCAGTTAAAGGCTAGTACATACATTTGCACAGCTGGCTAAGCCTTGTACGTGTGAACCTTTCTTCTCTATGTGTGGCTTAGCCAGATGGGTGGATCAGGCCCACTCACTTAATTTCCTGCCCTCCTGCATCTCGCAGCACCTCTCAGTACCGTTGACCATGGCATCCTTCTGAGCCAGCTTTGGGGATTGGGAGAGGGAGGCACTGTTTTGCAGTGGTCCTCCTCCTTTCTCCATGGCCGGTTTCAGTCGGCATTGGTGGGGGTCACTCGTGCCTTGGTCACTTCCCGTTTGGATTATTGCAATGTGGTCGACACGGGGCTGCCCCTGAAGACCACCCAGAAGTTACAACTGGTCCAGAATGCAGTGGTACAGGCAGTGTTGGGTGCCTCTGGGATCACCACATTACACCCCTGTTGCACAAGCTGCACAGGCTTCCAGTTTACTTCTGGGTGCAGTTCAAGGTGCTGGTCATGACCTTTAAAGCTCTGCATGGCACAGGATCATGCTATTTTTGGGACCACCTTTCCCTGAGGGTATCTGCCCATCCCACTAGATTGAATAGGATAGGCATACTCCAGGTCCCTTCCCTGAATTATTGCCATCTAGTGGACCTCAGAAGTATGCCTTTTCCATGGCTGCCCCTTCCTTATGGAACACCCTTCACCCAGCAGGCCCCCACCCTCTTAGCCTTCCAGAAGGCCATTAAAACCTGTCTCTTTACCCAGGCACTGGGGCAGAGCGGTGGAGTCTGGGGAGAGTTGTTGGGGCACCCTGGGAGGTTGTGTCAGGCCCAGCCCAAGAACTTCAGAAAATCGGTTCAGCCAAACTTCAGTTCCTTATTTGCTTACACCGTACAGACAGAATCTTGTCAGACTGGAGCTACTCTACCTAACCTAAGGGGAGAAAACCTGGGAAGGCTCTAGGCTGGGGCTATTCGGAACCTCTTAGCTTTCCCACATTCCATTTCTGGACTGTATCTCCTTTTATCTTGTCCTCCTCCTTGGAATGTGCTCCCTCCTTCCTGAGAACCAGCAGCATTACTGAAATCTACCATATCACCTCCCCCTTCAGAGACACATTCCATAACAGGTTGATTGAGGGACCAGATTTTTAGTTTTTTTTATAAGTTTTTATGGTTTTTATAGTTTATTATTGTGAGCCACCCAGAGTTGTTTTAAGATGGGTGGCCACACAAATCTTTTAAAATGAAAGAATGAATGAATGAGTGAATTTGTGGTTCAATGTACTGTGAAGATCCCAGAAATGGATTAATTTAGAGATCCAAATAAGCATCTTTATTTGCATTTATTTTTTATTTGATTTATAAGGCCATCCAACTTCATAGTGACTCTGAGTGGTATACAATAAAAAATCACAATGGCAGAGAAATACAAGGGGTTGTTTTAAACACCTGGATAAAGAAAAAACATCTACTCCAAAAACAATACACTACAGAAGACCCAGCACTCAGTCTAATCCAGGGTTTCTCAGCCTTAGCAACTTTAAGATGTGTGGACTTCAATTCCCAGAATTTCCCAGCCACCCAAATGCTGGTCTAACCCATGTCTTGGGGGAAGAGCTAAGGTTTCAGGGCACTTTTGAACATAGGTTGGGACCCAGAGGAATCTCTGGGGCAAGCACAGCCTTTAAACTACTTTTCCCCCCAAAGTAAACATATGTGTATATGTGAACTTCCTTCTGTCCCTAAAATAATTAATGTGACCTTAAAGGGCATTATAACTGTAAGGTTATGGGTACTGATTAGCTGTCTAAAGTGCAGATAAAAAAGGTGCAGTTGAACCCCAGTTGTGAATTGGGGTGGGACTTCCATGGAGCTTTCAATACTTCAGTGCACAATGTAATGCCTCAGATTTCTGTATGTCTACTTAGATTGCACAAAACTTTATGAATCCAATTGCCAAAGACTTTCTTCCTAATAGTTTAACAAACGGGATAAAACCAGAGATAAAAATACTCCAGGTAATTGTTTGATTGGCCACTCCTAAAGAACTGAATGTGGGAATTTCTACAGGGTCCCTACCAATCCTTTTATAAACATTCACCAAGTGAAGTATTTAAATTTTCTTCATTCAAATTGCAAAGATAGGACTTCAGTTTCAAATTCTGATCTTAGAGGGGGATATTTTTAGACTCACAGGCCTGGTGCTTTTAAGTCTGGCTGGAATGACTTGATTAGCAGTTTTAAGTCTATAACATCAAAGCTATCTGTCAAATAAGGTTAAATTTAAAATGCCATTCTTGCTAGCTATCTCATGCTATCACAGGAACACTGTGGCGTGTAGAAAAGCTGGGCTGTTTGGTCAGAAGAGGTGAGTGGATGTTGAGTAATAGCTCCTTGTAGGCCCAGTGCCTTCTACCTATCGCAGCGAGTGATGGATGTATCAGTCATTTCTCATATTTAGAAATCCATCCATTTGTTTAGCCCCATTTTTATATTAGTTTGAGCCTTTTAAAGGAACATGCTAAAATTTTAAGCTGCTCTTTTGCTTTTTTGTTCCAAACAAAAAACAATAAAATAAGGACTGTAGATCTCTACGTTTGTAGGGTTTAAGACGGTTGATTGGAATTCAAAGAATTTATAGCAGGAGATAAAACATTACGGTGCTAGTAGGACCAGATGAATTTTCCCCCCGCCTCTTTGCTTTCCCTTCATTTTTAATGTGGAAAATGGAAGTAAAATACAGAAGAAAACACACCCTATGTGCTATTCAGTATTTTCATGGAAACAGTGACAGATTTCTCTCTCTTCCTTTCTCCTTCTTCTATATTAATTACAGCACATAAAAAGTCAAGGCATCAAACACCCCCAAGAATCTGAACGTATTTATTCCGAGCTCTGTTATCCTATGATTTTGCCCTCCTGAAAACTATGCCATCTATTTCCATATCTCCTGTTCAACTAATATTCATTCTGTGGAGATGCATCTCAGTGACACCATTCTCAATCAAGCCCGTTCTGACTTCCACCATTCTTTAAATCCTCACTAAGTGTAGAGCAGAAGGAGAAATCCATTACTTTAATGTCAATGTATCTTACTTCAACTTTTCCACCAAGATCTGTAGCAAGGCACAAGCATCCTTTGAAATCAGAGCTTTCCTAAATTGTGTGATAAAATGATAAACTGTCCTAACAGTCAGGAACCATGCTGAGACGAGGAGTAGGTCTCTAGTGTTTGTTACTGCTACATAAAACAGAATCCTAACAAACTGAAGAAGCGTGGGAAAAACCCAGACAGACAAACCCCAAAAGTCAAGGTGGGTCTGTTCTGGGTCTCTTTGAATGGCTGCTTAATTCCTTAGTACTACGCATGCATTTTCCCCCCTGGATAAGGGCCCCCTCCTGCTCACCATCAGTACTCATGACATCAACTTGCACATTTTAGGGAAAATACACTCCAGAAGGTATACAGCTGCCACCCCACAACAATTTGTATCCTTTCAAAACACAGATTACAACTTTTCTAGAAATCAGTTTATTTATTTATTTTATACATTTCTACCCTGGTGCAAGGAAAAGATTCTTGACAGCCTACATAGAATATAAAGAGCAATTTAAGCATCCGTGTACAACCTTCCAATAATAACCATAAAAACACCACCAACCAAACATAACACTATAAGCAATAAAAATAGAAGTTAAAGCTGGCATGGTACAGTCTGGAGAAGGCTGTCTGAAACAACTCCATCTTTAGAAGCTATCAAATTACAAAACTCGATCACTAGCTACAGATTTGTAAATCAGATGCATTACAGCTACCTAACAGTTAACATACCACTCTACAGAAACCATAATGGGCATATTCACACTAAATGCTTAACCTGGTTATTAAGTTGATCCATTTTCTGGGTTCACAAAATACATTGAATCAAGCACATTGATTTCTCATAGCCCATAAGACCACAAAGAAACCAAACATTATAACCAATGAAGATTAGCATCATGTAGACACAAGGTTCCTAGTGAATTGTGTTGTGTGAAGATAGCCTATTTCCTCTCTTTCATTAGCTCAAATCCTAATAAATGCTCTAGAAAATATCTCAAACTCTGCATATACAGATAATCAAAAAAATGTGGCTGTGCAATGCAATGCCTCTATAGCTTTTATAGGAATGCTACTTTCATACAGTTTCAACTGTTGCATAACTTTTCCCAAAACTTGAGAACAAGGAGGGGGATATAAACAGTCCCAAAACTGATAATGGAGAATTCTGCCAGACCAAAATCCTGAACTGAAAAAGATAGTTTTTTCAGGGTTTGTCCATTGCTAATGGTTACATGTAACCCAGTTTGCCAATCAATGCCAAATGGGCAGACAGGCAAAATATAAATTCCAAAAATAAAATAAACAATGAAGTCTGGTAGTCCACAAAGGGGGTTCCTCAGAAAAAACAAGGATCTTCTTTCTATCTTTGCCAGTGATACAGTATAACCAGTCCATGATTTTTTTGTGGTTGTCTAAGAAAAATTATATACATCTACAATATCACTCAAGGAGTCCAATGTGGAAGAACTACAAAATATGGGTGAGACTAAGAGTTAATTCTTTGTATTGCAGCATGCCAGCTTCCCCATTATTTATTTTCATTTAATCAAATAAGTTAAATTAGGTATAGCAAGCCTAGCAAATGCTAGCAAAACCATCGGCAAGCATATTGCACCCACCAACCTATCCTTGTTCCAAAATACAGCTGCTCCCATGTCTTCACATTGTACTACTGATTTTTCTAGCCCCACCAGAAGTTGTCCATAACACATATTCTTAGCTTAAAACTTAATAGGGGTTCCTAGTTTTTTTAAAGTGATACATTTTATGAATCATAAATCATTAAGAATATATTGGAAAACTGTACTTTCTGTGACATTCTCCATCTTTTGTTCACTTATTTGTATTATTCTTTAATTTTACATGTCTTTTATCTTTCTTCCTCTAATTTATTTATTTATTTATTTTGTCAAGTTTCACCACCAGCCATTAATTACTCTAAAAGTTGCCCGTAATGTTTGAGTTATACCCCATTTTTCCTCCAAGACCTCAAAGCAGCTTACATGGGGACCTTTATTTTAGCCTCACAACCATGAAGTAGGGTGAACTAAGGGAGAATGATACCCAAAGTAGACAGAGATGTGAGTGAATTTGCAGGAGAATGAAGCAAGAATAGGTATTGGGATGGATAAAACTCATCCTTTTCAGTCCATCTCAATTTTTCAGAGGTGAGCTCCACCCTGTTTTCACCATTTTGGGCACTAAAAAAAACTTCTTGAACATATATATGCATTTAATACACTATGGTAAGATAAGATTTTTAAAATATGCATCTGGGGCATTTTTCAGCCCAAACACCACTGCACGATTCTGTAGCACAGCTACAGAGGGATGTGTCCTCGCCTAACATTGAATTGGAGGTGCAAATCAAGTCAGATGGCTTCCAGAATGCTTAGCGTTCCTTTCTATTCCCCTCTTGTATATATACAAGGAAACAACTGACCATTTAACAAAAGTGTGGTGTCATAATGCAAGCAAGGGCATCAGAGCCAAGAATGTAATAAATGTCTTGTTTTCCCTTCATTGGGCTATAAATAACAGTTAATGCAAGCATGATGTAATCTGACTTTACAGTAATGAAGGCTCCTTGGGGAAACATTGGCCCAGTTCCAATGCTTGCTGCAAGCCACAGTACCTCTGCAGCTAGTACTGGGTTCAGCTCCACAACCAGAATCGGACAGGAGGCAGTTTCCCATTCTGGCCCAAACTGTGAGAACTTCTAGTAGTTGGTAGGAATCAGATGTGGAGAAAGGTTCATAGTGACTGGATATGGAGGAGAGCTCCAGGCAGGCTTTTTCTCTTCGTGCTTGTAGAATAAAGGTAAAGGTAAAGGTTTCCCTTGACATTAAGTCCAGTCATGTCCGACTCTAGGGGGCGGTGCTCATCTCCGTTTCAAAGCCGAAGAGCTGGCGTTTGTCCAAAGACACTTTCTCTGTGGTCATGTGGCCGGCATGACTAAACAGAATGCCGTTACCTGCCCGCCAAAGCGGTACCTATTAATTTACTCACATTTGCATGTTTTTGAACTGCTAGGTTGGCAGGAGCTGGGACTAGCAACAGGAGCTCACCCCGTCACGCGGATTCAAACCGCCGACCTTCCGATCAGCAAGTTCAGCAGCTCAGCGGTTTAACCCGCAGCGCCACCGCGTCCCTTAGGGTTAGGGTAGAATAGTTAGGATCTAATCTGGAAAAGAGATACTCATCTCAGGCAAGGCAGAGGATCTCCATATCACCCTTGTTAGAAAATTATGGTATAACTAAAGTCAGAAAATTGATGTTCTCCAAATACTTCCTAGGGGATTCACACATTCCCTTGTTACTAGCCGTGATGCCTGAGACCGATAAAGTTGAAGTCCAAAACATCTGGGTGGTCTCCAGACAACTTTCTTCAGCATTAGACTACTTCCAAAGGACCAGCCATCAAACTACTAGCTCCCAAATTAACAGAGCTAGGTGCATCATGAGTAATTGAGGTGGGGTTTGCCCACTGGAAACTTCCCCCTTTAGTTGATTTCTGATCCCACATCCTCCTTCAGCTTGTCCAAAGGGGGAGAAGTCTACCTTAATATTGCAGAAGGGATTATTAGTTCCACTGTGGCAATCCCACTGTGCTAAATCATTGAGAGAAAAGAAAGTCATATTTTGTTCTTTGTCTCATACTTTTTTTGCAATTAGGGAGATGTTTCTGGTGCACTGATAATACGCCAGCATTTTCCAGCTGGAACTCTGATGTGGAACTATAGCTCCCATCAACCAACAAAGAAATGCCAGTGGAGAGCTGTAATGGTATGTGGGAATGACCTTGGGAGACAGAGAAGAGCCACAGCCAGGGGAATCGTCAGATAAGAGACTGTATAGCTCACATCTGGATAGTGGGTGGGGCAAGAGGCTTAGTAAAGCCAAGTGGGTGGCCTGCTAGAACCACTGAAATGGAGCAGAGCTTATAACACGGCTGAGAAGCTGACACAGAAAAAGAAAATTATCTTGGATAGCTTCAGTTTGCATGCTAGAGAAATACAGGTTATGGATCTTACACACTCAGCCTTCCCAAGCATAAAGAATCACATGCTTAGACACATTAGGTTGAGATAAGTATAAGAATTTCTTACTGACTTTATTGTTGGTTGTGTTACATCCATCTTGGTGGAAAAGCTGAAGTTCCTTTGTTCTTCTTTCCTTTCTAAATACTTAGTTTTGCCCTAAACTCTCAGCCCTACAGCTGCCAAGAGCTGTGTGGAAGAAAGAGGAATTCCAGGCCCACCACATGGTGCCCAGAATGGAGGAGAGCAGCACACATCGGTGTGCTTGCTTCTGGTGGAGAAGAAGGAAGAGAGAAAGAGGAAGTGGGAGTGGCAACAAACAGCTTCCTCAGAGTTGCATCATGGGACAACTCAATTTACATGTTAATTCACATGCAAATGAGGCATGCTGGATTTGCCAGAACTTCCAACACTTAGAAGGGACCCTCCCTAGTTTCTTGGGCTGTAAAGGCAATGGGGGAGAAATGTACTTTCAGACTTGCAAGATGCTGCTAATGTAACCTACAATAAAGTAGAATTAACTCTTCTGGGCATGCTTTCTGTCTGGACTACCTTGCAAGGCTGACAAAAGCAGGACAAACTGTAGAGAGCATTGCATGCTATGCTGTTGGCTGGCAAACCACGACAGCTGTGCAAGATGTTTATTTACATTGAACCTTCCTTGAACTTCCATAGTGGATAAGGTTGCAGCAAAAACTTTCCTCACAAGGCAACACGAGCGGTAACCTGAGCTGTGCCAGGAGGCTATCGGGGGTTACATGAGGTATGCATTGCTAGTTAGACCAATCAGCCTTCTGCTATGTGAATTACTGTTTTAGTGTACTTGCTTAAAGGTAAAGGTAAAGGTTTCCCTTGACGTAAAGTCCAGTCGTGTCCGACTCTAGGGGGCGGTGCTCATCTCCGTTTCTAAGCCATTAGAGCCGGTGTTGTCCGTAGACCCGTCCGTGGTCATGTGGCCGGCATGACGACACAGAACGCCGTTACCTTCCCGCCAAAGCGGTACCTATTGACCTACTCACATTTGCATGTTTTCGAACTGCTAGGTTGGCAGGAGCTGGGACTAGCAACGGGCGCTCACCCCATCACACGGATTCAAACCACCGACCTTCCGATCGGCAAGCTCAGCAGCGCAGCGGTTTAACCCGCAGTGCCACCACGTACTTGCTTAGCTGGGGGAAAATAAAAGAGAGCTGACGGCTTGAATCGGGGCTCTCATCCCGAGGAAGTTGTGTCTGTGCATTCTTCCTACATTCTTCATGAGAGACCACAAGCTCTCATCCCGAGAAAACTTGCAGCCTGTGTATCCTTCATGAGAGACCACCACAACAAACTTGTAGATGAGTAGGGGAATAATGAAGGGAAGAGTCCCTCAAATAGCTGTCTAGAAGTTGTGGGATTCTTCTCATGGCTGCCGAACAGCCACAGTTCACTGTCCCCCATGCTACAATGGAAGTGTCCACTATATAACATCAGGCAATGCACTGCCTATGAATTTCTGTCAATGCTAAGAGTAACTGTGGCATATTAACCAAAAACCTCTTGTACAAAATATAGATCGCCTTTTTACAATGATCACTTCCCATCTGCAGTTGATTTAGCTAAATAATCATCCCTGAACTGAACTGCAAACCAAGTCCAATAATCATTGAAAATTCACTTTTCACATTTTACAATGCAGTTTGTCAACAGAGATGCCTATCAAAAAGAGAGAAATAGAGTTTTTTTTTTAACAAATGGGCAAATTCTGAGAAGTGGGTATATATCTGTGTGCGCGTGTCTTTCTCTGAAAAAGGGCATACAAAGTAAGCATCCTGGGGGCAAAATTACCTGAAAATATATATACAACTTTCATGCAGCTTTTAAAAAAAAGTGCAGAATCAGGATGCGATAAATGTATAAGGCTAGAAAAATGGGAAAATCAGCAATAACATACTTGAAAGATTTGTCCGCCTCTGCTCACAAGATGACCTTTGGTAAGCCACTCTGTCTCCTAGCCCAGCTGTTCTAAGGTCCTCTGGGTCAATTATCCATGATATATATATTTATTCTTGTATTTGCTGCTTTTATGATTTTTACTAAGCAATGCTGCTTTTAAAATTCCCCTCTTGTCCTTTGATTTTTTTTTCTTTTTTAATTAACGTTGCACTTTAATATGGAAAGAGAAGAGGAAAAGTCAAAACAAAGAGGAGTAGAATTTCTTGATGGAAAAAACAGGATATTAATCTCAGGTAAGTGGGCCTTGATCTCCAAAGATAACTTTGTACATGTCTTTTCAAATAAATCTGATAGAAATCAGTGGGATTTGTCCCTCAGAAACCTGGGTGTAGGACAGCATCATTCATAGGATTGGTTCATAAACTTCAATGGGCAAAGTGCCCATGTGGTTAAAAACTGCATTTTCCTCCAGTATCTTCTTCTCTTCTTTTTTTTAACAAGGGAATAGCAACATTTACCAATCAACCTTATTCCCCAAAGTTCTGATATTCATTTCTAAGGCTTTTTCCAATAGTTAGCAGGAGGTTCAGTAGGATGGGGGAAAGAAGAAAACCGACTTACAAAGCTGTCTCAGGGGTCACTTTACCTGCAGAACACATACATTTTTATCTTTCCAAGTAATTAAGGAGCACAAATCCAGGCCTTTGCCTTTATTATCTGTTCACCTGACTGTTTACTTTGCTGTGGTCCAATCAATTCCAGGGAGGCTTCCTAGTTTTGAACAGCTGGAGTTCAAATGAAAATCAAATGGTCCTGACAATACAAAATCCTTTGCAGGGTGGGCAAAACAAAGACCACCCTTTTAGGTGAGTGGGAAGGAAGGGCCGCTGTAGAGACCAAGTCCAAGCTTGGCTACAAGGGCCAGAGTTTGAGAATTCACCCTGGGTAACAGAATGCTAAGCCCCAGAAGTTGATGGTAGCTCTCATGGTGAAACAGTGTTCGGTGTTACAAGGCCTATGAAAGTCTTCTCCAAGCCGAGTGGACCATGCAAGGTGCATACAATTATCCTTCAATTTTTTTCTTTCTTGACTGTGTAGTTTTAGTAAATAACATTATTACTTTACTATTGTTTATTTTTGATGTTACGTAAAGATGTTGAGAGCTCTTCCACCGGAGTCAAATTCCTTGTATGTCTAATCATACTTGGCCAATAAAGTATTCTATTTCTATTTCTATACTTCGGAATCCCATCACTATCCTATTCTCCCTTCCTGCCCTTTTCAATCCAGTATGAAAGCATAACAACGCGTGTCTTCTCAAGTGTTCCAATTCAGCTGGGAAAAACCCCAGAATTTGGTCCCTCATCCCACCCCCAAAAAGGTGTCCCAGGAAAATCCCAGGATGTTGTCTTAATCCTGGCTATCTACCATGGTGGCCACACTAGGGGAAAAGCAGACAGCACTCCTCCATGGGCATTGCTATTTCTGCAAGTAAACAAGTATCATTATACTAAAGCAATTAGCAGCTAACAATTAATAGTATGAAGGAGGAACCAGACAGTTTCTAACAGTTATAGCTATTGTTAAGAATTTTGCAACCTTCTTGCTATTAAGTGTTAGCTGCTAATTGCTTTAGGATTTTCTCACCATTTTAAATTTTCCTTTTACAGTTATTGTATTTTATACTGCTCTTTTATTGTGTTTGGTCTTGGACCATAAATAAATTTTGATTGATTGATTGATTGATTGATTGATTATACTAGCATCAGCACTGGTTTACCAGTGTAAACCAGCAAGCTATAGGAAGGGTCAGCAGGGTGTGATAAAGCCACTGCCACCACCACCCCCCAAAATATATGCCTGTTGGGAAATGTACCTGTGGCTTTTCACTACCTTGTGATGGGGATTCATGATGTAAAGGGGAAGTGCAAGCATGGTCAAGCCAAAAGAGTCCAGAATCTTCTCAAGCTCTGAAGTCTTCATCCACTCCACACATCCCAAAGGGTCCCCAAGCTATGGATGCGGAACAATCTTTCCCACATAATTGGCCGCTTGTAGTCAATTACAGTTTTAATAAACCGACAGGAATTGCCTTTTGTTATTTGAATATATTTCTTGGTTTTGGCCTAGATGAAGACTGCTCCTACAGTTATTGCTCTGCTGGACATGGCCAGCCATGAACGACATTTAATGGAAGGCAGATCAATGACGTAATGCTCCATCACCCTCTCTGATCCCCATAGATGATTCCATATCTACCCCATCATACCATTCGCTCTTATCCTGAGCAGGGAGATGTCTGGAAGTGCCTACGAAGCCAATATGAACCTTGGTGTCATTTTTGTAATACGCTCATAGAGCTGTTTGTTACTGGTATATCAGCTTCCATTTCCCATTTATTCCTTTCTGAAACAGAATATTTATAGATTAAAGTGAAATGGGTCAGGATTCCAAGGGATGGACCCATAGGTACACTGATGTTGTAGAGTAGAAAGAGGGTGGCCTTGAGGGAGAGAGGGGAGATCCATTATCAAAGAGACAAGAAGGGAAACACGGATTAAGTCCAGGACACGTCAAAAGTATGTGTAAACCATTCACATGGTTATAGAGGAGGGTAAGCACCATCAGACTTGCAAGATTAGGTTATTATAGCCAATCTAAATAAAAAAATGGTTTTTGGTCTTCCATGGAGTCCATTTCCTGGTCTGGTTGGCCCCATAGGGTCAACATATGTCTGTGTTACGTGGTCTTGCATTGGGGAGTGATCGTGAGAATCAATACATATGGGACAAAGACCCAGACTGCCATTATTGGTGTGGTTTTTTACATGCAAAATGTCATATAAAACAGAGAAATATTGTTGAAACCAATATAAGCTAAAAACATAAGAAAAGCCCGGCTGAGAAGCCCAAAAACATCTAGTCCGGTGTTCCCTTGCTGTAGTGGTCAAACAGTTGCCGCCTAGAAACTTCATGATCTGCAGTATGAATGCGGTGCCTCTCCTCCACTTGTGCTTACCAACAATGGGTATTCAGAGGCATCCTGGAAGTAATGGATTTGTCTAATCCTTTAAAATGGGCTGTCTTGATAGTTATTGCTCAAACCTAAGCCAATAAATTTCTCTGCTTAAGTGCTGCATTAAAAGAGTCCTCCTTTTACCTGCCCTGAACCTGGGGGGAAAAAATCTATCGATACCATTCATAGGAGTCAAATTCCATTTGGAAGGGATCAGTCACCAGCAGGAGGGATGGTGCAAGATAGCGAACCAATTGGGGTAATTAGGCTCAAGGAAATCCACAGCTTTTCAGGGAGTTGTCTAGTTTAAGGAGCAGGGCTCTGATTTAACTCCTAGAAGTTCTGTGGCTGGATTCTTTCTGGAGCTAACAATCCAGATGACCCACAGCAAGCACAGGCGGTACAGTCTGCCGTTAGAATCCCATTATGATGAGGAAGGAAACTTGATCCTCAAAATGTGCTCAACATGAACATTTTTGCCCTGGGTGGAAAAGGGGAGAGGTTCAGGAAGGAATTAAGGTTACTGCATATTCCAGACTGAAAATCCTGCTTCCAACATGGAATGAGATGGGATGCTTAGACAGATTTTGGGGAGTGGGAGGGAATGGGGGGGACAAAATTGTAGCAGGGAGGTGACTATCAGGGGACTTTTCCCATTTTCCTTGGTAGCTGCTCATTCCTCTTGGGAGAAATGTCACTTTTGTTATTTAAGTCTAATGGCTTGGAAGGAATTCCTCCCCCTGCCCCCTTTTTTCTTACCACCCCCGGTTTATCATGCAGAAATGCCACTCTGAGATTTATTGTTCATTTCTCAGGTTCAATATCACAGTGAGAAGCATCAGCTGACACTCAGTGGTGTTCTTAAACAAATGCTCCTGTGTGAAATATGGGTTGCTGGGGTTTCTCCCCACTCAGGGACTGACATGACAATTGTTTTCTGCTCTACTAGCACTTGGACCGAACAGCATCAATCCCTGCCATGAGTTTTCACCTAAAGTTTGAGTTGCATAGTCTGAGACCCCAGAATTAAGGCTGCTGGTCTCCTCCACTGAAAACATATGCAGTGCCAGAACCATTCTAAAAGTTCCTGACAGATCGTAATGACTAACATGACAGAAGGAGAACATTATGAAGGACATGAGGTACAATCCTGTTAACAGTATCTTATTTTATTTAGTTTTTGTTCTGAAGCTCTCCTTTTCCCCAGTACCTGAGTTAAAAGCCATCTCTGGCCTTTGGCCTGAAAGAATTGGCCTAGACAGACATAGTCAGTTTGTTTTGCCATTCATAACCAATAGCATCAATGGTTTATAAAGGAAGCAACAACACAGTTCTCAGGAAATGAGAACATCATCTAAGCTTTGTTAAGCTGTACTTAGAAAGGAAAGAACTATGAGTTACAGTCAACAGGGCCATAGGGATGTGTAAGCCACTAACAATCCTGTAAAAACCATCGTGGTCATGTTGGCCCAAAAGATCTAAAATCCATGGAGGCCATGCCTTTATTATACTAAATGAAATAGTACAAAACTCCTGCCAGCTTTCAAGAACTGTTCATCAGGCAAAGTCTAGGGAAGAGCCCCATTTTTCACCTCCTCTCCTCTCCCCTAACAATGTGTTTGACTGAGAGTTCTTGAAACCATCCTACAGGTCTAAATAGAGTTGTGGCGAACCAGCCCACTGTATGCTCCATTATAATAGTGTGGCTTATTCCAGTCTGGTTTTTCCTCCTATGAATTAAGAAATCATATAAACCATTTTGTAACCATTTATGACTACAACAACATCTTGTGACCTATGGAGGACTTCTGTGCGTCTTCCTCTACACCTAAGAATTTCCTTGCAGTGAGAACAGTAAATCCTACACGTTTTCTACAAGTCTGCATATCACTACATCCCACAAGCCCTTCATTACAGAAACTACTGTAATCACTGGCATTTGTTTGTTAGCTTTGATCTGTGGCAGAAGCTCTCCTCTATGTTTGCTCAGTTAGTTCAGGAGCTGTTGATGAAAGTTGGGGGGGGGGCGGTTTAGCAAAAAAATGGGAGGAAATTCCATAAACTATAAGCAATAACAAAAGACGCAAAGCTTACTGGATCACCCCATTCACATTCTTGTTCACATTCTTAAAGAATTTAGAACCGTAGGTGAATTAGTGAAACAGCATTTTTCTTTCACAGAAGCCATCTTGATCCTTCTTTAAGCAGACTTCTCCTGTGTATCATATTTTTTACTTTAAACGTGCTTTGAGACAATTCATCCAAACTAGATACTAATCTAAGCAGACCGTAATTCCCCAGTTGGCTACTGGACCTCTTTCATGTAAATGCACATTCTGGTCGCCTTCCAGTTCTCTAGTATGGAGGTCACTCCGAGCATCTAACTAACGAAATATATTTGTTTAAAAAAGAAAAGTTGGATGCTCATAAATTTGCCAAATGCCACATAAGCAAAAAAAAGGAAAGAAAATCACTCTATATTTAGTGCTTAAGCATTGGCAGATGGTTCGCAAGGGCTACATTTTAATGACAATAAATCTTTATTGGTTTGTAACTACATAGTCATTTGATGTTCCGCCTTGGCACTTTAAACCCACTTAAGCAATCCAAACGTAATTATCACTCATTTAGTCTGCCCTGTGGTTTAAGAAGCAAACTCAATTGTGTATTTGACCTGTAATATCTTATTACCCTCTGTCTAATTCTCATTGTCATGTAGTTAGCTGGGACCGACTTCACTTGTAGGAAAGCCACATTGCCCCAGTTAGGAAATTCTTCACTTGCATAGCAGATCCATTCACTGGCCCTGGAGCATGCATACAATTAAGCAGGGTCTGAGGTTTGCGCACTGCAACTTCCCCTTGCCCTTTCTTGCATGCAACTGGCATCCATACGTTGACTCTTCTAGACCTTAGATGGCCTGACAGCAACCCAGATTCCATATTATTCACTGCTTGCATTTATAGACGGTTGACTTCTTAAATTAATTATTGTTTTTCGTACTTGCAAGGTGGGCAGTTTTGTAAAGGGGCTGTGCAGCCGTTTTCTGAACTAATAGCAGACCAAACTCAAAGAGACCCCACACGTTGGGTGGGAATGGTGACTGCCAGAGAGACACCACTGATGTCCGAAAGCAATGTGCCATGTTCCAGGCCTTAGGCAACCTCAGAGGCAGAGGAGAACAGGCAGTTCAGTTCAGCACGGGCAGACCCAAAACGAAAGGGACAGAAGCAAAGGATGTGCTCAAAATTAGGTCAGTGGTCAGAGCACAGAGTTGAGGAAGAAGACAGAAGAAGAATCAAAGAACTAATTTTGATTTGTCTGGTAGGTTCTAACTGGCTCTATTTTCATTAAAATGATCCCTGGGATGAGTTCTATAGGGAGAGCCAGTTTGGTCTAGTGGTTAAGGTGCTGGGCTAGAAACCAGGAGTCTGTGAGTTCTAGTCCCGGCTTAGGCATGACAGCCAGATGGGTGACCTTAGGCCAGTCCCTCCCTCTCAGCCCAAGAGCCAATCAGGCGTGGCATGAGAGTTCTAGTCCCTCCTTGGGCATGAAAGCTGGCTGGGTGACCTTGGGCCAGTCACCTTCTCTCAGCCCAACTCGGTGCAATGCAGACTAGCCTCCTCGTGCTGCACCCCGGGCAACATGACTTGTCACAGCTAAATAGTCCACACAACTGGCTGCTGGGCCTCACAAGGATTTCCCAGCAAGAAAAAGCAGCATGAACACCAAACAGCTATGCCATATGATAAAAAAAAATTCTATAGGACCTACTAGGTCAATATCAAGTATAAAGGAAGACTACCTCAGAATTTCAGCATATAGGCTGCGTTCAAAGGGCATAGTGCATAGTTCAGCCATATCAGGAGGACCATAAGTTCTCCAACACACCTTAAGTTTTTTTTCAAATTAGGAACAGCAGACTGACCTCTTTAATACGCCTGCTCAAAAGCCTTGGCCATGTCCAGCTCCTGCAGGTTTAAAGGTACTGTTCTTTCCTTCACACTTTAACTGTGGCCCAAAGCATGAAACCTCTCTTCTCAGGAACTTGACTTCCATCTGAATCAATAAGCCCATACAGGTTCTTTGGTTTGGCAGTATTCCTGTTCAAAGCATACACATCTAAGCCATCTCTTTAAACTATGTTCAATATCTCTTCATTAAGCACCACTGGCCATAGTAACCCACAAACTGAAGAAATCACAACTGGCTGGCTTAACATATAACCCAGGAAACTATAAGTCATGGTTTACAAGTCACAACATCTGAGCACCCCTAAAATATGATGAGCCTGAAACGTGGCTTATTTGGGGCTGTGTTACATAACACAAGCTGTGGCATGATATCTTGGGAAGCCTGAAAACAGTTAGGTTGTTTAACAAACAGCAGGGAACTGCTCTATTCATATGAGATCTTAAGTAATTCTTCCAAACAGTTTCCTAAGTGTGCAGAAGCCCAGCAAATGTGCAGGCTCAATTATTTATTTATTTATTTACTTGTTGGCCTTTACCTTGAGGAAAAGTTTTCAAATCCCAGATTCATTCCTTCCTAGTCAGTCCAAAGCCTGCAGAAAACCTTCACACACACACACACATACACACACGCACGCAGATTTCCCCCCATTGATCATAATGGGACAATGTCTCACCAATGTCTCCCATTCATTAACAAGCACACATGTACCATGTTTGCCTCCTCATTTGGCCCTTTAATTAATTTTGGAGGCATTCACCAAATCCAAATCAGAAATTGCAACATCTTGGCTTCCAGGTTTCCAAAAACTAGAAGTTGTAACATGCAACAAACTTTGAATGCAAGTTTCAGTTACTAGAAATCCAAAATGGTGATTCTGTTAAGTCACTAAGCCCCAAAGCTGAGTGATACATGCAGTAGGAGCTAAAATTGAAGAACAATATATTTATTATGTGTAATGGCAGAGACTTGTAGATCTTGTCCCTCCCCTCAGCTCGCAAGTTTTCTCCTGAATTTTGTTCTGGAAATTGCCACCATTCCGGTGATATATACCAGCTGGAAAACAGCCTCTACAAACCAGTTAGATTGATGAAGAAATAAAATAGCATTGAACATGCATTGATGGTAATTTTCAGGCAAAGTTACATTTTAATGTCTCTCATTCTTATGACTGGACAAACAGTGCAAAAAAACCTTTGCTTTTTATAGTCCATAGCCATCTTTCTCACTACCTTAATGACCTTCATCAGAGAAAGGTGATGCTTCACAAATCTTAATTAAACAAACTTATTTACCCCCTGAAAAAAAAATTACCCATTTTTTTTTTCTGGGGGGTGCCTTTGAATCATTGTTGACTCCTGGCAACTGGACAAGTCCCTGCAGTTTTCTTGGCAAGATTTCAGAAGTGGTTTGCCATTGCCTTCTTCTTCCTGGGGCTGAGAGAGAGAGACTGGCCCAAGATCACACAGCTGGCTCCCATGTCCAAGACAGGGCTAGAACTCACAGTCTCCCAGTTTCTAGCCTGGTACCTTAAGCACTACACCAAACTGGCTCTTAGTCACCCAATAGAAAGTTAAATACTATAGGTTTGTTACTAAAAGGGAGAATCTTCTAACTCAAAGAACTGGTCTACACTTTATCAGGAAAGTATCGAACAGTGACATATACAAACCACTTCTTAGGGTAAAGGGAATGTATATTTTACTGAGGCTCTCCTCCACTGAGAATATCTCCTTTTTCCTTGCAGAATCAGGGACAACAAGATCTCAGTGACTGCATTCTCACAACATATTTAACTTAGTTACTGTAATAGTGTGTGGGAATGACCTTGGGAGACGGGAGGAAAAGCCGCAGACTAGACAACGGTCAGATAAGAGACGGCTGAGCCTGCAGCAGGAATGGGGACATGGCAGTTGGAGAGATGTACTTTCAGACTTGTAAGATCTGTTAATGCAAGATTACAATGAAGGTAGTGCTAATACTCTTGGGTGTGTTCTTGTCTGGACTACTTTGCAAGCCTGACATTACTGAATTAGCCCTTTTTTACAATCACACAATACATTGCACTTAAGGCTGAGCTTTTACCGTGCGCTAAGCCACACACACATAAATAAGCTAAAATTTACACTTTGGCAAATCTAGACGGCTAATCATATTGTGGGTACGTGTCACGTGTATAATGTGCTAAGCCACACTCATGAAAAGAAGTTAAAACTTGCCAGCTTCATATATTGTGCAAATAGAGTTGCCAAATCCTTGCACTAAAGGGACAAGGCTGGTGTTCCTGCTAGATGACAGACCGACAGATAGATGTGTGGCTTTAAATCACAATCTGCAAAGCGGACTTTGCTTCACCAACTGTTCTAAATCAATGTAAACACATATGGTCCATTTCATTACTGTCCAACTCACCAATACTGAATTTAATCGCTGTATGGTGATAGTTATGAATCATACATATCAAAATCGAATTACACTCACTGTGATTAAGATGTTCAATTTTGCAAAGACCAAAAGGATAGTCAGTGGAAATAGCATAACCCAATTAGCATTGAATGCACAGTACATTCCAACTAGTGAAACAAGATAATAAAAAACCCAAGCAGTGATTGTATAAAGTAATTTGTATCCATTATAGCAGTTCAAGCCAAGGATGTACATGATCAAATTGCACAACTCAAGCGAAGTAAAGGAACAGCTCTGGAATAGCAAAGGTAAAATCCTCAGTTCCAAATCAAATCACAGCCAGAAAAACGATTTTAGCTGTTGACAACTATGGTTTCAAAGCAGGCAAGTTCCAGGTGTTGGGGGGGTGGCTAGGCCAAGGTCTCTCAATGTTGCGAGAATTGCTGATGCCTGTACTTTCTGCCATTCAGTTACCCTGCCAGTATTTACACGGGATCTGAAGTGGCAAGATAGATAGATGGATGGATGGATGGATGGATGGATGGATGGATGGATGGATGGATGGAAGGAAGGAAGGAAGGAAGGAAGGAAGGAAGGAAGGAAGGAAGGAAGGAAGGAAGGAAGGGGCTACAGGAGGTCCCACATTCCCTATTGCCCCATGTCTCAAACAAACTTGATCACGTAAATGGAACTTCAAGAGGAGCAGCATAGAAGGAAGAAAGAGCAAGGGAAGGAGAAAGGTGATGTTAGAACTCCTCCACTACCATTCCCAAGCTTGGTATCACGTAATCATCATCATCAGTGTTACCACCTCTTGCCTCCTCTAATCAGATCACTGGAAAGTGAAACAAGGAGAAACCAGATCACATGGTCGAAATGGAGCCATCAGAAGCCCTGGTGCTTCCCATGCTAACCACTTTCTTCCTATTTCTCATGTGGCTTAGGCCTGCAGAAAGGAAGAAGCAGCAGCTAGATGTCCCCCTCTTCCTCCCCTTTCTCCCACTTTCCTTCAACTGCTGCAGCTGGAGGGGGAAAATTCAGCCCCTGAGCTCCTTTACCACGGGGGATCCCTCCTGAGCATGTGCCTTAAGGCCCAGAGAAATCTCCTTACGCTTCAACTCATGAAGCTTCAAGGTGAGAGTGCTAACATGACTAGATGTGTTTCAAAAGAAGTGTTTTTTATCCATACCTTCTGCATGTGTAGAGGTCACTTTCTACAAGCAAAACAGCATGTCATACCACTGTTAAGAAGTAAAGGTGAGGGACCACTTCTTCCCAATTTCACCTGCCTGTCCCATCAGATCCAGCAGAAGAGGCATGGTGTGGGTCCCGTCTGTTAGGGAATTACACTTGGCAGGCCTGAGGAGGTGGGCCTTCTCTGCTGTGGCACCTGCCTTATGGAACATTCCCCCCCCTGAAGTGAGGTCAGCTCCATCCCTACTTACTTTGTGGAAGTCCCTCAAGACCTGGCTTCATCATTCTTCTCCCTTTGAGAAGAATCCCTTTGGAAATGTCTCATCCCTGCCTTTGGGATCCTGAGCAAACCTCAGTCCCTCCTGCCACTTCCTCACTGACGTCAGAAACTTCAGATGACCTTTCTTAATTAAGTCCCACAGTGACTGGTTGAAATTAGGCAGCAGAGTGCCACACTGCAATCAATAATCAATTCTGCTAAGTTCTTTAAAGGCCCCAGTGTTCAGTCCCAAAGGGCTCTCCTATGCCAATTGAAAATCTGAACATGAAATGGCTGCAGGAAAATTTAGTTAAAAAAGAAATGTCAATTCAGGGCAGGGATACCTATTTTACTGACTATACAGTATATAAGGGTCCTATTTTCTTTAAGTAAAAATACAGAGAAATGGGTTCAGTTGGGTTGAGCTGATTTGTTTTCGGTTTTGGAGGGGAATCATAGTGTATAAAAATTTATTCCTTCCCCTCTCCAGCTGTGATTGGCTTGAAAATAATCCCTAACTCTGATAACCAAGCCTGGTTAGGAAAATTAGTTTGGGAGATCCCATTAATACCAATGGAAAACTCATTGCTAGCATTTAGTGTAGGAGGACCTTGCGTGAGAATTAGAGAATTATTTCCTGCAATATTGTTCAAACTGCACTGATTCTCTCTGTTAGTCCATGGATGTAGTCAACAGGCATCTGTGCCAGCCGCATACAATCTCAGAAGATTGGTTACACAGCACCCAATTTTTCTGGTCCTCCTCACTGCAAAGGAGGCTCAATGTCCATCACTTCCCTCCCCACTTCCTGCCATTTCCAATCACAACCCCGAGTTAGGGAATTTGTACAACCTGCTTACTGCATCCATGACCCAATTCAGTATGTTGTGTGAATAGGGCTTTTGCAACATAAAATTAGTGAAAGAAATGAGAGAAAACTGTAAGTCATTGCCTCTAAAAGAAAGGAAACATGTAATTTAGTAGCATATAGACAGAACAACTTCAGAATTTCTGGACATTGGTTGATTATACAGGAGAATGAACGTATATTTAACAGCTAATATAATCTGAATGTTTCAGAGAACTAAAGCCTCTCCACTTGAGTTTCCAATCAGCCTTTGCCCTTTGAGCAACTGAACTCAAGAACCGTAGACTGAAGAACATGTTTTTTGTCTTAAATTGGATATATCCATTCCAATTCTGGCCAAACACATCACCCACATCCGACAGAGCTGAAAGAAGTCTTATTCGTTTTCCCCATTGACCTGCTGGTTAGCGTGGTCAGCTGGCTGGCAAGGAAGCAATATTTCCTTTCCAGATGCTACTGGCCACACAAAGCCAACATCTTACAGTGGGTGGCTGGGTAGGCGTAGATAAATGTTAAGATAATCTTGACAAAGGTATGCAGGAGTTAAGAAATAATTTTTTAAAAAATCATCTCAGCCCTGGGAAAGGAGCAGATGTGAGAAAGAAACTCAAAATAACCCCACTTTGATTCTGCTTGGTATAAGAAGGGACCGAGGGAAACTTTGGCAAGATTTTGTCATTGTACCCCATAACAACAAAGTAGCATTTCTGTCATCCTTGCAAAGTCTGTTTCCTGACCTAGCCTACCTTGAAGGACAGAAGGATGAGGACTAGGCATCAGTCAAACTGCAAGCAGAGTCACTGGAAGAAAGAACCATAATATCTTCTCCATCCCAATATACAGGAGGAGAGAGAGAGACAGTTGAGGAAGAAGAAAATGAATGTGGGAATTCTCAGCATTATAGGAAATGTGAATGTGTGTGCTGTGGGCATAGTATTACTTCTCTAGGTGTAACTGGAGGCATGCTGCCCCTCATCCACCAGTGAGTGACCCTATGAGCCAATATATAATATATAATACTGCTGCAATGCGCTCTTCATGGGGCTACCCTTGAAGAGTATCCAGAAGCTTCAGCTGGTCCAAAATGCAGCTGCACAGATGATTTTAGGTGCTTCAAGATCAGCACATATTACTCCGTTGCTACGCAAGCTGCACTGGCTACCAGTTTGCTTCCGGGTCCAATTCAAGGTGTTGGTTATCATCTTTAAAGCCCTACATGGCATGAGACCAGGTTACCTGAGGGACCGTCTCATCCCCATTACATAGGTCCGCCCCGCCCAATCAGAGAGGGCATGTTGCGGACCCCGTCCATAAGAGAATTCCATCTGGCGGGGTCCAGGAAACGGGCCTTCTCTGCAGTGAGCCCCGCCCTCTGGAACATCTTGCCCCCGGAGGTGAGGCAGGCCCCCTCACTCCTGGCCTTCCGGAAGGCCCTGAAGACCTGGTTCTGCCGTCTCGCCTGGGGTGGGACAGTGGGTAGCCATTCTTGGGGGTGGCTCACACCCTAGAGTCCCTCCCACCAGCTTGGATTTTATACCTTCTTGGATTTTATACCTTCTTGGATTTTATACTTATTTACTATATTTTATAATAATTGTGATGTGGTTGTTTTTATGAGATTTTAATGTTTATATTTGGAGCCTGATTTTATTGTAAACCGCCCAGAGTCCCTCTTTTGGGGGAGATGGGCAGTAATTAAATCTGGATAATTAATAAATAAATAAATAGTAAATAGCTATTAAGATGTTTGAAAATGTTTCCTGTACAACTGGTTGGTAGTTAGCTACAATGATCCACCAGCAGGGCCACTGTAGCTCATAAGGTTGGTGGACTAAATAAAACACAATAACCTAAGAATTCAATTGCCAGTACAGGGGTTTGGGCCAGGTAAGATTTCATACCTATGTGAGTCCCAATGAGTCCCAACAAGGAGAAAATGGGTTGTACACTGCCTCCTGGTGGTCAAGTAATGTGTAAAGCCATAGGAATGTATATTGAAGTTGTCCCCAGTCATGGAATTGCTGGTATCAGGGCATGATATTATAAAATTACAACTGGTTTGCTTTAAGGATTTGATTGATGCTATTTGCCTTTAAAGATTTGGATTTACTGTTTTGAATTGTCTTTGTTTTGGGGTTTATTAAGATTGGGATTATTTAAAATGTACTATTAAGTATAATAGCAGACGATTTATGTGCTTTTTAGTTTGATTCTTATTATAGTAGACAGAAATGTATAGAATAGCAGTAGGAAGGGAATAATTAAATATGTTTTATCTTTTGGAGGGGAGAAAGATGTTTAGGAGGTTTATATGAAATTTTTTCTTTATTTTAATATAAGGGGGGGAGTAACTGTACTCAGTGATTTTTATTACGTGTTAAAGTGGAATGACTTATAGAAATAAAGTGGTGTTTTGGTTTAATATAGAGTAAGAGATTGATTATGGAAATTTTTGTATATATCCTTGCTGTGAAAAGTCAGAAGCCACATCTTTTTGTAAATTTATTTTTTTTTTCTTGTGTTCCCGCACCTTTTTTAGTTTTTTCTTTCTTTGTCGTTTTTGTTTTTCCGTTCTTTGTAGTTTTTATTCTTCTCTTGAAACTTAATAAAATTTACTGTAAAGTTACAACCCTGTCTCTCTAATCTGAAAGCTGAAAAAGGAACGAATATATCGCTCATAGATTATCCTTCTGTTTTCAGATAATGAGAAAAGAAAGTACAGCTGAGGAGGAGGTGTTTACTTCACCGAGTGCCTTTTCTGGCCTCTGTTACAGCTGAACCATAGCTTGTCTTGGCCTCATCTTCTTCCTTCCTTATGGAGAATTCTGGGTGTCACTTTCCCATACCTGCTCTTAACCCTGTCGACTGATATTTTCAAAAGCATCACAGTCGCTCAAGTGTCCTCCTCCTCTTTTTTTTTTTTTTTTTAATTAATTATTTATTTATTTAAATGTATTGGTGGCCCATCCCCAGTGGACTCTGGGGGGCACACAAAATTTAAAAAGACCTAAAAACAACTAAAAATATTAACGCAACAGACAACCCGGGCTGACATGCTCTAGTAACAAAATCCATAAAACAAAACAAGGGCTATTAAACGACTCACAAACATCAACTCCAGGCCTGGCACCAAAGCCGGGTTTTCAAAGCTTTCCAGAACCCCAGAATGGAGGGCGCCGTCCTTATCTCTGGGGGGATGCTGAATAAAGGAGGAAGTTGACCTAGGGAAGCACTGCTGGGGAATGAATGGGCCTCCAGAAAGGCCAATGGTGGGGAAATTGGCATTCAGTAAAATCTGGAGACAGCTTCTTCAAGCTTGAGCAGCCAGCCCGACAAGATACTTTGAAATAGCAGCAAAACAACACACAATGTTTTGCAGGGCGCTATACTTCTTTTCCCGGCAAGCTGTTTTGCTGCATCCAACAAAGCGTTACTTTCAGGGCAAACAATCACAGTCAGCAAAGAAATGGCCAGATTTAACAGAGAAGAGAGAAAATTAGCTAGCCCCTTACCTAAAGCCACAGAAATCCTTATTCAGGGACATCAGTAAATTATGGATTGGGATCCTTTCCTGTGTAATTGACAATGTAAATCAAGTTTTATACTAAGGGACATCAGCATTAGATCTATTACACTCAGAAAACTTGGCTTTGCTTTGTTTTTTTCCACTCCGAGTACAAAGAAATCAGAGCTCTTATATCTGATGTAGCCGTGTTCCAGCGGAAACATTTGCAAATTCTCAGAAGCTTATTTTTAATTCATCACAAATTAAAACCTCTCGTGTGTACCTGCAGCGTCATGATCCAACTCATTAAATAATCAGACAATAATCTTATTTACTTAAATGCAGCATTCGTTCTACCCAAAAAGCTTGAGACAGATAACAGTAGATTCAAGATGCTCCTGTGAATTACCTTATCTAAAATACAGACAAATAGCTTAGACATTGCAGACTGCCAACATTTGGTCACTTGAGTGTCGGATTTCAGGCTTTCCAATAAAAGCAGTCTCCCCACCCCACCCCATCCCACCCCAACCAGATGTTTAACAGCTTTCAACACAATGATACTAGGCCATTTTGGCTATGTTATCTTCCCAGTGGAGAGCCAGTCTGGTGTAGTGGTTAAGGCACCAGGCTAGAAACCAGGAGACTGTGAGTTCTAGTCCCACCTTAGGCATGAAGCTAGCTGGGTGACCTTGGGCCAGTCACACTCTCAACCCTAGGAAAGAAGCAATGGCAAACCACTTCCAAAAAATCTTGCCAAGAAAACTGCAGGGCCTAGTCCAGGCAGTCAACAGGAGTCAATGCTGACTTGAAGGTGAAGGCACCAAAAAAAAAATCTTCCCAGTGAATCAAAGATTCCATCTGAACTACAGAGATGACATGGCCCATAATCCTAAAGGAGCTTAATTTGCTTTTCCCCCCATCAGCTAGAGCCTCATGTGGCACAGGGCGGTAGGCAGCAGGATTGCAACCGAAAGTCTCCCCACAACCCGAGTGATCCCAGTAGAAGCTGGATTCTCCATCAGCCAGTTCAGGTCGACTCAGCGTTCCATCCTTCTGAGGTTGGTAAAATGAGCACCCAGCTTGCTGGGGAAGGTGACGGCTGGGGAAGGCAATGGCAAACCACCCCGCTCTATAGTCTGCCAAGAAAACATCGCGAAAGTGGTGTCCCCCCTGTTGAGGTTTTCCTACTAATAGATTAAGACTGCTATTGTATCAAATCATTTTGGCCAGGTGAAGGGGTTGTATTAGATTGTCTCCTCTCACGTGCTTCATGCAAATAGCCTGTGGGAGGGGATGGAATCCTGCCCGGACTTGTTCTTCACTTCCTCTTTTTCTCTCTGCTGGAAATGTAGCTCAGCAAGGCTTGCTCCAAAGGGAGCTACGTACTTTAAATGTTTTGCTTTTGTTTTTGCTTTCTGTAAATAAATTATTTTTATAGAAATGCCTGGTGTGTGACTTTTTTGACCTCTCCTGGGCTAAAGGCTTTCCCAGCATCTGCCAACACCCCCAAAGGGTCAGACATGACTCGGTGCTTGCACAGGGGACCTTCCACCTTCACACCCCTTCAGCTAAGGTGCACAAGCTAAGAGTTCTTCAAAACCTCTAGAGATGAACAGCCTCAGGAGTCAAGTCATGTTTTGCTGCCTGAGGTCACTCTCCCTAAAGGACTTCTTATTAGGAGCTTCTGAACCCTTGTGGAGCCCTCTATGTTCAGAGCCCTGCAGTATCCAACTCCAGCATAGAGAAGCTCCCCATCCAGCATCCATAAGCAAAGGGTATGTAGAGCAGCGTTTCTCAGCCTTGGCCTAACCCTAACCCCTAATCCTGCCGAAGAAATTTGCAAATTTTGGTGAGTTCTTAGCAAAGAAATAAAGTCAACAAAATTTGAGGGAGCATATCTCCAAATACAGGGTGTTATTTTAACACTTGTTTTGGTGTCCACGGAACATTTTTCATGGGGTCAGTGCTTCATTTCTTCTTAATGGCCTCTCTGTAGCACTCAACTAGGGATGACATCAAAGAATCATAGAATCACAGGGTTGGAAGGGACCTTGGAGGTCTTCTAGTCCAACCCCCTGCCCAAGGCAGGAATCCTCATACCCTCTCAGACAAATGGTTGTCCAATCTTTTCTTGAGAACCTCCAGCGATGGAGCACCCACAGCTCCGGGAGGCCAGCTGTTCCACTGCTTGATAGTCCTCGCTGTCAGGAAATTCCTCCTTATTTCCAGATGGATCTCCCTCTGACTTCCTCATTTGTATCCCGTACAGCAGTGTTTCTCAACCTTGGCCACTTGAAGATATATGGACTTCAACTCCCGGAATTCCCCAGCCAGCCATGGGGAGCTCTGGGAGTCGAAGTCCACACATCTTCAAGTGGCCAAGGTTGAGAAACACTGATACAGAGTTAGTAAACTAGAAAATAAATGAACGTTTGGTGATATGGAGTAACTTGTCAAGTGCCAATAGGTTTACTGAGCAGTAAGTCCTTCCTCATGAGTCACTTTTCTGACTGGCTGAGAACCAGAAGCATCAAAGCTCTCAGCTTGTAACAACTCAGTATTTAGAGTATGTAGTAACTGTGGGCTCTGCCCTGCATCTTAAAGACCTTCTACATGATCAGAGCAAATTGACCATCACAGGTCTGTTAAATGCAAACAGTCTTCCTGGCATGCTCATTAGGGTCCTGGATGAGCAAAATGGCTCAGATTTGGCAAAGCAGAAAGGAGAATTGTCCCTGAGAGGAAGCTCTGCTTCTCAATAACTTCCCTGCATATTGATGAATAACCTATGTGACCTATTTTGCCCTCTTGACAGCATTGAGACTGGCTGTGTTTGGGATGGGTGTTTGGTGTGTGTGTGTTTAATGTTGCATAAACTATACTGCAGCAATAAGCAGAGAAATATGTGTGTGTTGCACTTTATGAGCGAAAGGAGAAGAGGGTTGCTACTGCTAATGTCCTAAGAGGCTCCTTCTGATTAATTTATTTTAATGCTCATATCCACCATGTTAATGTGATGGAAGAAGCTGGACAAAGTTGATTTAATCACTGTTCAGTTATGGAAGCCAAAGGTGCCCTCTTCCCCACTTGAAATGTTTTGTACCTTTCACAGCACCCTTTGCTGCTGCAAACCACATATAAGAATTTGACCACAGTAAGAATTTGAATTTTGAACCCCATGTCAGGAGCCGTGCTCCAGAAAGCAGGTAGGCCAGCTACATTTGATTTGATTTCATGAAATCGTATTGTCAATAGGATTCCTTGTCTTTAATCACTTCCACTTTCTTATGCAACAAAGCACATTCACAGCCCTGGAGGTGCTGGCTGTCTGCCTCTGCATCCAATGCTTTTCAGGACTGCCTGTGTTCTTGGGGGAGATGTGCTACGCACAGCTGAACAACACTGTGATTGCTCAGGCTTGAAAATGCAATGACCACAAGTCTTTTTTCCTCCACATTACCAGAAGAAGAAGGACCAATTCTGGATTATTTCTCATTTCTGAGGGATGGTAGTGCTGCAGGTGATGATTCAGGTGGTGGTAGAAAAGGAGAGAGAGAGTCCTCTAGAAAGCAAATGACTCCTATTTCCCTCCTTAAAACCCCTCACAGAACTCCCCAAATGGCCGATACCCCCCCAAAAAATTTTTAAGAGTGGAAGTAGTTTGCTTCCAAGAGGTATCCCGTTCCATTGCTGTCCTTAATTTGGAGAGGGAAATGGGCAGCTGATCATTGGCAGCATCACTGCTGTATTGGGGTGGGGGTGGGGGGGCAGAATCTTGAGTCCCTGGGACATAAGTGGGGTTCTTGTGATCTGCAGATTGCCCACCCCCTTGAATTAAAGACCAGCCAATAAACTGGATGGCTGAAGAGAATTTGAACCTGGACGTCAAGCTGATCTCAGGTGGCCTAATCCAATCTGTTACTTTCTATGTTCCACTTTGGGGAAAGAGCATTCAACGCTTGTAATAAAGATCTGAATTGTTTGTTGTTGTTGTTTTTTAAACTGCTGCAGAGAGTTTATGTACTTATGAACAATGATAGAATCCAATCGAAGTGACCGGTTAATGGCTTGCTCAGCATTTCTTAACAATCCTGAAATTGCAACCTTTCAGCTAGGGCTTCTGAGTCATCGACCAACATGAATAGGGTTAGGGTTAGGGTATACCGACATATCTCTGGTTGTACTGATCCATTTAGTTTTCACGGCAAGAATACTGGGGTGGGTTGCCATTACCTTCCCCAGGGATCACATTTAGTCTGACCTCTCTGTCATGACCTTCCTGTCTTGGGTGGCCCTTCACGGTTTAGCTCATGGCATCATTGAGGTGCTCAAGCTCCAGCACCACGACAAGGTAACGATCCTTTGCTGAAGAGGACACCCCTAGAATTGTCTCTAAATACATTCATGCCTCAAAAAAGACTTCTATTCCATCTCCTCTGGTCCATTTGCAAAAAGAAAGACTCCGCAGTGAGCCAGAAAATGATTTGCAGCCATCTGCACAATATTCACAGCTTTTGTCTAACTCTGTGGCTTGCCTTTTAGAAAATGGTTATTTAAGATTGCAATTTTCATAAATGTTTGGGAAATTGATATAAAGGGAGATACCCATAAAATATCTGGAGCGAGCATCTCTAAATCGTTGGCTGCTAAATGGCACAGAAGAACATGTGGTAGCGCACTGATCAATCTATATCTAGAAAAGGTGGAACATCTGCATTGATGGGATGGAAGAATTTTCATCCAACCTTTCTTGCACATGGCTAAACCATCTAATCATTTGCTGGGTGCTCACTTAGTCATCCCATTTTGTAAGGATGGGAAGTGATGAAATACACAGTTGAAACAAAAGAATACCAGCCCAGAAGGACACCTGGAATAAGTCAGCTGATGATCATCAAAAATAGCATAGGACACCAATCTAATTAGTATTTATCCTATTCCACCCCAAATCAGCAGATTCTTGTGACTATTCTAAAACGACAATATCCTAAACATTAATTAAATTAATTAACAATATCCTAAAATTTAATTAATTAATTAAAACAAAGCAGCTAAAGCAGGCCCACTGTATTAGGGCGAACATATTCTTGATATAGGTCTCTTTACATCCTTCCTCTCTGTAACGTCCAGTAGAATTTATATGAAATGAAGAGTAAATGGCATTTCTTCTCTCTTCCCCTCTTCTTTATACTCAAAATGATTTCACCAAAACGAATGTCCAAAATTCCTTTAGGAATCACCACAGTATTGGCTAGTCAAGAAGCTGGCAGGGAAAACCATTAAATTCTCTTGCGTAAAGAACTATAATCTTATCTGAACATCAGTCTGAACCATGGGGGTGATGGAAGTCAATATTTCCTTTAAAAAAATAAAAAAAATAAAAAAAAATAGGCATGATAGGCAGTGTGAAAGCAAGGAAATTGAGCCACATATCATTTTTATCTTTAAAAGAAACAAAATTTCTGTAACTTGATAAAACATACTGTAATAAAAGTAGAAGTTCCTTTAGGAGAATAGATTTCTGCTCACTGTCCAGCATGATGCATTAAGGCTTGGAAGAACTAGAAAAACACAAAAGATAATTAACTTTATAAAATTCATATTAAAGGTTTTCCAAGCAGAATACAGGTTTTCATTTTTAGGTTGAATGTTGTAAAAAAAGGGACACCCAGTGCAAGGAATACATATTCAAATAAAGCCCATAAGATGGACCACAGAATGGATGCATTCTAAGAAGATGGTTCCCTTTCACCACTGATACCAGTAGATATTATGGTTGTTGTGTGGTTATGTGCCAAAAGGACATTCTGGAGGACCGCCTGACTTGATATCTGCAATACGATCCTTAGCACAACCTATTTCACTGGGTCAAAGGGATGTTGGCATGTTCTGGAAACAGCTAAATTCAGTCTAACACAGACCTAGGCACAAAGTTGTAGAACAGTCCCACAAAAATGAGGCAGCCCTCATTAAAGCCTTCCCTTATTATGCCATCATACTTAGTGTCATAACTGCCTAACATCAGCAGCACAGTTCCTTCATATTTCAAAGAAGAAAATATGTGGAAATGTGCTGTAAGTCCTGAAACAAGCTTAACACACTGTTTAGAAGAAACACCCTTCCCCAGAAGCATGATCCTGTCCATGTAGCGGCTGACAAAATCTTGCACATTTTCCATCACTGTCCCTGTTTTTACAGCCCCCAGCCTCCCAAATCCATCAGGTGTAGCCTTTGGCCACCAGAGGACCGCACACTCCTTCCCTTGTGATGTTTCATTTGCACTTATATTTGGATTGTTTGGTTCTTTCCAATAAACTGTCTTGGAATTGCAATCAGAGGGTGGTTGAAAAATGCCTGTACATACATACACACATAAAAGAACATTCTGACCCAGCACAGTTATTGGGATATCAAATGCAACCCACATCTAAGGCACATCACAAAAAGCGACCTTCTAGAAATATTTCATACTAGTTGAAATGCAACCGGAGAAGATTCTGTTCTCTTCCATTAGAGAACAGACTGACAAAAACAGATTTGAAAACATGTTGAGAAACCAAACATTCAGGGTGCCTCATCAGCAAATAAATGTCAACTAATGTAAACCATGATTTTTTTTTTCTGTTGCAATGCAAGGAGAGCAGGAAGCCCATAAACACTGCAGCTTTTCCAGATGGGACCAACGTGAATTAAAGGAGCTGGAAAGCACAATTATATTGGTTTCATTCTTGTTTATTATTGTATTATTCTTTTTTAGTGTTCCCACTTGCAAACTGCTTAGAGTCATTGGGAGTTGGACCGTTTACAAATTAATAAAATGAATAAAATAATAAATATTTTCCTTTGCAGTTTACACCTGCCGCTGACACACTTCAATCTGGATGACTGTTTTGGTAGGAGCAACCTGATTTATGGTGTCATGCAACCAACTTAACTGACTGGCTTCACACTTCACACTAAACTATAATATACCTTGTTTGATTTGGTTGAATATGCTGGGTGATCCCAGCTTCTGTGGTCTGTAAATTGCAATGACGGTTTAAGATGATGGACGAACACAACAAACTGAGGTTAAACAAAGCAAAACTTAGCATGGTGTGAGAACTGAGCCATTATTTATTACTTTTGCCATGGAAGAAGCTTGAGAAATTAGAATTAAAAGTTGTCTGCCCATTAAAGAACCAACAATAACATGGAGTTATTTGGAATTTCTTAGATACTTCTCCTGATTCGGAAAACTGGTTCCATCAGGACTGGCAGAAAGAGCTCACCCAGGAGAATTATAGCTGCAAATGGCCAGGATACAGTTTCAGACTTGTGCAGAACAAGCCAACATTGCATTGACAGACATAGTCCCTGGCTGTGGCAATATTCCTGCATGGGAATGCAAGCATACCAGTTTGGGGAGAAGAACAGGGAAAGCTTTTAAAGAGGTGGAATTGGACAAATTAAAATGAGCAATTGGAAGAATATTCCAGACACCAGATTTGCCAGAGATGAACTGTTTTCAGCCAGCAGCAGCAAATGATGCAGGGACAGTATAGAAAAAGTGGCACTTCCAGGCTTAAGGTGGTATTAATCACAATGTCTTCTAAAGGCACCCTTACCACACTTCCTGGAATTCTGCATTGCTTCCATTTTCTCTCATTGCTGCACCCTCTTTTCTTATCCTCACCTTGCCACTTGTCCAAACCAACCTTCTCTTACTCCTTCCCTGCTTCTAAAATGGTGAACCTACCGTTGTGTCCATCATCTTCATTTCTCTACATATCCCCAGAGTATTCAGTTATGGACCCTTTGAGAAACCAAGATGCTAAGCACTACTTCAGCATTACTCTATAGAGTGTGGCCTGAACTCTTCACCAAGTTAATAAAAAAGAAAGGTGTCACTTCTGCTGCCTCATGCTAAGAGGGGAAGAATGGATAAGTCTGGGAGAGGAAGAACTGCAGTGAAGGGCAATTTGTTAGAGAACAGGACCTCTTTTGCATCCATCATATGTGACACTGAATTTAGTTAGAAGCTCTGCAGCCTAACAGTCTAGCCTTAGCAGTATCAGTTGTGAAAAATAAGGTGGCATAAACACATTGCTTTAAGTACAGTGTATATAGATACCAGTATGGAACCTTATGGGTAGACTAAACACATGGTTGTCATTTTTAGTGCTACTGTGTATTTAACACAAAGTCCAGTTTCTCTACCAGCCAAAAAACTACCAACATGCTTGAATGGTAATGTGAACCAGTGCTCTGTCCATGGTGCTGAATGGGTTTTGGGGATTCACTGTTGAACCAATGAAGTTGCCCAAGTTTTCAATCTGAAGGGCAAGAAGGTTGAGGTAGCTATTTTATTTTTTTAAAAGTAAGTTAAATAGCCTCTCCATTTATTTTAGACCCCTTGTTTGGCAGTTGCAAGAAATGTAAAATAGGACAGCAAGAATGATTAAGCAGTGGAGCGAGTTCCCAAGGGAACTAGAGAAAGCCCCAGTTCTTGATATTTTTAACACTAGAGCAAAAGAGGAGAAAATGTACTTGTTACAAACAAGCCAGAATTGGCAGGAAATCAATTGGCCCTTCTTGCAGGGTCTTTTTCAGCATAACTTTCTCCAGCATAACTATCAAAAAGTCCACAAGTGTTGTGCGACTTCCTAAACTGGAAATGAATTTCTCATCCCAGAAAATAAATGAAACAATACTAGAAAGTTTTTCATTTTCTTTTTAAGTTTAACATGAGGCCCATCTCCTTCCATGTGACATAAGCCAAGGCAGACATGGAAAGCTTTTCTGGCACCACTGGAAATCACATCCCACTGGTGTTGGTGGTTATAACTTCTGGAGATCTCTTAGTATTGCTAAAATTTAAAAGAAATCTGCTGAGCCCCTGTTACATAGTTTTCCATTCATATATAATACAGTTTCCAATGCAGTATTTTGCACAGGCATGCACAATAGAAGCCGTAGAAAAAAATGTGGACCCTAGGTAGTGAAAGTTTGTCATGACTTGATCTACTAATCTACCATCTTCCTTATCAGCATACCAGATTTTATAGTTGCAATCACATTTCAACCCTTCCTTCAAGAGCCTGAACTAGGATTATTCCTCAGAACTAACCATATTAGATCTGTAATGGAATGTAGAGTTGACTTGGGCATAAAGAAGGAATGAACAAAGAGTTAAGGGGGTGATTGCAGAAAATCCTAAGAAAGGGAGTAGCACAAGAAAGAAAATTCATAATAATCCCACCTAAATTTTGTTTAGCGTAAGATGAGACTCCTGGCAAATAGAAGGGGAAGAAATGGAAGCAGTGACAGATTTTATTTTCTTGAGCTCCAAGATCACCGCAGATGGTGACTGCAGCAATGAAATTGAAAGGTGCCTGCTCCTTGGGAGGAAAGCTATGGCAAACCTAGACAGCATATTAAAAAGCAGAGACATCACCTTGCCGACAAAGATCCATATAATCAAAGCTATGGTTTTCCCAGTAGTAATGTATGGCTGTGAGAGCTGGATCATAAGGAAGGCTGAGTGCCAAAGAATTGATGCTTTCGAACTGTGGTGCTGGAGAAGACTTTTGAGAGTCCCTTGGACTGCAAGGAGGTCAAATCAGTCAATCCTACAGGAAATCAACCCTGATTGTTCATTGGAAGGACAGACACTGAAGCTGAAGCTCAAATACTTTGGCCACCTAATGCAAAGAGAGGACTCACTGGAAAAGGCCCTGATGCTGGGAAAGACTGAAGGCAAAAGGAGGAGGGGACGGCAGAGGATGAGATGGTTAGATGGCATCACCGATGAAATGAACATGAATTTGAGTAAACTCCAGGAGACAGCAGAGGACAGGAAGGCCTGGCATACTATGGTCCATGAGGTCACTAAGGGTTGGGGACAACTTAACGACTGAACAACAAATAACCGCCCAGAGTCCCCCTTTTGGAAGAGATGGGCGGTGATAGAAATTTGAAATATAAATAGACAGACAGAAACTTGTACAGGCTCAAGAGAGATGTCAGTCCTTCAAAGAGGCCAGGTCAAGAAACAGGCACAACAAGGATTTCAGGAATGTTCTTTATTGTACTGAGGTAGAATAACAGGATCTTGAAACCTTTCTGACTAAATGCTTCATTCAGTGCCCATCCCAATCCTCCTAGGTTTTGTAGATCTATTCATGCTTGGTTGCCTTTGACCAATACTTGCAAAAAAAATCCAAAGGAACATCATTGGCCAGTTTAAATTAGTGCACCATTAAAATCCATGACATTGGCAGACGGTCAGGCAAAACTTTCTCAGTTGTGGTTCATAAACAGAGCACTTTCCCAAGGTAGATATGGGTGACCTATCTATTTTGGTCTTCAGATGAGCTGTGAAGATGTATGTGTTTTGAACTGCTTTTAATTAAGATGTATCTGTTAGTGCTGCGGTTGGTTATTTCTGACAGCTTTCACATTGGTACTTTGTGGGTTTTAAATGGTGTGTTTTGTTGAAATGGTGATTTCACATCTTGTTTATTCTCACCACCGCAAAAGGATTGCCTGAAAACTGCCTAAAATACCTAAAACGAAATAAAAAGATTGTTTAAAATGAGCAAATATAAATCTGGTTTTGGAGAGCAAAGCAGGCAACATTACAGTAGACCTTTCCTAGCTAAGAAAAGAGATTTTGTTTAAGAGAAAGATACAAATGAATCAATAGGACAATCATTCTCTGAAATAAAAAATGAGGGCAGCCTTGGCTTAAAATGTGCCGTGTCAAATAAATACTCAAACTAATTGTGCTCAGTCCAATATAACCGCTGATATAGCACCCATAATCATTATTGGACTTCTGGATAGATTGTCAGAGAACATCAGATGGACCACTAAAAGAAAAAAAAAAAGCAAAGCATGCTAATATACAACCTCTAATAGTATTCTCATGTTGGGTTCTAGAAGCCTACATGCATCTTCCTTTTTTTTTTTTAATCCATTCAATTATGTCTGATTCTTGGAGACTGCCTGGACAAGTCCCTACAGTTTTCTTGGCAGGTTTTTCAGAAGGGGTTTGCCATTGCCTCCTTCCTAGGGCTGAGAGAGAGAGACTGGCGCAAGGTCCCCCAGCTGGCTTCGTGCCTAAGGTGGGACTAGAACTCACAGTCTCCCAGTTTCTAGCCTGGTGCCTTCACCACGACACCAACCTGGCCCTCAATAATGATAATAAAGTCCCCACAGTTTTCTTGGCAGGTTTTTCAGAAGGGGTTTGCCATTGCCTCCTTCCTAGGGCTGAAAGAGAGGGACTGGCCCAAGGTCACCCAGCTGGCTTTGTGCCTAAAGCAGGACTAGATCTCACAGTCTCCTGGTTTCTAGCCTGGTGCCTTAACCGCTACACCAAACTGGCTGTCACATCTTCCATATCCTGCCCCCAAATTCTCCATCTGGGTCTTATGTTCATTGAGTGGGTATACCTTCTCCTTACCTTGCAGTCATTGTAAGGCCTGTAAACCCTTTAATGCAGCCTTCCCCAACCTGGTGGAGAATTCTGAAAGGCCACTGATACCCCACTTTAGTCTTTATTACCATGTGGTTTCCTATGACATTCAGCCAAAATCTACCTGCCTGTAACACTGGCCACTTGACAGAGTTCTGCCTTTGTGGAGCAGCAAAATATTGCCTTCTTATGTGCAACAAACCTTCAAGTATTTGAAGAACACCCTGTGGTGCAATAAAAGAATTTTGGATTTTGGATTTAGTGATATTATGCTTTTCCTTTCTTGAGATGTATATTGTTTCCTAATGTGTTATACCAGCCCTGTTGCTTTGGAAGGCTGTCCTGCTAACTCATCTGAGTGAAGTCTCAGCCTTGTGCTCCAGAAGTATATCCTGATGACATTTCTAGGAGGCCAACCAGTTTCATCACCACCATCAACAACTTCCCCACATACCCAGTTCCTTCAATCTTTGCCAACCGAACTGGCTTCATTACCGTACTGAACACAAACTGGGGAAGAAAGGTTGAATTCTGTGCTACTAGCAATAGGACTGAATCCATTTTACAGCTGTAATCCAGATTAAAATATAGCATTGGAAGGAGGCTGCAGAACAAATTTAACAGTTTTAAAAACCATCCTTCAGATCCTGAGAAGAGCTGCTGACTCCGAAAGCATAACAAAATAAATATTTTTTAAAAGCATTCATACAGGGTAGGATCTCCTTTACCACCATCTAATAAAGGTGATCGTTTTAATGTACCTTTTTAAAAAACAGAAACCATGATAGACTATTAGGGCTTCTTTCTACAGTGCAACCATTGGTTGCCTTGACTTTATGCTTAGTAGAAAAATGAGAAAGAAAACAAACACAGTGGATTGATGCTATTGCAATACTTCCCTTCTTCCTTTCCCCCAAACACCAAAGGAAAAACGCTCAAGTCTCTGAAATTTCTGGCCATGGAAAAGGTGCAAAGGATGAAGCTGAATCTAGCTAAGATAAAGTTAGAGCCCCTCCCCTTTTTGCAGGTTCAGGACCCAAAATTCGACAAAAAGTAACAGGTAAGAGAAAAATCCCTGCCCATTATTCCAGAAAGCTGTCACTTGTCTGAGTGATGAAGCTTGGATGAGACTCACAGATAGGCTACCCTTTGTTGAAGACAATTTCCTAAGTTCTAACTTCCTTCCCAGCACTTGTTTCCATCCTTGGTATATTCCCAAGAGGATGGATTTACAACTTCCATACATTCACTAGGGGTTATATGCATTATGGCTCAAAGCTTCTCTTCTCTGCATCCCCATAATTCTCTTGGGATTTTGTCCATGTTGCCCCAAATGAGACCAGTTCAGAATCCAATTGAAACATCAAGAGCATAATGAAATCACAATAACTAATTCACTTTCCTCCAATTCTGCAGCCTCACCTTTCTGTCGCAGAATCACCACAGTCCAATTGGTTTGGATACATTTCCAAAGTCTGGGGTTTAGCAAGATCTCTTTTCAGAGATGTTGGTTTTTATTTCCTTGCATCCCAACCTCCGAGAATATTAAAAAGAGAACGTGGCGTTTGCTAGACAGAGGATCAGACCGCTTTCGTGAGGAAGTGTGGGCTGTTCACCGGAGTTCCCTTGTTGTGTACATATCATTTGGTTTTGAAAAGAGGCTTGAAATCAAGAAAAGGAAATGAACGAAAAGGAAGATATCTCTACGGAGATCATTCTGAGTGACACTCTATCTGATGTTGGCATGCTAGAATCACGATTTTTTTAAAAGCATTTCTATCTCATTGCTCTCCACTGAATCAAGGTGGCTTACATTTCATAAACCACAGTAAAAAGGCAAAGTATTAAAATGCAGTTCCAGTGAGGCTTAGGTTCAACCCATCACAGAATGTGTTATCCAATCTCAGTGTTGTTATTGCTTTAAAAACAAAAAACCTCCAGCAGTTCAATCCATGGCTTTTTTTTTTAAAGGTTTTACTGTAGCTTTCTCTAGCATGGCAATTGCAGCCTTCCTCTGTATGTGCTGGACAACAAATCCCATAATCCTAGTCATCATAGTGGCTAGGGATTAAAGGGGTTGCAGTCCCACAAATCAGAAGGGAAAGCTGTCATTGCCACGCTGTTGTTCCAAAGATGCCCATTCTGTGCCCTTGGCAAAATACGGAATGAACTTGTGCTTTGCCCCACAGATTTCCAGATTTTTCCCACTGAGAAACCTCTCTCCAAGGCCTGCCAAAATACCTTATTTTAACAAGCAGTTCCATACAGATGCAGAAAAATGCTGTTATTACTAGCAGCTGATAATAACAAAGTAAGGAGCTGGGCAGCAAGAGAGAGACGTGGTGCATATTTTTGCAGAAATATGGCCCAACATAATGTGCCCAGCATTTTACACTGGCTAAGTTCATAATGCAATTCATTCAGTTTTGGCTTGAGGTCTTACATGAACCTAGTATATAAACCAGGATTTATGGCTTAACACTGTATATGAATCAGGATATAAAAACTGGCTTTGCTTATTGCACTAAACATAGTTTGATTAATCATTGTTGACTAATGAAACCAAATTGGCAGGGTTCGCACAATGCCCTAAATCAAAACCAAATAAATCACATCATGATTTGGCAACATGCATGGGTTTGGGGCTTGCAAACAGTGGTTTGTGGTTTAGCCTGTTGCGTGAATTTAGCCAGTTATGGATTATTCAATAAATAATAGTTAAGCAAACTTGTGTGATGTCTGACTCCAACTGGATGAAATAGCCTGCTCAAACTGGGTGCGCTGCAGGTATTCATTGAGCAATTGCTAAATTGCTCAGCTAGTATAGATATGTTGGATAGACATTGTAATAGCAGCAGCTCCAATATTCCCAAGGACAGATAATTAATGACAAGGGGTAGAACAACCAGCCTGACAACTGGCAATGAAGATATTGAAGTGGTGGAGAGCTTCTGCCTTTTAGGATCAACCATCAATAGTAAAGGAACCAGCAGTCAAGAAATGTGCCACCACCTAGCACTTGATAGAGCAGCCATGAAAACCTTGGAAAAGATATTCAAATGCCATGATGTCTCTATACTTACAAAGATCAGAATTGTACAAGCCATGGTATTCCCTATGACCCTCCATGGAAGCAAAAGTTGGACTTTAAAGAAGCAGGATAGGAAGACTATTGATGGTTTTGAACTTTGATGTTGGAGAAGGCTTCTGAGAATACCTTGGACAGTCAAGAAAACGAATTGATGGATCATTGAACTAATCAACACACTCAAGGCACAAATGACCAGGCTCAAATGATCCTACTTTGGACACATTATGTGAAGACCCAGCTCTCTGGAGAAGGATCTGATGGTGGGAAAGGTGGAAGGAAAGAGAAGAAGAGAACAAGCAAGATGGATGGACTCAGTTACAGTGGCAATGAGTGCACCACTGGGAGATATGAAAGAACAGATTAGGGATAGATCGTCTCGGAGAAAATCTATCTATGTGGTCACTAGGAGTAAAAAAACGACTTGATGGCACATAATCAATCAATCGATGCCTTGTCCAAAAAAGCCAAAACACATTTTCCCCCATCAAAAAAAGCAGACTTTTCCATTACATTTTGACATCTTAATTTTCAACTATGTATATAGTTAAAAAGATACAACTAATTTACTAGTCTACTACTTAGAGAGAAGTATTGTAATTTCACAGAAAGAAGGCACTGGCCAATGGACCAGAGCACTCTGCCATCAGCAGCCCAAGTGCATAGCCAACTAAAGTCTGAGTGCTCCCTTCTTTAAATGGATTTGTACTGGACATTCTTCCAATGGAAGACCGTCTTCTGTAAAGGAGGCAGGTGACCACCATAATTCTTGGATGTCAGTCTTCTTCTTTGGGGGGGCAAGGAAGAAGACAGAGTCACAACTGGGTTTGCAAATAGCCATCCAAACTAGTCCCATCAAATGTTGTAGCACAGAAGTTGCTGAGATCGTATAAGATCAACACAGCTTGTTTACCCAGCTTGCAAATGAACAAATGTTAGAAAAGCACCAGAACTCTCCTCCTTAAACAGAAACCCAATCTTGCAAAATAGGACCAGCTCATCTGTAGTCAATAGCCTCATTCTAGGTGGCCTTAATCTATTTCCAAAACTCCCCTGAAACTAGGCAGTTCAGACTTCCATTCAGAGCAATTGGCCCTTTTCCTTTCATCTTTTTCTGGGCAAGGACAGAGATGGAGGGGGGGAAAAGAGACAAAAATTAAAGACACACGTGGGGATGAGGTGGATCAGCCAACCCACTTTGGGTTCTGGGACTTTCCAATGCTGGCATCGGCTCTGCCTAGTAGCTGCATGTTTTCAAGGAAATTCATGTCTTGAGACAGAAAAAAAAAAAGAGTTTCTGCCCCCCTAATATCAAAACCCATCTAAATATCCCGAGAGCCAGTGTAATACTGTACAACTTTCCGCAACCTGGCAATGTCTAGATACATGGACAAACTCTCCGAATTCCCATGAATTGGCTTAATAGCCAGAGCATTCTGGGAGATAAAACCCACACATCTAGACAGCAATCAAGTTGGGTAAGAAGAGTGTAGTGGTTGAAGTCTCAGACCAGGATCAGGAAATCTCAGATTCAAGTGCTCACTCAGCTGTGGAGTCCACTAGCTGATTTTGAACTAGTCCTCAGACACAGTTGAGGACAAAAGTAGAAGAAACTCCATGGAAGCTTTGAGGTCCTAGAGGAAAGGTGAGATATGAATGTAAGAAAAAACAAGAACTTCCACTTTCTCTGGAAAAAGATAACTTGAAGCAGCCTATAGCAACCCAGAGAAATCTCCCCTAGCCATTCCTTCAAAATCTGTTGTAGGTTTTGTCTGGGCATACCTATTGCGTTACGGGACACATTCAGCTGACAGGTTAGTCATCTTCCTTTCAATCTTCAGCAGCGCTGCAAGGTCTGCTCAGGGATCATCGGTGCAGCATTTAATACGCAGAGTTTACTCAGAGAGTTTGGACCACATGCAAAGACCACACACAAGGTTGGAAGAAGGATCAGGGGAGGCAGTGTTACGACTGCTGCTTGGTGTGTTGTACGCTAAAGGTGATGATGTGTTAAATACTAATTGCGTTCTGTCAAGCAGACACCCTTGACAGCATTCGGAGAAACAATCCACTGGTGGAATGAATCAAGCCAAACCGTTCTCTCTGGCTTCCAAATTAACAAGTCTGCAACTCTCTCCAAAACATGCATCAGCCATTGATCCTTTAACTGGCAAGGCAGATCTCATTTCAGAGACACATCAGTAGGGTAAGGGCGGGGGGTGGGGGGATACAGTATTTCCAAGGAAGACAGGACCACAAACTTTGTCCCTGCAGCTGAGTTAACTAAGGCAACTCTGATTCCCTGCCTGGAGTAGTCCCTGTGTTCACACCTGGGTCGGTGGAAGACAACAGAAGCAGAAACGTGAAAAAGCCAGGCTGCATTGCAAAATAAGAGATGATAGAGGGATTTTAAATTCCGACTCATATGTTTCTCCTTCTTTCTTTCTTTCTTTCTTTCTTTCTTTCTTTCTTTCTTTCTTTCTTTCTTTCTTTCTTTCTTTCTTTCTTAGCAGTCTTCCACCATGTCCTGTCATGCACCTACAATAAGCCATTCCAATAACCAATATACTAAAGACCTTAGGTGAGTCTGCCATAGAAATATTGATTCCCCCAACCCGACCACAATGTTTTCCAAAGCCATTTCCCCCCCCCCCAAAGTTCCCCGTGAGAAATGCCGCTACCCAGTACACCGTGCTGCTGTATTCAAGATTCTCTTCTTAGAAATGAGTCATAGGGCCTAGACGATGAACAATTATAGATACCCCTGCCCAACAGGGGGGGTTTTCTTCCTCATTCTAGAGGAGCAAGAGGAAGTGGAGGGAGAAAACTCTTTTGTACAAACTACGCACCTTCAGAAGTCCCTGATACCACCTGCAAACTCTTCTACAGAAATGGGAGAAGAAGCTCCCATGGTTTTAGAGCTACAGTCTTTTAGTCTCAAGAGGGTCCATGTGTGCAAGACTTTATCAACTTCCTCAAAAGAAGTCATTTTCAAAACACACACACACACAGGAGGGAGAGTCATCCTGAAGGCTCTCTCCCCAAAACACAAACATTTCTACTTACAGTTTGGCCTTCCGCATCCGTCTGAGTCCCAGATTCTTCCCTCCCCAGGTGTGGTGGCCTCCCATCTTCTTCTGCTCCTTCCTTCCTAACGTTTCCCCCTTCGTTGCCCAGCTTCAGCCTTTTCCCCTCAGGTTGTGGATCATCCACTTCCTCTCGTCTCATTTTGCCATCTCTGGCTCTTTGCTTTGCTGCATCCTCCAGGTTGCCAGAAGGAAGAGACATTTCCAAACAAATGTTTGCCCACTTTGCTGCTTGTCTTCTTTCCTTCCTCCCTTCTCTTTGGCCTAGAGAAGCTGCCTCTTTGGGGAAAGATTTTGGGGCGTCTGAGAGCAATTCTTCTCTCTCTCTCTCTCTTTCTCTTTCTCTCTCCCCCGATCTGCTCCGTCTGCTTTTTAAAAAATTTAGCTGATGTTTCAGTGCCTTTGCAAAGCCTCTCTGCTACTTCCATTTCTTTAGCTCCCTCTGCTGCTAGCTGGAGCCATTCCATCAAGCACCGTTTGGAACACAAGGCTGAGTGCAAACTTTAATATCTCCCCAACAATAACCTTTCGTCTATTGATCCTTCCTCACAATGATTACTTGGACTACATCCTTAGCTCCAGTGCTTATATGCTCCTTATACAACAGGGACTGGTTGTGTTTTGTAGGGTGTATTTTTTAATTATGGAATTAGATTCTTAAATATGATCTGGCAGTTAAGGACTATTGATCTGATTCTCTCTCTTTGTGCCAGAACTCAGCCCCGCAATTTTTGTATGCCCAAGGGCTATGAGATTTAGCATATCATTTGTTGCGAAGAGTTCAGGCAACAAGGAAAATATTTAAGTTACGCATTTCTGTCTCTCACCAAGTTCACCCGCCGCATAAGTCCAGGCTCTGCAATTATACAGCTGGGTGTACACAACACATTGAGCCACAAATGGTGGTTTACAAACCAAGTGGCTGGATTCAGATACACTAAGCCAGAAATGGCGTGTTGTAAAAACCAGGCCTTTAGGTGGAAGCCTAAAGAAAATGCTCTGTGTATAGTAGATAAAAGGTCAGACTCCTAACAATACCCATTAATAAATCATTTGTCCAAAGTTGAGCTGCAGAATCTAGACCGGAGTGGGCCATTAAAGGAGAAAGAATGGACATTTTCATAGCAGAAGATCATCTGCTAAAATTAGGCAGTGCAAACTTTGGTCTAAGGCAGTGCTTCTCTACCTCAGCAACTTTAAGATGGGTGGACGTCAACATGCTGGCTGGGGAATTCTGGGAGTTGAAGTCCACCCATCTTAAAGTTGCTGAGGTGGAGAAACGCTGGCCTTAGGCATTATAAAACCCAGTGAAGGAGCATTGATTTCCTAGGTCAATATCTTCTCTATCTATCTATCTATCTATCTATCTATCTATCTATCTATCTATCTATCTATCTATCTATCTTTCTCCAATACAAGAAATGGCTTTGATTTATCTACACAGAGGAACCAAGATGGCCTGGCCTCCAAGCTCATTTAAGGACTGCTTTCTTGGCCAGCTTAGACAACAACCCACACAGGAGTTTCCCTGAGGAATCTGTTCTCTGGTAGTAGCAGATTGGTTCACTGGGATCACATGATTCCCAGGATTGGTCCAGAAGGATGCTAGCAGGGGTGGAATTTTGGCTACATGACATTGCAGCTCCAGAGAAAATTAGAACCAACCCACCGCACACCTGTATCAACTGCCACATATCTCTCATCTGATGGCCTCCTACCCCATGAGAGAAATAGAACTGTCTCATGTTGACTGTTGAACTATTAATCATTTATCAATAGAAGAGAATATCTGTGGCTCAGGGTTGAACTGTGGAGTCCTTGGTGCTCTCTGAGCTTGGTTGTCTGCTTGCAGACATTTCATTACCCAACTTGGTAATATCATCAGTGCTAGCTAGCACTGAAGATGTTGCCTAGTTGAGCAATGAAACATCTGCAAGCCAACAACCAAGCTCAGAGAGCACCAAGGACTCCCCTATGAACCATTTCTTTTTAAAGATAACAGATTTGTGCTTATTGACTTTACTCATTATTTTGCACCATTTCAAAGGGATAGGTTGATTCTCTCCCATACGGTCCTCACAACAATGCCATGAAGTAGGCACAGCTGAAAGCAACCAATTCATACCCCTTGACGGGCCCAGGCAAACTGTTTCCAAGGAAGAGCTTCATACCTCTCCTTCCAAAGCATACAAACCAGGTTGGCTAGATCAGTCATCAGTTCCTATTTTTAGGTTTCTCAATTGGTTGCTTCCTTTCTCATTTTCTCCCTGCCAGAGTTTGAGTCAAGAATGGGCAGTTGGTTCCTACTCACCTACCCCTAACCATTTCTGCCTTTTTTTTCCCCATCCCAAGCAAACTGGGGCTTAATGACTTGTAGACCAAATCACTCAGGCAAATCTGTTGAACAGAGTAAGACTAGCATGCATAGGACTGTGTTTCTAAAGCAAAATGTCTCAGGGCTCTGTAAGATACGGAAAGAAAGAGAGAAGAAGGGGGAAGATATGGCAGGGAGAGAAGGAAGGGCAGACATAATTGGGTTCAGGGTTACAGAACAAGGTTGAAAGGAAACTCTGGGTCTGCAAAGGTTGAAGATTAGAGTTGAAATACATGGCACTGAAATAGGTGAGCACTTCACATATATTATTCCCACTAATTTTAAAACACCCCTATTTGGTGAGCCAGCATTATTATGCCCACATTTCAGAAGTGAAGAGAGAGGCAGTAACAATTTGCTGAAAGCTATTTGGAGAGTCTCTAATGGCTTTTTTAAAAGACTGGAAAGCTTTTATGGACTTTTTGCTAAAAGAAGAAAAAGGTGAAATGATAATTTATGGATTTAATGATTGAAACACATGAGAATTAAATAAGGGGCGGAAGGAATTTGGGGAAGAGTTAAGAGGGAGGGAGATGATAAGTTTGTTAATATCTGTTGAAGAGAAGGTCGGAAGTCATATTTCATGACTTTAGTTTTTCTTTCTTTTTTTTCTTGCACCTGTTTCTTTCCTATACTTTTCTTCAGATTTGTCTTTTATTCTATGTGAAATCGTCAATAAATATAAATTAACAAAAAGAGAGAGCCTCTAATGCAGCTCTGTGGGAAGCAAACTATGCCCACTTGTTCCTGAGTTAAAGTTCATACCACACATTAAGCCAATAGGTGGCTCCTTTGACTTTGGAGACGTTATTGTGTGAACCTAAGGGTTCACCTATCTGGGCTGCAACATCTGAACAATGGCAAGATGACAGCAAAGAGATACAGAAGACCAAGTTCTTCGCTGCCATTTAGCAGTTGGCAGCCCAACAGCTCTAGTGAATCTATTCACTGTGGGATGTAACTGTGGTTGATGACTTAGTCACCTTCAGAACTGAACTGAAATTGACTTAGTAGGTTTTGTAAACCCAATCTGTTGTGGTTTATTCAGAAACCATAGTTAAGCAACCCCTGGCTGTGTGTGAATCTCACCAAAAATGTACTGTAGCACATAAACAACCGGCTCTTTCTTTATTGACCTTTTCCTAAATGAGCACTTTTTTTTTTAATCTGTTCAATCATGTCTGATTCTCGGAGACTGCCTGGACAGTCCCTGCAGCTTTCTTGGCAAGGTTTTTCAGAAGTGGTTTGCCATTGCCTCCTTCCTGAGGCAGAGAGAAAGGGACTGGCCCAAGGTCACCCAGCTGGCTTTGTGCCTAAGCCAGGACTAGAACTCACAGTCTCCCAGTTTCTAGCCTGATGCCTTAGCCACGACACCAAACTAGCTTTCAAACAAGAGCTACTAACTAAAAATTCCCTGGTGCTCCACTGCTTTTAATAGCAAGTCAGGCTAAACCAATCAGCCCAAGAAACTTTTCCTGATCAATAAAAGCCACTACTTATGCCTTCTGTGAAAGACACAACCACATGGAGCAAATCAAAAGTTAGCAATCAACCCACCCCCTCAAAGCCCCAGACAGAGTTAATCAATCTAACATGGTACTGTGGTGTTTGTCAAAAGAAAAGTATTTCAGATCATCCACATAAGTTTTCATGGATGAAAGATTTATTTCCAGCTTTCATTCTACTTCCATGCCTTTAAGCTCTATATTTCACTGTCCTGATTACTTTTTAAAAGCCAGTAAATATTTCATTAGAGAGTCAGTTTGGTATCGTGGTTAAGGCATCAGGTTAGAAACCAGGAGATGCTGAGTTCTAGTCCTGGCTTAGGCACAGAGCCAGCTGGGTGACCTTGGCCCAGTCCCTCTCTCTCAGCCCTAGGAAGGAGGCAATGGCAAACCACTTCCCAAAAACCTTGCCAAGAAAATTGCAGGGGCTGGTCCAGGTATTCTCCAAGAATCAGACACAATTGAATGGATTAAAAATAATGCAGGCCTGCACACAGCAATAGGACCTCTTTTTTGCAGTTGTCCCCTACACCCTCTTGTATGTGTGAAGGACTGATGTCTCCGTTACGTTTAGCATGTTTTGACTTGATTATTTGATACTATGCCTTAACAGTTAGTAGACATTCCTGGTGCTTGTTCTAGAAAATTGCTTGATGTGCTTTGAGAGAATGCTTCCCCCCTGCCAAACTAAGCCTAATGGCAGGATGCAGGAGAAGCAACTGAGAATAGCATGGTAGCTAGGCAGATGAGCTTTCCAGAAAGCTAACCTTGTCTGGTTTGGAAAGCTATGCAAAATTGGGTTTTGGTCTTAGTTGGAGAACCTAGAGAGCCAGTCTGGTGTAGGGGTTAAGGCACCGGGCTAGAAACCAGGAGACCGTGAGTTCTAGTCCCACCTTGGGCACAAAGCCAGATGGGTGACCATAGGCCAGTCCCTCTCTCTCAGCCCTAGGAAGGAGGTAAGGGCAAACCCCTTCTGAAAAACCTTGCCAAGAAAACTGCAGGGACTTGTCCAGGCAGTCTCCAAGAATCAGACATGACTGAATGGATTAAAAAGAAAAAATCCATTAGCACTAATTAGATTGCTCTATAACCAACAAGCGGAGGTATCAACTGTGCTGAATTAGAATCAGGTAATAGGAGCTCACAACACTTCCGTACCTTGAGTACACATAACTGATTTAACGCTCGTGCCTTCTTCTCTTAGGGAATCTAAGCCAGAGGTCAGCAATCACAGAGTAATTGGCAGTGTTAGAGCACTTATACTAAACACACTGGTGTACCCTCCAAAACTGAGTCAGTTTTCCCCACTGGAGGTATAAAGAACACTCCTTCATCCCTTAAAGCCCCCTGCCTGTCCCACAACCACCACCACCCAAAATAAAGGCCCCAAAATTATTGACTCATCCAGGCCAACAAAATTATGACTTCACTGGTTGCTTCTCTTTGGGTCTTCAACACCCAACTTTTTAAAAAGATGTTCCCTTTCTCAGTGAGCTCTGAGAAATAATGACTTCCCACGGGGAGATCTGAGATCTTCCAAAAAGGAATAAAACAGCTTCCTCTCCCCACAGGCTATGAACTCCTCTCCACTTCCATCTGGAGATGCTACAGAGCACAGACCCAACAACTTGGGATGATGGCTTGATGCTACAGTCATGCTCAGTGCCCACAGAAGGAAAGGAAATTAAAGATGTCCTTAGCTATATAATTCCTGAGGGCCAAATCCTGAATTCATAGAATCATAGAGAAGGAACAGACCACAACAGTCTAGTCCAGTGTCTCTCAACCTTGGCAACTTTAAGAAGGAGGGACTTCAACTCCCAGAATCCCCCAGCCAGCATGTTGACGTCTGCCCATCTTAAAGTTGATGAGGTGGAGCAGCACTGGTCTAGTCTCACCCTTTCCAATAAACAATTCAATCATCCATGAAAGGTGCCTGTCCTACCTCTTCTTCAAAACCTCCAGAAGTTCTACTCCTCACAAAGTTTAACCACATTATATCCCCTGGTGGCCTTCAAACTTTAAAAGTACACTTGGAAGCAAAAGAAGGCCTATCTTCCTTGATATCCCACCCCAGAAGTCTGAGTGCTGGTTAAATCATGCTATGATTGCATAGAAGTCCAGCCCTCTGATGGTACAGACTGTGGCAGATTGCTGGAAAGCGTTTGGCCCAAGAGGTCAGAAAAATCACACACCAGGCATTTCTATAAAAATAAATGTATTTACAGAAAGCACAAAAACATATTTTACAAGCTGTGCATTCACACGCCACTCGGAGAGGATGGAAGGAGGCTGTGTAGAAAGAAGGAAACTGAAGCTAAAACAAGTCCAGGCAAGCTGCCCTCCAGGCAATTTCCTTATTTGGTCATGCCTTTTCACACCCAAACTGAGGACAATTGAGTTCAACCTCTTCACCCTGCCGATACTGAAGAAAGTACTCAATTACTGCCTAATCCCAAATACTCAGTCTCACAAGCTCGGGCTTAAAGATAACTGATTTATTAAAGGAATAGTATGCAAATACAGAGAAAGCTGAGAATGAGCAAAAGCGTGCCAAATACAAACTTAAAAAGCATTGCCTGTGAGCAAGTTCCGCCCCCATCCCTCGTCAGTGCGCACCCCCTCCCAGGTGCTAGGAACCGTTAGACGCGCCTGGGAAAGTAACCTTGAGCAGGAGCGCAAACCCAAACATACATTCCAAGCCCTCAAAACAACGGAGGGCGGAGGAATGGAAAAACCCGGGATGGGCGAAGGAACACGGAACAGAAGATGACATGTGAAACGTTACAATGTTAACAGAACACTGAAATGGGTAACATGACAATTACCATGGTAACATTAATTTCTGTAGCAGAAAACAGTATACCAACACAGACAGCCATATGCCTGTCTTTCCTTCCTTCTTATTCAGTTTGCTGAAAAAGGAATGGCTTTTAGGGAAATCATCCTGGATGGAAAATGATGGTGTTGCCTTTATTGAAATACAAGCTAAGAGGGCCAGATGTGAATGTCCTCTCTTTCTTTGTGCCATCATGTATTTAACAATCTGCAACCTCTCTAGCTTTCCATGCTTCTGTGAATTTAGAGTAATAGAAAAATCTGTTCCCAAAAGTAACGACAGCAATAACACAGCAAGGAAGTCAGGTCAAAGAAAACCACCGAGAGAAATTCAAAATAAATTTTTAAAGCATCCTGAGACTGAGTTTGAATGAAAGCTTCTTTGTCGGGAGAAAGAAAACTTAGAAAATGAAGTACAGATCTCAGCCTAATATTAACCACACTACGTTAGATTACCAAACTAATGAGAAAAAGTAGAACAACCAGCCTTAGAATTGGCAATGAAGAGTGGTGGAGAGTTTCTGCCTTTTAGGATCAACCATCAATAGTAAAGGAACCAGCCGTCAAGAAATGTGGTAGAGCAGCCATGAAAACCTTGGAAAAGATACTCAAATGCCATGATGTCTCTGTACTTACAAAGATCAGAACTGTGCAAGCCATGGTATTCCCTATGACCCTCTATGGAAGTGAAAGTTGGATTCTGAAGAAGCAGGATAGGAAGGGTATTGATACCTTTGAACTTTGGTGTTGAAGAAGACTCCTGAGAATATCATGGGCAGGCAAGAAAACAAACCAATGGATCATTGAACTAATCAACACACTCAAGGCACAAATGACCAGGCTCAAATGATCCTACTTCAGACACATTACGGGAAGACCCAGCTCTCTGGAGAAGGATCTGATGGTGGGAAAGGTGGAAGGAAAGAGAAGAAGAGGACGACCAGCGGCAAGAGGGATGGACTCAGTTACAGTGGCAATGAGGGCACCCTTGGAAGACTTGAAAGACAAGATTAGGGATACAGCTTCATGGAGAAGATCTATCTATGTAGTCACTAGGAGTGGAAAATGACTTGATGGCACATAATCAGTTAGATCAAGGAAACTATTGTATAGAAACTGATTTCACAGTAACTGTTTTAGGGTGCTTTTTTCCTTGTATGGCTTACAGTTTTGTACATGGGTGCACCTTTGGGAGACTTCAAAGACCAGGTTAGGGATAGTTCCTCATGGAGAAAATCCATCTATGTGGTCTCTAGGAATCAAAAATGACTTGATGGCACGTAACCAATCAATCAGGTTAGCTTACAGGCTAACACAGGCTGATATCTGTCAACAATTCCTCCTGAAAGACAGGTTCCAAATTCAACCAAACCATTTGGGGTTCGGCTGTTTCTTTCTCCCCTTCATTTCTTTTTTGTGGTCTGTTCTCCTGGCCATATGTCTGCGGCATTCTCGTATTTTGCCATCTGCGTCGACCACTTCCAAATAAAGTACTGACTGTTCCAGCTCTTTGGTTGCATTCATCATTAGATTTCATGCTAGGAACAAACTTCAAAGCTTGTGTCAGCAACAGCTGCTGTGCATTGAAATCAACTGATCTGTATTGCAAAGGAACTTGTCTGAAGGCAAACTTTTAAAGTTCTGCTTTGGTTTGCCTGCTGCTGTTCTTGCAGCAAAAGCAAAAAAATTCCAGCCAAACTGGCGTGTTGTCAGATGGTTGAATCTTCCACTGGATATGCAGAGCCATTCAGAACCCAGCCTTGATGTGACATTTCTCTACAGAAAGATCTGTATGCAGAGATCAGTCTACCGCCAATTTATTCCGGTTTTGCGCCTATTTAATCATAAATCCATCCCATCAAGAGGCTGTCTTGAAAGCAAGAAAATTTGCATGTGTTTTTGTACACAACTTTCTCTACTGTGGGCATTTTGTCTGCAGGGTTTCTTAATGAACACATTTGTAGGCATCTTTCTCTAATACGTCAATTTCAGTACACAATTCTTTTTTGTATGAAATTTCCCTTAAATTATGTATTTTATATGCCTTCTTATGAGCTATGTCCAACAATCCAGACAACTGTAGGATCAAAAGAATAGGATAACTGCTCCAATATTTAAAGTAATCCAGGAAGCTTGAATTAAAGGAGATTAAAAATTCAGAAGAGAGACAGTTTGGTGTCATGGTTGAGGCACCAGGCTAGAAACCGGGAGACCGTGAGTTCTAACCCTGCCTTAGGCACAAAGCCAGCTGGTGTCTTGGGGCCAGTCCCTCTCTCTAAGCCCTAGGAAGAAGCAGGCAATGGCAAAACACTTCTAAAATCTTGCCAAGAAAACTGCAGGGACTTGTCCAGGCAGTTACCAGGAGTCAACACTGACTTGAAGAGATGAAAAAAAGAAAAGAGAAAAGAAAACCTCAGAACATCAGGCATCTCTGTCTTCCCAGCCCCTCAATCACTTTGGGTAAGTTCTTGAGAAGTAGGGTCAGGTAAGAATTTCATCAGTAAGGCTGCTCAAAAACAACAACAACAACAACAAATCTTCTGATTCATCTGAGAAGATGCTTATCCATTTATTCAGCAGCTGTGTTATCTTCTCCAGCACCATCATCCATGATAGTGATAGGCCAGCTGCTTTGTATCCTTAAGATTTGAAGTCTGATCCCTAGCATCTCCAAGTAGGAGAGTTTTTTTCTTAATCTGTTCAATTGCCTGGACTAGTCCCTGAAGTTTTCTTGGCAAGATTTTCCAGAAGTGGTTTGCCATTGCCTCCTTTCTAGGGCTGAGAGAAAGGGACTGGCCCAAGGTCACCCAGCTGGCTTCGTGCCTAAGGTTGGACTAGAACTCACGGTCTCACGGTTTCTAGCCTGGTACCTTAACCACTACACCAAACTGGCTCACCAAAGTAGGAGAAGGAAAGCTCTTATTTGAAAATCCCAGGCAACCACTCTTAGTGCTTGTAGTCAGTGTTCAACAGTGTAGATAATACATGGTTAAATAAACTACTGGTCTGAAGTAGTATTAAGTCATACAGTAGTCCTCTTTTAACGACCCTAATTGGGACCAGCAGTTCTGTCATTAAGTGAAGCAGTCACTAAGTGGAAAGTCACATGACCACAAGTGGGCTTTCCTTTTCCCCGCTCCCCCCCCCTTTGGAATGTTCACCCTGCTGCTAGGTTAATTAGCAAGAAGGGAATTAATGTTTGTGTTTACATTCATTGGAGAGGAAGGGATTGCAAGAGAGTAAGCAGGCACACAATGGGGAATACACATTGAAAGCAATGTGCTGGTGCCATTAGCCCTGAGACCAGCAAAGTGGGGCGGGGAGAAAAAAACAAGCAATTTCTATAGGCAATCTCACCTGTGCCTGACCTGTTCTTCCTCCCACCAGAATGGAGAGATTGGAGAGGAAGGGATTGCAAGAGAGTAAGTAGGCACACAATGGGGAGTACACCAGGCTGTTTGCATAGTGTACTCGCACTGTAAGCACCAACACATTGCTTTCAATGTGTATTCCCCATGGTGTGCCTGCTTACTCTCTTGCAATCCCTTCCTCTCCAGTCTCTCCATTCTACAAGGGGAGAAAAAAGGAAAAACCACAGGTCAGGCACAGGACAACACACACTGACTGTAATGGCGATCACAGGACCTAGGGACATTGCAAAGGTCCTAATTGCAGGCATTAATCATAAAGTTATTTTTTCGGTACCATAATAACTTCAAATGGTGCTGAACAAGGCAGTCAATAAGCGAGTTCTACCTGTATTCTCTGTTCCTTATCCTAAGCATTTATGAAAAACTGACCAGAGTACGATGTCCATGGGTGCTTCAAATCATCTCTTTGAAGGCAGTGTCTTCTAGAATAACTCTCAGGCTGAAAGTTCAAGGATGCTAAGAAGGGAGATCGTAAAGACCATGCATCCGCTCTTCAGCATTTAGAACATCTGATCTAACTGCAGGTACGCTTGTCATCTAGTCACAGTTTTTCCTCCTTTGAGGAGAAGCATAACATTTCTGCCAGGTACATTAAAGTAATCCAAGCGCAAGCTTTATGATTTTATTCCATTTCCAGAAATATCTCAAGAACAGCACGCTGCCTTCCTGATAATGGATACATACGCAATTCAAACTTTTGTGAAGTGTGTATCCCAAGTTATCAATGACTCATCAACAGCGTCTGCAGAATGGTAAAGAATAGTTAGAGGTCGGGATCTGCCTAGGGCTTACTTAAGTGTTTGTGCAAATGATATAAAATATTATTTTACACCTGTATTTATGCCCTATATAACTTGACTGTAAGCTACAAGAAAATTCCTCTCTCCAACGTCTCTTGTCCACTTAAGTAAAGGTAAAGGTTTCCCTTGACGTAAAGTCCAGTCGTGTCCAACTCTAGGGGGCGGTGCTCATCTCCGTTTCAAAGCCGAAGAGCCGGCGTTTGTCCATAGACACTTCCGTGGTCATGTGGCCGGCATGACTGAACAGAACGCCATTACCTGCCCGCCGAAGCAGTGCCTATTAATCGACTCACATTGGCATGTTTTCGAACTGCTAGGTTGGCAGGAGCTGGGACTAGCAACGGGAGCTCACCCCGTCGTGCGGATTCGAACCGCCGACCTTCCGATCGGCAAGCTCAGCAGCGCAGCGGTTTAACCCGCAGCGCCACCGCGTCCCTTTTTCTTGTCCACTTACTGGTATCATCTAAAGAGATTCTCCTCTTCGGGCTCATGTCACAGCAGTTTACAAGTTTCCCACTTGTTCTCTAGTTCTTTGGAATACACTTCTGAACTGGTGTAACTGCCATTTAAAAGGGCCTTCAAAACATATCTTTCGGGCAGACATCCAATAGTTAGTTACTTCTCTTAATTCTTATTTTTTATATTTCAAGCTTTAACCCTGGTTTTATGCTTTTAAGCCTCCTAAACTAGAAACATGGGAAGGATGGAGGTTTAGGAAAACAATAATATCTAGGATGACACTTTGAAACAGGAAAGTGCTCACCTAACTGTGTGCTCACTTAACAACCTGTGTTGTTAACGAAAGCTCAGACATCAGTAAAGACAATAGGCTGGGTTTGCATAACACACTTAACTTGGTGACTGAATTTGTTTCCTGAGTTTGCAGAATATGCTGAACCCTAAATTGACCAAGTTAATTTGTTGGAAGTTTAAAAGTATCCAAGCCTCACACGTCGTGCAGATGCAGCCAATAAGCCCAGAGTGCTAAGCTTGGCCAGTATTAAAATTAGTTTATTCGCTGGGTTAGTTCATGATTGAATGTATTGCACACATTTGGAAAATGGTTTGATTTAATAACCCAATTAAGTGTGCTGGGTGAAGGACCCACAGAGAGTTAGGAAAGCAAGTTCAGGAGCTGGCTTTGATTTGGGTCTTTCGAAACCCCTGCATCTGAATTTGAGCCAGGATTTAACAACTTTCTATACCAGCCCTGGGACGCGGTGGCGCTGCGGGTTAAACTGCTGAGCTGCCGATCGGAAGGTCGGCGGTTCGAAACCGCGCGGCGGGGTGAGCTCCCGTTGCTCGTCCCAGCTCCTGCTCACCTAGCAGTTCGAAAACATGCAAATGTGAGTAGATCAATAGGTACCGCTTCGGCGGGAAGGTAACGGCGTTCCGTGAGTCATGCTGGCCACATGACCCGGAAGTGTCTATGACAACGCCGGCTCCAAGGCTTAGAAACGGAGATGAGCACCGCCCCCTAGAGTCGGATTCGACTGGACTTCACGTCAAGGGAAACCTTTACCTTTACTTATACCAGCCCTAATTAGGAGGCATTCTTATGAGAGAAGGCAGTTCCTTAAATACTCTGATCACATGTCTATATAAACGCAACCTTTGTTGCTAGAGAACACCATGCAACTTGACAAGCCTTGAGAGAGTCAATTTGTGTAGCAGGCTACACCTCTGCTTTCAGATGACTCTCTCAAGAATACAAAGATTGATAATTAGGAAGGTAAAAGTAATTTGTTACAGGTTCCTCGGAGAATTGATTCACCACAGCAAAGATGTCAGCATTTCATGAAGTCCACTAGTGACCCCCTTTCTTCAACCACACTTCGCATCTAAAAAAAAAAGTTTGCAAAAGATGCAGTTTTCAAAGAATAAATATCCCAGAAGTGATGTATGGAAACATACATACATACATACATACATACTGTACATACATAATGGTGGGTAGGCACTGCGTAGGAGTGCATATTACAGGCAGCTTGGGTTTTATTTTAAAAAAATACTTACCTCTCAGGAAAGTTTTAAAAATCTATGTTGAAGAAATTTACATGAACAAAGGACTCTGGGGAAAGTTATGTAAGAAAACGTTGGGTCTGGGAAGCATACATTAAAGCACGCACACAGTTAGGGAGATTTGCACGGAAAAGCAAATTTATCTTGATTTTTATAGATCTGAAAAAAGGGTCAGTTTAAACAATGGGGCAGAATATTGCCTACTAATGAAGACCATTAAAAAGAATACATTTATACCAACCCACCCATCCCTGCTATTCAGTCCTGCTCTAGAACAAGGAAAAATAATCCTTGGGAGTGAGGGTGGGGGGGCTGACATTTCAAACGTCACCCTTTTTTTCCCCTGCATCTTTGTTTTCGGTCTTAAAAGCTGTGTGATAGATAGTCATTCATCAGTAAATGCCCTGATCTGTCAGTCACCTTTAGGAAGTAGAATTATAATCCTTTATGCATGTTATCTTTTTAATGGTTGCTAACATGCACGGATTTGAATACATCATCCCACCATTCTCTGTGAAGTGGGACCAGCTGAAAAAACATATTTGTCCTATTGGAAAGGAGGCCGGCAACTTCATGTTGTGGCAGGACCGACTGATGAAAAGGATGCCGAAGTTTCAAATCATCTCGGTTTGGTTTTCAAGAAACACAAGGAACTAGATCCAGGTATTTCATTGACGCTGATTTCCTCAGATCTCTCATGCATTAGATGGGGTTTTAATCCTTGGCTGTTTTTAAGAAGCAACCCTGTTCGTGCCAAAATGATTTGGGACAGGTGGCTTTACTCTGAGAAATCTTGAAGCTATTGCTATGAGGAGCCCTGTGTTTCATGCACAAAATATATACACAAACATAGCCAAAACATATACACTGACAAGCTGAGTCCACGCATTCCACTAAATCATGTTTTGCTTTAACCACTGTTTATTGAGTAAGACACATTGGCCTGTTTAACACCTAAAGCCCGGTTCCACAAATCACACTGGCTGGGATCACCAGTTGCCATAAATATAATGTGGCTGGGTGTGTTCAGGCAGGGTGCATTTGAAGCCAGCATTAATACTGGATATGGGTCACTGAGTCAAATATTCAGTACACTAAGAGACACAGAAAGGGACGCGGTGGCGCTGCGGGTTAAACCACTGAGCTGTCGATCGGAAGGTCGGCGGTTCGAAACCGCCCGGCGGGGTGAGCTCCCGTTGTTAATCCCAGCCCCTGCTCACCTAGCAGTTCGAAAACATGCAAATGTGAGTAGAGCAATAGGTATCGCTTCGGCGGGAAGGTAACGGCGTTCCGAGTCGTCATGCTGGCCACATGACCCGGAAGTGTCTAGGACAACGCCGGCTCCAAGGCTTAGAAACAGAGATGAGCACCGCCCCCTAGAGTCGGATTCGACTGGACTTTACGTCAAGGGAAACCTTTACCTTTACCTAAGAGACACAGAAAGCACCATGCAGCTGAGTTGCTTTAGAGTCTTACAGAACTTTTCTTTTATGTAGAAAAATAAAATTAAGAAGGTAGCGGAGCAGTATTGCCCAGGGAAGAGTTAGTTGGAATCCAAAGGTCATCCTGTGGTGTGTTTTGCAATTAGATTGGTGCAAATATACATACATACATATTGCTCCAAACACATTGGGACAAAGAAGAAAATCACATTCTCCTTTAGAAAACAGCCATTTTCTAGAATGATGGAATTCCAAATCTGAGAATTTAGTTTCTTTCAGATGATAGAAAAACAGAAGCTGGTAGTTCTATTACATAAATCAGTGTTTCTCAACCTCAGCCACTTTAAGATGTGTGGACTTCAACTCCCAGAATTCCCCAGCCAGCATAGCTGGCTGGGGAATTCTGGGAGTTGAAGTCCACACATCTTAAAGTGGCTGAGGTTGAGAAACACTAACATAGATAGTTTAAAAACCTTGGACATGATAGACATTCCTCCCTCCTCACTTCTTGGATTCTTGCACGGATTCGGTACAAGTTTCAAGAGCTTTAGTCCACTCTTCCCTAAATGAGGCAGCTGCCAGATGTGTGGACTGGTCAGCATAGTCATTGCTGAGAATTCTGGGAATTGAAACCAATGTTCCTGGAAGACACCTGGGTAGGGGAAAGGGTGCATGGGGTGCTGTACAAGTTTCAACAACTCTTCCAATTACAAGCAAGCATTTGCTAGTTTATAAAATGTTGGCCTCTTCCTTCTTCTCTTCTAACATCATTTCTCTCTCCAGGAATGTCTCCCCAATGAGGTTCCTGCCTAGGTGTCCAGTCATCCTTGGAGACCCTTTTCTAAATGCTGTTGCCAAATACTTACAGAAGTGGCTATAAGCCAGGCCATCCTCTTGGTGGGACCCAGGTTAGATTACTGCAGATGCTGACTGCAGTCAGGAAATCAGAAGACGCTTAATCCTTGGGAGGAGAGCAATGACCAATCTCAATCAAATAGTTAAGAGCAGAGACATCACACTGACAACAAAAGTCCGCATAGTTAAAGCAATGGTGTTCCCCGTAGTGACATATGGCTGCGAGAGCTGGACCATAAGGAAGGCTGAGAGAAGGAAGACAGATGCTTTGGAACTGTGGTGTTGGAGGAAAATTCTGAGAGTGCCTTGGACTGCAAGGAGATCAAACCAGTCCATCCTCCAGGAAATAAAGCCAGACTGCTCACTTGAGGGAACGATATTAAAGGCAAAACTGAAATACTTTGGCCACATAATGAGAAGACAGGACACCCTGGAGAAGATGCTGATGCTAGGGAGAGTGGAGGGCAAAAGGAAGAGGGGCCGACCAAGGGCAAGATGGATGGATGATATTCTAGAGGTGACAGACTCGTCCCTGGGGGAGCTGGGGGTGTTGACGACTGACAGGAAGCTCTGGCGTGGGCTGGTCCATGAAGTCACAAAGAGTCGGAAGCGACTAAACGAATAAACAACAACAGGTTAGGGAATGCATTGCCCAAACAGCCTACACTGGTGTGTTTTTATCCCTGTTCTTTCAGATACCTTTAAAGCATTTTATTTTAAGCAGCCCCACTCTACAAAGATAATGGTTTTTATATTCTAGCCTTTCTTTGCAGCTTAAGATTGCATTGTTTGTATTGATTTATTGTTAAGGAACTGTGTAATCTACCAAGAGAACTTCAATTATTGGTTGAGATCAACAATAAAGAACAACAAGGATGGCCGATATCTGTCCTAGCCATCCTCACCAGAAAGTGTTCTGACTTTTTCTTTCACTGCTGAATCTGTGGGATCGGAGGGCTCCCAGATGGAAACTAACTGCCACAAGCCACTCAGGAATGAGGAAGGGCTGATTAAGTTTGAACTGCAATGCAGAATCTCCAACCAAAGTGTTGCCGTGCCAGTAAGGCATCAAGTCACTCTGGGTGGGCTAGGCAGCCCTGCATGCATGGCATGTGAGGCTAATAGAACCAGAAGTAGAACTGGGCTTGTCAGAAGGGGGAAGAGATTTCAAAATTCTGATGTCTTAATGCATCACATAAGATGGAGGTTGAAGCAGAGCTGCTCAGAGAAGCAAATGGCTTGAAGTGACATGGGGACCTTTGGTTGAGTGCTATTTTGAGAAAACAGTTCCCATGAAGTGTTTCTCAAATGACAAACTTTCTCATAATCTCGGAGGAGGAGGAGGAGGAGGACCCTAAGTACCACCATCCTATGGGACTCAAGCCATCAATGGGTACATAGGAGGTCAGGTGTGAATAAAGCTTACGTGCTTTTCACCATGCAGTGGTACTTGGAGAGCAGGGAAGGAAAGGGAGAGAATGACTGAGGTCATAAAAAGGTCCCATCTGGCTCGGTCTTCTTCCTTGAAGGACAGCTGTAGGCCAGAAAGGATTCCACAGTCCTGCTTTATACACTTCACCAAGAGCAAATTCCATGGAACTGAGCCAGGCTAAACTCTGAGTAGAAAGCACAGACACTTCTCGCTGGCCTTAGAGAGAAACCAGAAGCCTTTGAAACATTTGTAATTATTCCAGATCAGAAAAAAACACAACCCTAATTGAGATACCTAAATAACTGTAAAGGAATTACAGTTCAGTGATGGTTTATGCATAAGGAGAGGGTTGCCAGGGATGAGCAATCTGCAGATCCAGAATGGGAGGTGCTCCCAAATGATGACAATTGTCCTCAGTGATGACAATTGCCAAAACTCAGTGCCAGAACATTGAGACCTGAAGTGCAATCTCTAAAATAACAACACTGAAAAAACAAAAACATCTCCACCCATTACCTTCTCCCCACCAAAAAAATAAAGAATTAGAAAGGACCTTCCTGTCTACAGACACAATGTGATCTTACCATTATATATTATCTTCCCCCAAATTGACTGGTGTATCTTATCACATGTTTGGTTTAACTGTGGTTTATTTATAAACCAGAATGTGATGACTGAAACCATGGTTTACCAATCAAAAGGGCTGGATTCAGAAAAGGCATGATACCAAAGCCAAAGGAAGCACATCCTGGTTTAATTAGGGCTACAAGATCTTGGCCGCAAAAATCCAGACAACAGCCAGGTAGCCCAAAGAGTTAGTGGGTTCTGTGTCTCCTTGCTGCCATCTAGTGGGTGGTCCAGAGCCTTGCAGCTTAGTTCTCACAGCCCTAACTTATTACACTCAGAACTGAAGATCACCCAAAGGCTGTATTTCTTTTGTCCACAGACCCTGCTCTATTCTGTTCCCTGAAAATGAAAGAGAAACATCTAACTTAAATTCCCTGATGACCTATCTGCATTAATTCTAGCAAGTGAAATAGCCTCCAAGCTCAAAACCCTTCAGAATTCCTCTTGTTTTCCCTAGATGTTTGCATCTTCCTAGATGTGAAGTGGGACTTCACCCCCATGATTACCACCACTTCATCTTTCTAATTGCTTCTCAGAGAGAAATCCCTTCAGTCCAATTACAATCTGGGCATTTTAGTTTATTAACCAAAATGCAACTACAAATGAATGTGGTTACCGCTAGTTAAACAAGTTATAAATCAGTTAGACTCTCTCTTTCTCTACTGAATTTATGCCAGAACCTGTTTTTTGCTCAGCCTCTCTGGCTGGACTCCATTAATCCCTGGACTCCATTCAGATTGGACTCCATTAATCCCTGGACTCCATTCAGATTGGCAAAGGCATCATAAATGCTGCCCTGGTTTTCCTTTGATTGGAAGTTGGGAAGTGAGCTTAGAGAAGCACAGACCTGGGGAATCCATTAGGATGTGACAGCTAGTTGAGCTTGATAAAACTTAAGGACCAGGTAAGTCTTCATGGAGCCACAGTTACAACTTTCGCAAAAACTGGATCCGAATTCAAGCACTGGGTGAAGCTATGGTTTATTTAATTGTACTTGCTGAATAAGCCACAATTGGCTAGGTTTATACATGATATGAAGACATAAACCATAGTTTATAAAAATTGAATGGTTGGATTTTGTCAGCCCCACTAGGTAGACCTGACCAGGAATTAATTCTACAGGAAGGCTAAGACTATTTTTACTGAGATTGGCTATAATAACAGAGTCTTGCAATTCTGATCGTTCTGTATCTCCTCCTCTCCTTATACCCATGTGAATTAAGAAGGTCTAAGAATTTCCACATTCTTTCTGCTTCTTTTAGACTTAAGATATATTTTTCCCCTCATTGGTTTGGTACAGATCTCACCTATCTCTGTCAAGGTCATCTTCCTTATTACTTTCAGATTCTTATATCACACTAAGCCATAATGTGATTATTTTTGGCTTTGACATAGCACATCATGTGATCCATCTTTTCCTAGGAAATATATGGGTTTTTTCTGTGCTCCCCTTCTGTACATGGCCAAATCCTGATGTGCCACCATCAGCTAATCCTGGGTCTCTGATAAGTTTGGAAACGTAGTACAGAAAATGTAAACAATGGATTTTCCTTCCCTTTTTGCATAGTTTTAGTCTAATTGTATAACATCCTTTTACCTTTGATTATTTTTACAATAACGTCCTTTGGAATTTTCAATAAAAACGAAAGGTGGTACATACATCTTAGAATAAACAAAAATATTAAAAATCCACTATCAGCGTGTTTCTCTTTTATTCTGCTTTACCGTTTGTCTCACTGCATTATACAGATTTCACCCACTGAATAATTGCTTCTAAACTGAATTAAATACAGGAGGGCTGATAAAAGCGAACAGTGAATCATAAGCCTGCTGGTCATGAATACAATACAGGGTAATGAATGTACTTAAAGTATCAACTTAGAACCAGAGATAGCCAGGCTTGGCCCTTGGAACTGATGGATAATATTCTTTCTCAGCCTCCTGATATACTACTATTATGTAAGCCACATTTAGCTGTTAGAATAAAAATGGGATCTAAGTCTACCATCTCTGGGCTGCAAACTTCTTGAAGACCACCATGTGAAGGTGAAGAGGGGCCTCTGATTTTATGCTGCCATCTGTTAGTCATCTGGATTTTTGCAAGCCAGACCAGATAACCCTAGATAACTAACACATTGCATTCTGTTAGTTGATTTTTCCCCCCACTTTAACAAGGAACAGCAGAGAAACAATCAAAATATACTGAAAAAAAGAGGATGGTGTCTTTTGTTTATTAAACTGAGGGTTTTCTTTAAAAAAAACATTTACTGCCTTTTGAAAAAGACACACTTTACCGAGGCTGTGAGCAACCTCATATTTAAATTAAATTCATTAATCAAACACTCTGTCAAAAGAGAGATGGTTGATTAATGAATGGGTCCACGGCCTTAATTTTTAACAGTTTTCTGACAAATCCAATCACCTATAACTTTGTCTACCATTCTCTGCTCATTCATTGCTGGAAAGGCCCACTGAAAAGAACTGAGAATGACTTCAAAGCAAACAGGCATATATATGATTTTACTATAAACCCCACAGTGCCATGCGGTCTTGATTATTCCTTCTATGACCATGATCTTCCCAAATGCCAGGGCCGAAGACTCCCACATTTCTAAAAAAAATTCAACCTGTAAAAAGGACAGGGTGGTATCTAATGGTACTGGTATTCCATTTCAGGTGGATATCACAGTGTGGCATCTGCAGGGAGGTCAAGGAGAGACCGAGTGATGCAGCAGTATCACAACACAAGCCCTATCCCTTTTCTACATTTGTTGTGATGTCATGACAAACTATGGGGAGCCCTAGCAGATCTTGAGCTGAAAATGAAAGGGGCTCTCATAAGAATGAGAACTGCTTCACAAAAGAACCGATTTCTTTTTTCTGTTCCTGGCAAGTATCAAAAATGGTCATCAGCTCTGGAAAGAACTGGGGAGAACATTCCTATTGTATTTGTTTTTTCTACCAGTTCATACCCCTTCTGATGAAACAGACTTTTGCCTTGGAAGTGACTTTTTAAAAAGAAAAGATCATTTGAATGAACTTTCATGCAGTAGAATGTATGTTCTCATCTAAACTGAATGAGGAGGAGGTCAAAAGAATAGGTGGTTCCTCTCCATCCCTCCAGATCCTTGGATGTATTTAAGAAGGATTTGAAAACCGGCTTATTCAATAAAACAGGCTGATGGGTGGAAGTGGCTGTGAGTAGTTGCTGAGATTGTTTGTTTTCCTGCAAACCTTATTAATAAAGTTAGATGGTGAGTAGGTTTAGCTTTTTAAAAGTGCATAGCATTATTTTCCTTGCCACTGTAAATATATTACGAACATACTGATTTTCTTCTTTTCGGGTCATCTTAACTGCTATTTAGTCTTGATTTGTGGTTGAACTGTGCCCCTGTGGGGGCTGCATTATAAACCATTTTTTTCTGATTGCTTGTTTGAATGGAGTGTGTGGAAATAGTGGTGTGAGGTTTGACTTCCCACCTGCTTTTGAATCCCACAAGAAGGCATTTAGAAAGGAACTCCCCCAATGGAACTTTTTGGAAAGATTAAAGCAGCTAGAGAATCTGTGAAAGGGTGGTTTTGGTTATGATGCAATGGGCTGTGAGAATGACCTTGAGGAACAGAAGGAAGAGCTGCAGCCAAGGCAATGGTCTGATAAGAGAAATCTGAGTCCAGAACAGAAATGTAGTTTGAGGAAGTGTCTCAGACTTGACCCTCCCAAGTTCTCTTTAGAATAAAGAGCCAGCTTGATCTAAGAGCCAGTTTGGTCTAGTGGTTAAGGTGCTGGGCTAGAAACCAGGAGTCTGAGAGTTCTAGTCCCGCCTTCGGCATGAAAGCTGGCTGGGCGACCTTGGGCCAGTCCTCTCTCTCAGCCCAAGAGCCAATCAGGCGTGGTATGAGAGTTCTAGTCCCGCCTTAGGCCTAAAAGCTGGCTGGGTGACCTTGGACCAGTCCCTCTCTCTCAGCCCAAATCACCTCACAGGGTTGTTGTTGTGGGGAAAAGAGGAGGAGGAGGGAGTATTAGGTAAGTTCGCCGTCTTGAGTTATTTATAAAAATAATAAAGGCAGGATAGAAAATTAAATTAAATGTAAATAAATAAATAAAGGCAGGAAGGGGAAAGGGACATTCAGAGTTGCAAGGTTCTGTTACTGTAACCTTTTAATAAAAGTAGTTTTAGTATTCATGACTGGTCACCATGCCTGGTCTATCACGAAGGGCTGACATACACTGGCCCCCAAGAGGCAGGCTCTACGCCACCTGTTTCATCCTATTTGGGTCTCACCAGACATAGGTAGCCAGCTGTTATTTTATGGGGTACCAACCTACGATGAATCCCAGACAGGATGAAACTGATCAGATAGTGCCTGCCTCCTGGGGGGCCAGTATAACTGAAAACACCACATCGTATTCACTGTGCAAAAATAGAGAAATGCAAGACACAGAGGTATAACATCATGTAATGTCCATATGCTTTGAGAACTTAAGGGAAGGTGGACTGTAATGACTATTCTGATAGATACAAAAGGGTGGGCAGATGAAGCACAGAAAGCCCCACCAACACCTTCCATCTACTACCAAGAGAAACATAATATTAAAGGAAGGTCAAAATGCCATGAAGAGAAATTGCAGAGAAAAAAATCAAGAAGTAGAAAATGAGAAGCTGCATTTGTATGGGAAGAAAACCTTGGAGAAATTGCAAGGATGGAAATAATTTTTCTTTAGATTTCCCACTACTGTATTAGCTGGGGTAGATAGCCAAAAGACACCCTCCAAAGATATCCAGAATCCATTAGCTTTCTTCCTTGATTTCTTCTTAAAAGGTCCATATATAGTTTTGTAGCCTGTGACCATTGTATAAAGTATTTTTGATGTATTTTTCTAACAGCAGAATTACCCGATGTAGCCCCAAGCATGTATCATACACAACAAGCATAACATTAAATTTTCTTTTCAGAGAAATATTTTGATATCAAGAAGCTGCCTAAAAGCAGTACCCGTAAAATCTCACTCATATCATCTGTGTCAACTTAAGCAAATGTGAGGTTTGTGCCTTGCCTCCTATTTCAAAGAATCAATTGCTCGAACCATTTTTTATCAGACATGCTTGCAACAGCTGAGGGAGCTACACTCAAGAAATCGACATTAAATCTGATGAATGTTCTCTTTTCTAAAGGAGAAATAAAACTTTGTTTTTCTTTTAAAGAAGATATCTTTCCAACTATGTTTGGAGGTAAGTTAAGTTCAGCAGAATTTCAGCCTGAATGAATCTTTACGTGGGCCCAGCTTTGGTGCCATCAACTGAAGGAATTATTCTATTGTCGTTAAATACATGAAGCTTGTAGTGAGTCAAGTCCATTGATCCATTTAGCTGGGCCTAAAACTGCAAGTAAGTCTTCAAAGCAGCCTTCTCCAATCTGGAACTGTCCAGGTGCTTTGGACTGAAGTCCCAGGATCCCTAACCCCCTTGGTCCTTAATAATGACTGAGATGTCATGGACCACCTGACATTCAATGGATCTTTCTAAGCTCTAGGTCATAGAATCATAGAATTGTAGAATAGGAAGGGTGCACAAAAATCATCTAGTCCAACCTTCTGCAAAGTTGAGGAAAACCATTTAAATAATCCATGAGAGGTAGCTGTCCAGCCTCTCCTTAAAACCTCAAGGATGGAGAACTCACAACCTCCACAGAGAAACAGTTCCATTGTTCAGGACTTTTTTCCTTATATAAGTGAAATCTAGGTAGCTCCAACTTATACCCTTTATGTGCCCCTACAGATGTTGCTGAACTACAGCATCCCCCAGTATCGTCCAAGTTTGCTTCTGTGAGTGGCGATCCTGCAATATTTACAAGGATGTACATTGTGCACCATGTTTCAGGAGTACCACTAGATTGGAGCAGCAACTATCTGGACTGTCAGATGGCAGAAGACAGGTCTTTGCTGCCATCAAATAGGCATCCCAATTTTTGCAGCTGCAATCCAGTAGCCCTATCTGAAACCCAGTTGCTCAAGTCACTTTATAACCAGAGTGACCATAAATGAACGGGCACTTTCCCCATGCAAAGCAAATAGCTTAGCATTCAACAAGAGGATGCTAGTGTAGGAACTGAAGGGAGACATCACATTCAACACCCAGTTTTCATTTTCAGAGGTGGCCAGGTATCCTCTTTGATAGAGGACACTCTATGGAGTCCTTGGTACTCTCTGAGCTTGGTTGTTGGCTTGCAGACAGTTCATTCATAGTGCACTGATGATGTTCCCTAGTTGGGTCATGAAGCGTCTGCAAGCCAACAACCCAGCTCAGAGAGCACCAAGGACTCCACAGTTCAACCCTGAGCCACAGGTATTCTCTTCTATTGGAAAGGACACTTCACTATTTGCATGCCTCTTCTCTTCCTGTTGGAGACAAAGAATCATATGAAGGGTCAGTGGACTTGAAGTTGCTTATCAACTCCCAGTCAGTAGATGAAGCATCAGGCAGGGAGACTATGTGCTTTCAGTCTTTCCCATAACCGAGAAATGCACGCTATTTTTACCTCAGTTTTCTTACTCCAGTCTCTGCTATGGCTTCAACTCTTGGGCTGCATTCCCACAGCTACATACCCTTATTAAAAAATGAACCCGTTTCCTAAGTTTGGACAACCACACAGACACACAAACTGGCCAAGGTTAACATACTTCAGGCACAGTTTCTTGTCTCCATGCAGCCCCTAAGTTTTTAAACCCACCAATTGTGCTTTGCAAAAGTCTGACTTCGGGCACTGAGTCAACAAACGCCACCATTTGTGAAGCACGAAGTCTTAATTTTGGAACAACCTCTTCAGAATGTATATGGTCCCCTTTTGTACCCATCTGGTGATAACAGGCTTTATTTCCTTCTGTGTTAATGCAACCCTGTTGTGTTTAAGGGACTCTAATAGAACCAAAGGATGAGGCCAGGACACACACACAGTGTGTACCTTACAAACCCATGAAGAGATAATCGCTGGATGGAGACCTTTACATCTCCCCTCTCACAGTGATGCTGACCATCTAATTCACCTCATTTTAATAAGAAGGGAGAGGGAAAGAAAGAGGATTTAGTAATAAAAGAGGAAGTGATAACACAGGGGGAGAAAACATCTCATCTGCAGCCTCTTCACCCTCTGGCAGATCCATTATGCAAGTGAATGGGATCATTCCTATTTCCTTGACTTTACTGGCTCTTCAATGGCCATTTTTGTTAAGTGGGAAGAGTATCCTGTTTAGGCTGGATTTGCAAACCCCAATAAGCCAAAATGTAGTTGGCTTGCCTGTGACTTGGCATGTTGTGCACACCAAATGCATTTGCTTTGCGAACCATATTTCCTGGCTTAAAAGTACTGGGTGAAACAAACTAATTGTTACGGAGCTGATCACCTGGATGATCCTCAGGGGCAGGGGGTTGATGAGTTTTTGTGCATTTTAATTCTGTAAGCCGCCCGGAGTCACTGTGTGTGTGAGTTGGGTGCTCATATACATGTGTTTAATTAATTAATTAATTAAAGTAGTTTATTGGGTAAAGCACACTGCCCTGGTCATTGGAGATGTCCAAAACCCCTGAATACCTCAAATGTATTTCCCTGATGTGACGTTGGGAAACATATTTAGATGTCATCATATTAGCTACCTTGAACCTGAATGTCAACAAGCGTGACACCCAATGGTCAAGTGTGATCCTTAGTCTGGAGAAAGTTGCACAGCTTGGAGCTGGGACTGAAAACCCCTGGAGTTTAGCCCTGGATCCCAACAATGCCTGCATCGCCACTGGTCCTTGATCAACAGGAGGAAGATGAAAGCCCACAGCTGCCTGGATCCTGCGAAGATCAGAAGGAAGGGCCTTTAGCTCTAATTCCCTAAGAATTATGGTAGCATCCTCTTGAGTTCTCTCTCCCTGAAAAGGGGAAGGAGCACAGGGAAAGGAGGCTCACAAAGGGAGGAATATTTCCCACTGCAGTTTCCAAATCAGCAAGCCACAGAGAATGGAAACAAAGAGGCGATGGCAGAAATAAGAAAGTAAGCAGTTTAGGAAAAAGCTTGGGCTGCAGAACGCTGCTTAGCAGTGGTACCGCTTCAGTGGAGCCTTTTCTTTTTTTTCTCTCTCTTGCTTTTTTTTCTCCTCCTTCCCCACCCCCATGCAAGCTTTTATTGTACTTCTGTTTGTTTACTGCTTATGAAAAGCAATTTATAATTGTCATGCACTCATTGATTTAAGAACACCTGTGGTTAGAGGGCACAGCTCACAAGCAGAACTCGATGGAACTAATTTCACAGAAAACACACAACATCTTGTAGCTGCTGGGCTGGGACCTTCCAACACAGCCTCCTCTAGAGGTGCCAGTTCTTCACCCAAACCTGCCCTGATCTGGCTTCTGGTTTCTGTGCAGAAAGAGGGCTTCTTCCCCATGCAGGTAGCCAAGAGCAATATTTTTCTGGTCCATGTCACTCACAAAACAGATGGCCTGAGAGGGCTTGCAGATTCACAAAATGGCTACTCCAGTGGCCAAGAGCCAGGCACAGAACTCTATTTTCCAGAAGGCGACCTGATGAGTATAGCACCCTTCTGCTTTCTAGCTGCTCAGGAGGGCCCCTCATCTCCTTTGTCCTTGGAGGAGCTTCTACACAAAGTCCTATACTGGAGCTGCCTGCCATTTTTAGTTTCTAAAAATGCCTACCGAGTGCCAAGAAGGCCTCTTGAAGAGGTGCTGGAGGTTGATGTTTTGTTTTGCAACAGGGCTGCCGTAGGGCACCACGTTGCTTCTTCTTGCCTTAGCTGTGGATGAACATAATCATTGTGAAGCTTTTCCACAATGATATCAGTTGGGAGAAGGTGCCTGAGCGGAGAGTGCCCGAGGGACTTTCCGTAGCACCCAGCAACCTCAGCTATTGGTAGCACTGAAGCTAAGCTTGACTCTAAGCAGGATCAGGCTTACCTAGTACTCGGGTGGCATCACAGAATCATAGAATATGAGTTGGAAAGGATCTTGGAGATCTCCTGGTCCAACCTGCTGTCCAGTGCAAGAATCCATCCCCACAGCATCCCCACAGATGGTCATCTCTGTTTAACCACCTCCAGTGAAGGAGACTCCATCACCACCTCCCAAGGCGGTCTGTTCTATCGTTGAACAGCTCTTCCTGTTAGGACATTTTTCCTGATAGCCAAGCAAACTCTACTTTCCTTGTAATTTAAACCCAACTCCGAATAATTTTGCCCCATCTCCTACATCATAACCCTTCAGATTCTTGAAGGAAGCTATTGTCTTTCCCTGCAACCTTCTCTTCTCCAGGCTTAACATACCCCAAGCCTCTAACTATTCTTCATCAGGCTTTCCATTCAGTTCCCTTATTATCTCGTTCAATCTCCTCTGCACTTGTTCTAATTTGCCAATGCCATTCCTTAAATGTGGTGCCCAGAACTGGACACATTATTCTAGATATGGTCTAACCAAAGCAGAATAGAGAGAAGCAATGTCTGCTCTTGATCTTGACATACAGCATACGTCTGTTGATGCATACTGCTGGCTCATGTTCAGCTTGTGATCCACCAAGACACCCAGATCCTTTTTGTATGGTCTTTCACCACTATCCCATCCTATATGCATGCCTTTGATTTTTCCTTCCCTTGTTCCTCTGATGAAACAAAACGAAAATCCTAGAAGTAGGCATTTGCAAATTCTTTCCATACAGGGATGTATCCTTGAAATTACCAGGAGTTGAGCTTGATTCCAAGGATCTTTAACCAGAGGCACAATCTAATAATCAGTCTGGATCCAGCCTTGCATAGGATTTGAAAGCCGTGTGGTGCAATGGTTAAGGTTTTGTTTTGTTTTGTTTTATTTTATTATTTTCTATCCTGCCTTTATTATTTTTATAAATAATTCAAGGTGGGGAACATCCCTATTACTCCTTCCTCCTCCTATTTTCCCCACAACAGCAACCCTGTGAGGTGGGCTGGGCTGAGAGAGAGGGACTGGCCCAAGGTCACCCAGCCAGCTTTCGTGCCTAAGGCAGGCCTAGAACTCTCACACCAAGCCTGATTGGCTCTTGGGCTGAGAGGGAGGGACTGGTCCAAGGTCACCCAGCCAGCTTTCATGTCTAAGGCAGGACTAGAACTCTCAGTCTCCTGGTTTCTAGCCCAGCACCTTAACCGCTAGACCAAACTGGGTCTTTTAGACTAAGAACAGGGAGATCAAGATTCTAGACCACTCTCAGGCACGAAAACAATGTAACTTATCATCATTCTTCAATTGGATCCCAGGACTGTTTTATTCTTTATAAGTAACCCAGGGAATGCCAAGTGAATTCATCCCCATCCTCAAGATGTGTATCAGTGGCTCACAACAGTATATTGCATTTATCATTAATGATTTGTCGAGTGAATGTGAAGCATGCATAATGAAGATGGTTGTCAAAAGGAGTGTCACTAAATGACTGATTTCCACAGAGAGCAAGGAATTGTTCTATACCACCACCACTCCAGCCCTTCCTAACTGCCTCGTAGGATTGTTGTGAAAAGGAGATGGAGTGGCCCTACCAACCCTAGTATTTTACCTACTAGAAAACAAGGTAATTCCAAGGCCAGATCTTAAGCATAATAATAGCACTCACAATAACCAACTGAAATGGAAAAATGCAGAGAGAGAAGGAAGCTCAGTGAAATAAGCCTCTCAAACCACTGATGGAAGGGCAGAGATAATTTGAAAATGCTAGCATTATTGCAGAGATAGGAGCTTAAAAAGACAATTCTCTGGGCTTTTTCATGTCTTGAGTGTATGTTCAGCTTCCCCTTGAAGGAAAATGGAAGCATAACCAGAGGATGTACAGAAGGCTCCTATGCAGGAAGTTTAATCCAAGTAAATCAACTAGATTTGGAAAAGTAGGTAAGCCACCCAGATCCATATGGACAAGTCAACATGGTGAAGAAGTCAAAAGGAAACAGGACCTTGGAGAATTCCAAGGGAATCTCACTTGCTAAAAGTCTCCACTTGTAGAATGGAAGAAAGTTATCACAGTTAGATTCTAAAACAGCCTTTCTTAAAGTGGGCACCCTCCAAATGTGTGGATTAACTCCCACAATTCTCAGTAATGGTCATGGTAGCTGGGGAATTCTAGATCTGGCCCTACACATCTGGACAATACCTGGGTTGGGAAAAGCTGCTCCAAAACCAGTTGAAGCTGCGTAACTATGACAAGAGGAATCAAGCAGGAAAAGCCAAGGGCAAGCTAACAATGAAGAAAAGGAGAAGAAACAGCTCTGTTTCAAGTGACTTCTGTTGGCCAGACCCTTCTCCGTTAGAACAATAGAAGGATGTCGTCTCAGCAATGCTTAAAGTGAACTATAGCCTTGTGTAGACAGCCATGGTCTGTTCCATCTCCTCTAGGAGCTATCCAAAGAGTTAAAAGGACCTCATCTAATTCTGTAGGTCCAACCTTCTCCTTGGCTCAGAAGGTAAGTTCTGCTGATTTTTTCTGAGCTGGGGCATAGTGATGAAGATGTGTCGTCAAAAAGGAAGGTCCTGAATATGGAACGATTGTCCTTCTCCTGAGGAAGCAGTTTGAGGCTCATTCTCAGAGGATTCTTCTGAAAGATCTAAGGCCAGAGGTCATGACAAAAAACAGGTTAATGGAAATATTGTGTAGCAGGTTGTTACAGTTTTTTATCTTATATCCATAGGATATAATTAAAAATTAGAAGATTCATTGTGTACCATTCGCCTCTTGTATTTTCCAAATCACTTTAGCAGGGCTAAAAAGAAGGTAAGAGTACTTAGGCCTTTTTGCCCCTGACACCAGACCCTGGCCCACTGCAAGTAAACATCAACCACAACAAATCATCAATTTCTGTTGATTTCTCTCCTCCTCAATCTCACAAAGCTTTTAATACATCAACAGTAGAAGCAAGCTTTCTATTGTCCCCATGCAGTGGCATAAACTTGGTATGCAGTCATCAAAACTCATTAAAGTATCACCTAGGTGCTTCTGGCAAAATGTGAGTAGGGAACAAAAAAATAATCCTTTAACAGCCAGAGTAATGTTCTGCTTGAGATTTATACTTATATTTTTCCTTATATCTTTCTCTCTGTCTTCTTTTCTACCCCCTCTGCCTTGGGCAGGGGGTTGGACTAGAAGACCTCCAAGGTCCCTTCTAACCCTATGTTTCTATGATACCTCTTTCTTTTGTGATGGGCCTAAAGCTAGTCTACAGAGCCAGACTATTTTAACTTCAACTGAATTGTGGTATTATATGCCTTCAAACGATACCCTGAGAGCCTAGAAATTTTCAGTATAATTGGAAAGTTGGGCATACAACTATGGAATTCGGTCTTATGACCACATCTAAACAAGGTCAGATGGAGACCACAAGGAAATATAAGAGTTGTTGACTTGACGGGAAGTTGACAAAACATTGCACAAGACTACCCCTTTCATGGACATTTATATGGACATTTCACTATAGATGGAAACTATAGTGAAATGTCCATATACTCACCGGGAATCAGATTACCCTCTTATTCCTTATGATTCTTTTCTTTTTTTAAGTTTCCAGAACCTTCTAACTGAATATGTGCAAAATTATGGGCACCTAGTGAAAGTGGTTGGGTGATTTGATATGGACATTCAGTCATCGAGATGAACAGTTTTTCTCCTGGGTCTCATAGTACCAGAAAGTAGTAGGCTAACTATAGATTCAAGCAGGACTACTATATCTAAGCTGCAAATATCTGGGCCACCACTGGATGGCAGCAAACAATCAGCATTTTCTGAAACTATCCATATTTTTGCCGCTCAGATATTATGTACTTCAAAAACAGCTGTTACTTATCCAGATCTCAAGGTCATCAAAAACTGTTCTCCAAGGATTAAGACTGAGACCTAACAGACGGCCATGAGAGAACCTTCATTATGCTGTAAGTTCCAGAAGGTGTAATACCTCTCACAGAGCATTTCCTTGGCACTTAATTTTTTATTTTTCCCAGAACTAGGCAAAATATATATGACCACATTGAAACAAGGTCAGATGGAGACCACAAGGAAATACAAGAGCTGTTGACTTGATAATATATATCCAGTTGGATATAATATATATTATTGGAGTTATCCAATAATAGATATATAGATATAGATATAGAGATAGAGATAGAGATAGAGATAGAGATAGAGATAGAGATATAGAGATATAGATATATAGATATAGATATATTATTGGATAACTCCCCTACAGTTTTAGGGGGGTTCTTTGGGATTTGCTTTCTAGCAGATCTTTGTCATTTTCATTCTTAACATTTTAAGACCTGGCTGTGTTTAATTTTATTGCTTGATCTTTGCTGTGATATCTTTTATGCTGCTACTGCATTTTTATGATTCATACTGTATTTTAGCTTTTTTATGAATAATAAAAAAATAGAATAGTCATCCAGAAAACTTGGCTATAAGGCAGCATAAATATAATGTATTGTAACTTATATTATTACTTTGATATCAATACTTTGGGATTTTAATTGGTTTTATTTTTATCCATTAAATAGGATTTGTTTTAATTGGCTTTCTTTGACAGCATATAGTAAGAGTTGCTCCTATCTTAATTTTTTATACTACTGATTGTATTTTTAATAGTTATACAAGTAATTATATAATTAATATAATTATTACAGTATTTCTTCACACAGCTTGCAATTCACTGCTAGAATTCATTGTGATTCTGACCGTGGCAGGGCCAGCGGAAGCGGCAGGAGGGCTGGCGAAGGGCACAGGCAGGCCGGTCTCTAAAAGTGGCAGGAGCAACTTACTGGAGCGACTTGCGACCTTCCCCGCTGGCTTCCCCATTGACTTTGCTGATGGGAAGCTGGCTGGGAAGGTCACAAATGGCAATCATGTGACATGGCTCACTATGACATTGTAATTGTCAACCAGGCACCCAAGTTCCCAGATCGCAATCATGTGACTGTGGGGATGCTGCAACAGCCATAACTTCAAGGACAAGTCCAATTTTTTAGCATCGCCGTAACTTTGAACGAACAGACGTAAGCCAAGGACTACCTGTATAACATCATCTAACGTCCATATGCTTTGAGAACTTACAGGAAGTAGACTGTAATGATTATTCTGATAGCACAAAAGGGTGGGCAGATGTAGCACAGAAAGCCCCCCAACACCCTCCATCTCCCACCAAGAGAAACATAACATTAAAGGAAGGTCAAATTGCCATGAAGAGAAATTTCAGAGAAAAGACATTCTCCAGAATCCAGAAGATGAAGTAGAAAACGAGAAGCTGCTTTTGTATGGGAAGAAAACCTTTGAGAAATAGCAAGAATGGGAATACTTTTATTTTAGATTTCCTACTATAAGCTGGGGTAGATAGCCAAAAGACACCCTCCAAAGACACCCAGTATTCATTAGCACTCTTCCTTGATTCCTAGAATTCGTTGTGACTCTGACCACAGATCTGCTGATGGAGAGAGAGTCTAGGGGTTGCTCTTGAGCTTCAGTGGTTCAGCTAAGTAATTTTAGATCCTGGACTTCTTAAAACTGCCTTTTTATGTGTTTTGGTTACTAAAAGCATTTGTACATCACTTCTCACTATGAAGAACCCAAGATGGTTTACTACAATTATAAAAGGACTGCTTTAAGATATCAGAACATATTTCTCAAAAAGATAGATACCAAGGGGAGTTGAGTGACTCCAATAAAACTTGAAAAAAAACTTTAAAAGGGGTTTTGAATGATGTCTCAAAAATGCCATTTTCGGCATCCATTTGTCTATGCCATCTTAAAGAATTACCCTGATAGAGAGCACAATACTTACCTCTCACTTTTTCTATCCAACCAAGACTCTGACATATCTTTTCAGGTTGCCCAATTCTGTGTCTCTGTTCCTTCAGTTTATCCTACCCATGACTGAAGTTCAGCTCTAATCTTGGTGGTCTCACTGAAATTTGTATTATTTTTATATTAATTGTACTGTTATATAATTTTATTGCATCTTATGCCTACTTTTTAGTCTTTTCAATCATTTTCGGTATATGTGTTTCTATATAATGTTTGCTGGCCTAAAGGCAATAATAATAACAACAACAACAACATACAGAGTCGTGAATGTGAAATGGGTGGCCATATAAATAAACAGAAGGGTTGGTGGTGCCCATTTTATACAAGTGACATCCTTGTTTCTTTCCAGTTGCTGACCATTCTTGATAGAGTTGCATGAGCACGTGCACACACACACAAACACACACACACAAACACACACAGAGGTACTTGCATGTACATAGGCACAGATGTATCTTTCCTGGGATGGTGAATAAAGTCCTCTCCCTTCAGAATGGCTATATCTGTGCTGTTGGTGGAAAGGAACAATCTAATCCAGGGTTTCTCAACTAGGGTTCTGTGGCACCTTCGGGTTCCATGAGAGGTCACTAGGGGTTCCCGGGGAGATCACGATTTACAGTAGACTCTCAGTTAACCAGAACTGAATCAACCAGCACTTCAAGCAACCAGCAGAAAAATTGAACCAGGGAAAAAACCAGCACTCTCAAGAAACCAGAAAAAAAATGCTGCCATCTAGTGGGTGTTGTTGTTTATTCATTTAGTCGCTTCCGACTCTTCGTGACTTCATGGACCAGCCCACGCCAGAGCTTCCTGTCGGTCGTCAACACCCCCAGCTCCCCCAGGGACGAGTCCGTCCCCTCTAGAATGTCATCCATCCACCTTGCCCTTGGCCGGCCCCTCTTCCTTTTGCCCTCCACTCTCCCCAGCATCAGCATCTTCTCCAGGGTGTCCTGTCTTCTCATTATGTGGCCAAAGTATTTCAGTTTTGCCTTTAATATCGTTCCCTCAAGTGAGCAGTCTGGCTTCATTTCCTGGAGGATGGACTGGTTTGATCTCCTTGCAGTCCAAGGCACTCTCAGGGATATTAGGGTTTAATAGTAACTCTCGAGCAACCATGGGTGCCGGTTAACTGAGAGTCTACTGTATTTAAAAAATTATTTCAAATTCGGGCAACTTCACATGAAAGAGGTAAGTTTCATTCTTTATTTTTAGTTGAAGAACACTGTTGGTGTGTATAGGCAGGCCTTCCCATGACACAAATAGAATAATTTGGTAACTTCTGGCTTATATTTGAGCCTGAATGTGCAGGGCTTCCCTGAGGCCTGAAAAATATTTCAAGGGCTCCTCCAGGGTCGAAAAATTGAGGAAGGTTGATCTAACCTGCGGGTAAATGCACATACTTAGAAAGATGTGTCTTCTTGCACAGGTAAAGGTAAAGGTTTCCCTTGACGTAAAGTCCAGTCGTGTCCGACTCTAGGGGGCGGTGCTCATCTCCGTTTCAAAGCCTTGGAGCCGGCGTTGTCCATAGGACACTTCCGGGTCATGTGGCCAGCATGACTCACGGAACGCCGTTACCTTCCCGCCGAAGCGGTACCAATTAATCTACTCACATTTGCATGTTTTCGAACTGCTTGGTGTGCAGGAGCTGGGACGAGCAACGGGAGCTCACCCCGCCGCGCGGTTTCGAACCGCCGACCTTCCGATCGACAGCTCAGCGGTTTAACCCGCAGCGCCACCGCGTCCCTTGTCTTCTTGCACAAGGAAAGGTAAAAAGTTTTAAACAAAATGTGCTTCTGTGCAATTGCCCCCTGCTTCTTGAGCATAGCCTCCCCACTCCATAAGGATGCCAAACTATTTCTTTCTCCTCTGCTAGCACCATTAATGTTTAGTAGGAGGAAAGAATCATATGGAGTCGGAGACCAATTTTTAATAATGTTGTAATCCCCTATAATTACTGGGTTAATTTAGATTATAATTAATAATGGCACTCTGGGAATTATCGTTCCAATACTTGTAGCAGGCTTCAAGCTGAGGAAGACTGGACTGGACCACAATAAATAAGCTGGATTTTTCTGACACAGAATTCTACATTTCATGATCTTTTGTTTTAAAAACACAGGGAGAAGAAGTCCTGCCTTCTCTGAGGAACAGAGAGGGAAAGCAAGCATCCTGCATGGTGACAAACAGGTTGACCAAAATGACAGAGGAAAATGCAGGAGCCGTTGCTTAGGCGAAAGGGGCTGAAACGTTTTCCTAAGTCTAGAGAAATGAGATAATATTTGGAAGTGGCTCAGGCAGATACCTCCCTAATTCACTGGAGTGTAAGAAGGGTTAGGGTTTCTTGGCAAGGTTTTTCAGAAGTGGTTTGCCCTTGCCTCCATCCTAGGGCTGAGAGAGAGTGACTGACCCAAGGTCATCCAGCTGGCTTCGTGCCCAAGGTGGGACTAGAACTCACGGTCGCCTGATTTCTAGCCTGTTATCTTAACCACGACACCAAACTGGATCTCAAACAAGAGGTTAGGTCACTGCTAATTAACTCTGTTCTATTGAATTAGTCCAAACTGGCCAAGTTTGCACTGCACAATTAATAACCACACTGGCTGAGTTCATACAACATATGACCTGTCTTCACACTGCATACCCAGCCAGGTCACTAAATTAACCCATTGGTGCCCAGCAAGCTCCCAGCTACACCTCACTTTATTTCTTTTTTTTTAAGCCATTCAGCCATGTCCAATTCTCGGAGACTGGCTGGACAAGTCCCTGCGGTTTTCTTGGCAAGGGTTTTTCTGAAGTGGCTTGCCATTGCCTGCTTCTTCCTAGGGCTGAGAGTGACTGGTCGAAGATCACCCAACCGGCTTTGTGCCTAAGGCAGAACTAGAAATCATGGTCTTCCAGTTTCTAGCCCAGTGCCTTCACCACAACTCTGAGTAAATCTATCAATGTGACAGTGTAGGTGGACAGGTATGCTAGTCTACAGTTGCAAAATATCAGAAGGAGACTGGTGCTCAAATTTTAATAAAATTGGTAAATCAGAAAATGTGCTACCATACTCCTCCTGATTTTTAGTCAAGATGATTGTTTTAAGTGCTGACAGCTTATTGTTATTGTTATTCCCTGCAGTTTTCTTGATGAGGTTTTTCAGAAGTGGTTTGCCATTGCCTCCTTCCTAGGGCTGAGAGAGAAGGACAGGCCCAAGGCGACCCAGCTGGCTTTGTGCCCAAGGCAGGACTAGAACTCACCTTCTCCTGGTTTCTAGTCCGGTGCCTTAACCACAAACCAAACTGGCTCCCTCTGTTCTTATAGCCAGTCTCAATAAAGGTAGTTTTAGCCTTCCTGTGGAGTTGATTTCCTGGTCTACCTAGTGAGAGCGACAGTTAGTTTGTATGTAACAAATTGTCCCACTGATTTCAATATTACATGGGTGAAGGAAGCCTAGCTGCCACCGCATGAGAAAGAAAGAAAACATTTATTTATTCATTCATTCATTCATTCATTCATTCATTCATTGTTCAAATTTATATCACTGCCCATCTCCCCCAAAAAGGGAGCATTAACTGGACAGCAACAACCTCAATGAAGTTAAAGTGATGGCACTTTAAAGTTGCCATTTGCATTTATTGCATCTGAATCCTAAACAAGGGACTGTTCCTTAATGTATGGAGAACTTTAACATCTCTCCTCTGCCTCAGGAAGAATCAAACTGGTGTCTTCCAGAGATTGTGCTGGTTTCAGCTCCTGGAAGCCAGATGGGCTTATACTGCCATGGACAGTCATCAACATTTCAACCCACCTGCTTCTCTTAAACGCAAACAGCCCTGGCAAGTTGTCCAGTTGGACCATTTTTGGCTGCCCCAAGGCCCAAACCCAGGGTGCTTTCATCTTCTCAGCTGAGACTAGCAAAGAAATATAATCTCGGAGATAAATCTGCCAGATGTTCTCTTCCATTTGTTTTTATTTCAGACACACAGGGAGCCATTAAAGTGGCCGTAAATAAAAGTTACTAGCAATTGTGAAAGAAATGGAGAGAGGTTTATCAAATTCATTAGCACTGTTAATGGTTCCCCTCCGACACTTCACTGTCCAGAATTCCTAAAGATTGGGTGATGACCCAATTTCTGTAATTCCTGAGTATACAATACACCATTTAATTTCAAATGGCCGTGGTTCATAAAAACTTAACAGGAGTTTTCTGGTTCAGACCAGAAAGTCTATGGCTCATTACTCTAAATCTTAGTTTGTTTCACTGTGGCTTACTGAATAAGCCACAATTGGATGTTGGCTATAACCAACACATATAGCCATAAAGCATGCTTTATAAGTGACAGTGACTGGTTTCACACACGACCTTAATTCATATTTTGCTTAACCATGATTTATGGCTGGACCCACCCAACATAATAAGGATACTGAGCTGCCAGGATGCAAAGCCAACAGCTGCACCACACTATTATTGCCTGAAAGGTATACTGCCCCTGCTTGTGGGGGTTCCATCAAGCAATCATAGCAGTTCATGGCTTTTGCTCTTCTCTGTGAATTAGAGAGTGAGGACCAATGTAAGAAAACATTTCTTTAGAGGATGTGCAAACATTAGCGTTCAAAACTACAACTTAGAAACAAACATGAACCTGCTTTTCTGAGCTTAAGAGTTTTCAAGTTCAAAATCCTTCTGGGATGATTAGAACAACCCATTTCAAACCCTAAACCATCGCTCTGAACCTGAGACAATGCCTTTTGTCCTCAATACATTTAGAATTCACAACTTCTTGTGCACCCCTGCTGCTTCGTCAAAGAACCATGGCAATTTTGCCGTCAGCAGATACAATGCAAGCCTTCAGTTTGGGTGGTTTTAAAAGGGGACTGGACAAATTCAGGGAGAATTAACCTATCGACAAGAACATGCCCCACATTTTAGTGCAAGGCAGGGGAAACAGTCTTTTGATGCTCTCAGAACGTGGTAACGAAGGCCGAGCATTTGCATTTGGTTAGTATTTTAAGATACAGGTTTTTCCCTCTTCTTCCTAGCATTTTCCCACGGGTGCAGGTCCGCTTTTTGGATCAACCAAATGTTGATCCATTGGTTGCGACAGAAATTGACCGACCGGCTTGCCACCCAAGCCTGATACCGCGGACTCAGAGAGAGTGACCAGCCCAAAGTCACCCAGACAGATTTCATGCCTAAGGCAGGACTAGAGCTCACATTTTCTAGCCTGGTGCTTTAACCACTAGCTCAGCCTTTCTCAACTTCTTGACCCTGGAGGAACCCTTGAAATATTTTCCAGGCCTTGGGGAACCCCTGCCCATTCAGGCTCAGCTATAGGCCAGAAGTTACAAAATTATTACATTCGTTTCCTGGGTAGGCCTGTCTATAGGCATTCACAGTGTTCTTCAACTAAAAATAAAGAACAAAACTTACCTCTGTAATGTGAAGTTGCCCAAATTTGAAATAATTTTTTTTAATAAATCAGGATCTCCCAGGGAATCCCTTGTGAGATCCCTCTCATGGAACCCTGGTTGAGAAATCCTGCACTAGACCAAACTGGCTCTCTGTCTTAAGATATAATGCAGGAGGATTTTTTTTTTCACCTTCAGAGGCTGAGCCCACCCATCCCAGTAGATAAAAACAGGACAGCCCCCTCTGATGGGCCAGGCCCTTTCAACATCCAAAGCAGTCCAAAGTCTAACTCCAGACTCTCAAAGCTGAATCCCATATTTGTTCCTGAATAGGAGCTCTCCACAGCATAGCAATACGGCCAGACTGGAGGGCTAAGGAATCACATTCCCCAGTATTTTGTTTCAACAGCGACCAGTCAGATGGGCCAGCACAATTCTGGCATTCTTCATTTCCCAACCTGAGCTTGGTGGGAGCATTTCTCCGTGGCACAGCCTGTTCTCTCGTCCTCTGATTTATTATTATACCTGAGGGCTCCAGTTATATAATTCCAAATCATGCTGTTGGGAATTAGACGGAATTATAAGTCCTCATAATCCCCATCAGCATCTCAGAAAGATTGCTACTTCACATTGATTTAGCCATAAATTTGGGGAGCGGGGGAGGAAAGCGCGATCTTTCCATTCCACCTGCCCTGCTCTCACCGCCCAGCTTGACATCATTTCAAATAGGACAAGGTTAACTCCAATGCCAGATAATGATATGCCTGTTTGGCCGGGTGGATGGAGAGTTGTAAAACACCGCAGTCGATATCTCCGTCGCAAAGATATGAAAATAGATGCTTGGCAGAACAGTGAAGGAGAGGAAATGTCTCCATGGTGGCATGATAGCACAAGGAGAGATCAGTTAAAAAAAAAAAAGATTCTCCAAGTCAGGAATTTACCCATCCTGCACAGGCCATCTTTTATTTCTCTCAATGCCCCAGGATGGTGCTTCATGAGATGTCTTGACTGGATTCATACAACGATGGGGTAGTTTGCACCCTAGTAAATCATGCCGTGGGGGTAGCTTATATTTCAGCAGGCTGTGCAAGTTCAAGCAGTTGGGTTTATTCACTAAGCCAGGGTTAAGCAAAGCAGGGGTTCGTGTGTGGTGTCATAGTAAGCGGTGGCTCCTACGGAGTGTTACGGCGGCTTCCTGTGTCCTAGCCTTGAGTAATCTAGCCACAAGTTGGATGCTCACAGATAGATTAACACCATGGCTTTTAGATCGCTCAACTGTATTTATATTTATTTTTAATTTTTGTTATTGCTCTTACTGTTTTATATTATGACTGCTTTTATTGTTGTTAGCTGCCCAGAGTCACTAGTTTGAGATGGGCAGCAATATAAATTGAATGAATGAATGAATGAATGAATGAATGAATGGATGGATGGATGAATGAATGAATGAATGAATGAATGAATGAATGAATGAATAAACAGTACAGAGGCATTATCTGGATCCTGGAGAGTTTACTGCAAGAAGTCACAAGCAAGACCTAATGTTCAGCAAAAGAAGTACAGAACCAGACTCACATCTCCTTAGGGATCTTTGAATGGCCAGGTGATCCCTTCCTCTGCTGTTGCTGCATTCAACTTCTAGAGTCCCTGTCCACTTCTGAAACTTCAGTCTCCTGCAAGGCCGAGAAACTACAAAGAGGGGAGGAATAGTTACAGGTAGTCCTCACTTAACAACCATTCATTTAGTGACAGTTCAGACTTACAATGGTGCTGAAAAACCGACTTGTGACCAGTCCTCACTCTTACGACCGTCGCAGCATCCCCACAGTCACATGATCATGATTGGGGCGCTTGGGAACCGGCTAGCATTTATGACCATCACAGCATCCCACAGTCACATGATCTCCATTTTCGACCTTCCCAGCTGGCTTCGGGAAAGCAAAATCAATGGGGAACTGCTTGATTTGCTTAATGACCATGTGGTTCACAACACCCACAGCGATTTGCTTAATGACTGCCACAAAAAAGGTTGTAAAATAGGGTTGAATTTGCTTAATGACCACTTCGCTTAGCACCTGAAATTCTGGTCCCAATTGTGGTCATTAAGTGAGGACTACCTGTAATGGGTGCCTGCAGTGAAAGCTAGGCAGGACAAAAGATGAAATGTCCCTCATCATGTCACAACACCTTTTGGGATGTGTTTCATGACTTTGAATACATATTGGAATGGGATATGGGAATGGCTTTGGGAGACAGGAGGAAGAGCCGCAGCCTAGACAACGGTCTGATAAATGAAATTTGAGTCTGAAGGAGGAGGGGGGGCAAAAACATCTCAGAATGTTTACCCTCCCTAGTTTTCAGGAGAGTAAAAGTGAAGGAAGGGAGATTGATGTTAGCCCTTTGAGGTAGTCCAGACAAGAAGCACAACAATGAATACCAGCTCTATCTTTATTGTAAGGTTACAATATCAGAACCTTGCAAGTCTGAAAGTACCCCTCCCTTCCTTCACTTTTACACTCCTGAAAACTAGGGAGGGTCCCTTCTGGGATGCTTTCTCCACCCCAACTCCTCCTTCAGACTCAAATTTCATTTTTCAGACTGTTGTCTAGGCTGCGGCTCTTCCTCCTGTCTCCCAAGGTCATTCCCACCTACCATTATACATACGCTTCATGACAAAAATCTCCAGGTTCATGAAATGCCTCTGCCATCATTCTTTGGGTTGGAATGTCCAAGACAATGGGAGAGAGACATCCTCACCAAAAGGCAAAAAAGGAGATACTGAAAGCTTCTCCATTCAGGGGATCTGGGGTCACTGCTTTGTGAGCCGTCTTGAAAACTTTGCTGAGCAAGCCCAGCCAAAGCACTTTGCTAAGGGCTTTCTTAGGATCTCATTCTGGTGAAACAGAAGGGGCATTTGCAAACTGCAGATAGTCTTCTATTGCACTGATTTCCTTCAGAGCTACACAAAATAATGGGGTATCAGCTTCCTATCCAAACTTCCTAGGTTGTGGAACTGGCCCTGCATGAAGCCAGGTCAAATTTAAAGAGCCAGATTGGTGGACGTGACTTCCGTTAGAAGCCATGCTAGCTTTCTCGTGTCAATAGTGGGATCCAAGTTCTCCAGCTGATCTTGCAAGTTCTTAAAGCTTTGCAGGGGAAAAAAGGAGGCCAACTGAGATGTCATTCTGTTAAAGCACTCCGTACAAAGCATGGGAAACTGCAGAATTTAGAGAAAACACATTGTTGATTACTTTGTGCTGAAGTGGATGTCCTAAACTCCCCTTTTTGTAGCAGAATGGTTTTACTTATGATGCAAAGAGATTAAATTATGCTGAAGGCTGCTTTGCTTCATTACAGTTTCACTCAGCTGGAAGTGGATGGTGTGTTCTACCAATGGTATATCATCGTGCCATTTCTGGCTATAATCTCGATGCAGAAAGTAAAAAGAAGACCCAGCAAACAATGAGCAGACAAGCAAAAAGCATACGTTTGAAGACAATTTCTAGCAAATTCAATTTAAACAATATCATTAAAGCAAGAGCACTGAATAAAACATTGTGTTATAATGATATCCACGTATATCAGCTCCATGGAGGAGGTAGTAACTGCTGCGAGGGAAGACAGATGCAGCATCTTCTTGCCAACAAATTCCCCTTCTCTAAGGCTAATTAGGAAAAGAGCTAATATAACAAGAAGTTTTCTAGCAGGCACTTTGATTTTTACTTAAAGACCTTCCTCATACAGGAACTTTACAATCTAGTGGCTGCTTCACAAAACACCCTAACCTTTGGTTTGTTTTAACACGGCTTGACTAAGCTGCAGCAGTCAGGTTCATGCCTCACACCAGACCATAAAACACAGTTTGCAACCTAGCCTGGTTGGGTCACACTAAGAGAAAACCAGACAAAGCAGCTTATGACTTAATGCAATGTTTGAAGACAGCCAGTGTGGTTTGTGAATACTAGGTTATGGGCTGAGGTGATGTATAAAGCCAGTTACAGCTTAGCTTACAAACCATGGTTAAGGCAAATCATGGCTTGTGATGTGAATCCAGTTGCTAAACTGTGAGATTCTTGTGCAGGAGGAATTTAACAGGGCTAATGTGTTGAGGCACCCCATTTGTTGGGTTCTTGGTGCATTTCTGCTGTATTTGACCCATACCAAATTCCACTTTTCCATTTCTTCAACAGGCACAACCAAGAGTAGAAACGGAGCCTTTTGATCTTCAGTCCATTGTCCTTTGGGTTCACCTATTAAGACTGCAGAAGGAGAACTGAATTATACTGGCTTCTCAATTTCCAGGAAAACTCCATTCATGAAGGCCATTTGACTGGACTAAAAACTCCTCCAAATCATGGATCCTGAAAGCAATTGGTAGTTACCTTGATACCAATAATTTTCATCTCTTACCATCTCTCCCTGTTGGTCCTACTGGCTGGGGCTGGTAGAAGCTCGGTTCAAGAATATCTGGATGGAAAATGACACATTGCTCACCCCTACTGCACCCTACCTCTTGTCCTGATATCATTACCAACTGGCATACTAGAGGAATGATCAACGAGATTGGCTTGGGTTGGTATGGATTAGGATTAGGAATAGGAATAGGTAACCTTCTGGTTGTCAGCTGCATTCTTTGAAAAAAATAATAATAATGCCAAAAGCTTGAATTCTGCTTTGCAGAGTGCCAGCTTCCCTTCTCATTATTTTCTTTTCAACAATCGGGTGGAGCTGGAAGTCCAGCAGGCGCCAAGTGTCACGGTTCCTGTTCCAATGTTCCTGAAACATCGCAACGAGTCCCCATGCCATGCTGGTGCTGGCACATGTTGTTGTCCAGGAGGGGGCTGCTACTGTTCCCTTGTACCAGGTGGTGAGCTGGATGATGCAAGTACAAAGGAATGCATGTTTAGGCTAACTTGACTGGTCAAGGACGTTACCCGAAGACCGCCAGCAACTGTTACAAACACCTGCAAGGGAATGGGACTGTACTGACATTAGGGGGAGGGGTCCGGGATTGCTTGTGGGTAAATTGGGAGAAATCCCCCACTTTTAGTATTCTCAGCTTTGCCTGTGATCCTGCGTACTATTCATCATTGAATTAGATCTCCATAGAAGTCCTGTGTGAATCTGATTGTTGATTTGGATAGGCAGTCATTACACCAAGTAAACTGGCTATGGATGCACTAATGTCAAGGGTACAGCTGTGCCTACTAAGTGTTTCAGGGACTGTAAGATTCTTGTCCTTCTTCCCACAGGACTTCCTACTTGGAGACCAGTGTAAAATATTCTCACCACCTTTCCTGGAAATACAGTCACAGGAGCTTGTAAACGTGCTCAATGCTTAACTCTCAGACATAGTTATTATCTAGGTTCATGTTAGTCTTTCCATGCCTTTTGAAATACATCCTCATCAAAAGAAAATGTGCAGCCAGGAGTATTCAGCTTCTGAATGATTCCCCTGTGTTTATGTCACCCCGTGGAGAAAAAACAATATTCTCCTTACAAACATGATGCTGAAGTGCATCTTAGGCAGAGCAGACAAACTGCAGCTGCCTGGTGACCCTGGAAGGAACGGAGACCGATAACACAAACCAGATTGCTGTCTTTTCCTTGGTGTGAAGGGATTCCCTATAAGAGCCAAATAAAAGATGTTTTAAGTTAGAAGGTGCTACTATCAGTAGCAGATCTGGAGTCTCTTCAGAAGAGCAGAATGTGGAGGCTCCAGATCAGTCCATAGTAAGGTCCCTCCTGTTATTAAGGGATCCCACATTCCCACAGTAAAGCTTGTGTTATTATTTACACTGCTGCTGTACATTCAATGTATCATTTCAGAGGGTTTATAACCTGTAGACTTCTGGGCTTCGGGGCTCTTCTGCATTCCTCTGGCAGGGTGCCCAGGGATCACTGTTGCTGTGTAGGCCAATAAAAGAGTCTTCGTTGCATCTTCTGTCTCCAATCTCTTTGGTTCCCAATTTAAGTGGGCATTTTTCCCACAACACACTCCAATGGCCAGAACATAAGCATTTACAGAACGGTCTGCCCTTCATTTGAATCATCTCCTCCAATCCTCCAGTTATTAAAAGCTCATGTTTGCATCTCATAGTCTCCCGAGGAAAAGCTTCTTAGGAGCCATTGACACAGAATGTGAAATAACACCATCCAGGTGATCAGTCCATTGTCCTGGGCCTGTAACCTTGGAAAAGAAAAAGATTTCTCCCATTTCCCAGCCTCACATAAATGGTAATTTAAAGCCAATATTTATCGCCAACTTCACCTAAAATCTCGAAAGCCATGATTTATTGAACATTAGTGCACAGTCAGATTCAATAAATTTTCACTTTTTACATCATTAGCATTAAAAGAAAGGGACCCTTTGTGCAAGCCAGCCAAAAATCTTCACCAGAGAGAGAATTTAGAGTCCAAAATCAGCTAAAGGATCCTCAGAATTATATTATTTGCATCTTAATTATTCAACATTTCATCCCAGTAATAAATGTATTTGTTTAAAACACGGGTGGGGAATGAAACTCTGTTGTTGGTATACGAAAGGGATTATAAAGGGAAAGGGTCAAGAGTCGGGGAACTAATAAAGTTGGAGAATATATGCTCTTCCAGATGCTGAAGACTCCAGCATCCATTGTCAGTGGCCAGACTAGTTTGGTTACTGGAAGATCTGGCACAGCAAGATCAGGATGGGCAGTGTCTCCCTTCCTATACTTGAGCAATATGAACTAATTATAGCAGCTGATCACTTCCCAAGATTTCAGGCAGAGGCCTTTCCCACCTACCTAGAAAGATCAAAAAATTAAATCTAAGATTTTATGTGTATAAAGTACATGTTTTGCCACTGAGCTATGGACATTCCCCAAAGTGATAGAATGAGTTGGAGCCCAACTCTTAGTCTAGTTGTTATTTTAAATTTTAACCACCAGTTATCTCAGGCTGCTCCAGATGCCTCCATGGGCCAGATGTGATCTGCAGGCCATACTTTTTGCACTTCTGATTAAAAGGAATTCCAGGCTGCCTTCAGGCTAGTCTCAAAAATGTCTGAAAGAGTCAGTTCATGTTTCTGATAAGAGAGATCTCATCCCAACAGCATGCCACTTGGGAGAGAAAGAAGCAATTTAGGGTCCTCAAGAGATTATCCTTGAGGGATGCAACAACTGACAAAGAATACCGGTCCATTTTGCCAAAACCATGCAACTGTTTAAAAAGGAAGCATTGTTATTTACATCTCTGGCAACTGGTAGCAAACAGGAAAAAAAGACAAGCTGGTTTATTTCTGGTTGACAGGCAGTCATATCTCAGCTGCATAGGTGGTGAACCCAGTCTTCTAAAATGCCAGCTGACAGAAAATGCCACATTTCTACATTATTCCCATACAACCGTATTCTCTCCTTTCATCCACTGAGATAGAGAATGCTCAAAGAGTCATGGTTACAGTTGTGGTTAAACAGACCACTTGGGGACATTGTAATGTCATGGAAGGGGTATGGCTGTCCAGCTTGGCCCCTTGGGGGTGTTTGAATGGTGGGGATGGAAACAGTCCCATTTGCACCACTCTCTCAAACCTGAAAAATACCCTGAAATTGCCCCACTGATCTTCATTCATTTTGCCAGCAAATGTTGGCAGTACAATCCCAAGATACTCCAGAAATGGGTGCTGATAGTCAACCGCTGCCATTTGTTTTTCAACTGGTGTGTAACTCAAAAAAAGAAGGAGAAGGAGAAGGAGAAGGAGAAGGAGAAGGAGAAGGAGAAGGAGAAGGAGAAGGAGAAGGAGAAGGAGAAGGAGAAGGAGAAGGAGAAGTTGATGGCACTTCCCTCTTGTTGACAAGAAAACCACATGGATATGCCCACGAAGTAACCAGGAGCTGAGCTCAATATGAAGACTTTAAATTAGATTAAATACATTGAAATTATTACTTTCCATATACTTATTAATTGCCCTGTCCTGTCCCATGGAAAATCAACATTTGATGGCAACTATTGGAAGACCTTGGATCATTTACCTGGGAATCCCAGGAATCTCGGTTTTTGCTTTTCTTAGAAACAACAACAGAAAGAATGATGGTACTAGATCTGATCCATTGTAGTTTAAATCTGGAAATGTAGCAGAATCAACTAGTCTTCCCCAGCCATGCCAGTTGGGATTCTTGGAATCGTACGTCCAACAGGTCTAAATGCAATAAAAGTGGCAGCAAGCTGGTATAAACACACAAAACACACAAGCCAAGGAAGAAACGAACTGTTATTATGACTCTAGATGAACTCTGGAATTGAAATCTGACCTCTGTGATGTAAATTATCTCATCTAATTGCAGCACAATCAACAGATCAGTATCTGTTTCTTGCCTGGTCTTATTTCTAAAACAGCTGTTTTAGCAAGGAATTCCCTTTCTAGTGACAAATGTAATCTGAACAACAGTCCTTCTTGAACTCGATCTGAAGGCTAAGCAGATACCGCTTGTCTCAGTAATACCGAGAAGATCAAAGTCTGATTCTTTATCAAACCAAGGGTTAGAGATCAACTGCTTGAGTTGCTCCAAATGAACTGAGTCAACCTTACATCTCCCCACAAATCAGGAGGGAAGGACTTAGAATGGTTCTCTTCACCAGAAAACAAAGGTAGAGATGAAGAGTAACTAAAATGCTGTGCTCCATACTGAGGTCATTGGGTGGAGTGAATGCATACATGCACCCAAGTTGGATCAAAGCAGTTGCAACTCCTACGGTGGTATCTAGAAACTTTTAGGATGCCCTTCAGCAGGACTTGTGAATCACACCACTCTCTCATTTGCATTCTCCAGGAACTGAAGTCAAATGACTTCCAGTCTTCCTTTTGGTGGTGGGGGGAGAGGGACAGACAGACAGACAATAACCTATAAAGGAATTTAGAGCTGACCTTGGGATTGGGGAAGGAATGAACAAGCTGTTTAGGGAGGACTTGAGGGAAGAGGGACACAGGAGAAAATAACCCCAGGTTGGTTTACTTTAGTATAAGATGGCCCAGAGAGACATTTGCATAGCCTTTTGAGGTTCTGATACTGTACCTGACTCTAAAAAGAACATTCCTAGAATCCCTGCTGTGCCAGTTTCCTGACCTGACATCAATCTTGAAAGCCAATCCAAGTTTCTTTCTTTCTCAGGACGGTGTAATCTTTTCCACAAGTCCCCCCTGAACAGCTCGTTCATTCCTTCCCTATACCCAAAGTAGCTCTAAATTCCTTTACATCATGCTAATTAGTTCTGATCCATAGCTTTGTTCTCCATGAATCTGGGGGTCCCCTTTTAATGCGGCCCAAGAATCCTGCTTGTAGCAAATCCTAAACTTAAACTCTATGCTGCACGAAGAACAGCAGACTCTTATTTCTCCTGACTCTTCCATGATTTCACCTGAAAGCATCACCACGAGCATCATTTGATAGACTTCTGCCATGTTCCCCATCCCACCCTGCATTCATTTTTTTCCCCTCCAAGGCTACATATCACGTTGCTATCCAACCCCATGCGATGTCCATCTGTTTGCCCAGTAGCATGGTAAATCTCCATTAGGACTAAATAGAACAGGACCAAATTTGGTGTGCGGTGAGCAGCCAGCAAAAGATGGGTCAGATTTAAAAATGGCTGGATCAGGTTGGGAGATGGGGAAAAATATCATGAACATTTCTCCCAAGAGACCTTTATGGGAGATACCAAAGAGCAACAGCTCAGAAAGTTGGTGACTGCCCATCCTAAGCCCCCTCCTTTTTTCCCTCCTGGTCACATGACCCACAGCGGAGCATAGGTGGTCTGTCCTAAGCCCACATATGTACAAACAACACAAGGTCAAGCAGAAACACACATATAGAAATGCAGCACACGGTTTTGCTATGTACAGGGGTCAAGAAGAATTCTAGGGCCCACGCTTTCCCTAACTTTCCTAAAGACATTGCTCTGGTTCTTTCAGTGTTTCTCCCTTCCAAAATAATTGCCATTATTTCTTTATTTATTGAACAGTCATCTGGGAGAAGGCCTTCCACCAACCCCATCTATCGCTTCAGTCTACCCACCATACCTGGATTTTTTTTTTTTTAATATTTCTGCACAGGTAGACACCAGCCATTTGGAGTCACCAGCCATTTATTTTTAAGTATCATCTCTAGGACCTATAAAAGGCCTGGACATATTATTTGATCATGATGATGTTGGAGCCTTGTATTTTGCTTTACAATGAGCCCCCTTCCTATTCTACTTTGCTTTTGATTGTAAAAATCTCTCTCTCAAAATAAATAAATAAATAAATAAATGGGAAGATGATGATGCCAGGCATGTTCCAAGGTGGTACCCATAGACCACGGTTTCTCGACCAGGGTTCCGTGGCACCCCAGGGTTCCATGAGAGGTCACTAGCGGTTCCCTGAGAGATCACAATTTATTTAAAAACCTATTTCAAATTTGGGCAACTTCACATCTAAGAGGTAAGTGTCATTCTTTACTTTCAGTTTAAGAACACTGTTAATGCGTATATACAGGCCTGCCCATGAAACGAATATGACAATTTTGTAACTTCTGGCCTATCCTTGAGCCTGAATGTGTAGAGGTTCCCCAAGGCCTGAAAAATATTTCAAGGGTTCTTCCAGAGTCAAAAGGTTGTCAAAGGCTGCTGTAGACATACAGGTATTCAAAGGAACCCGTTTACCTATCTCTGTGTTCAGCCATATGCTAAAACGATTACACCATTAGGATTATCCTTTTTATTGTTTTATAGTGCTGTTCTTTTCAGCGTAAATGTTGCTTTAATGTTTCTATTTATTGTTTATCAGGAATGTTGGTTTATTGCTAATGCTTTTATTCAAGCCAGCTTTTCTTCTTCTTTTGTAACAAGAAGTTTCCTCAGGGAGGCGGAAAAGTAGAGAAATAAAATAACCAATAAAAACAATAAAGGAAGCCATTATGTTTCCAAAACCTCAGGAAAGGGCAAAAAAATAAGAACAGCTCTCCTAGCCTTTTAAAAAACAACAATAATAATAATAATAATAATAATAATAATAGTAATAGTAATAATAATAATAATAAAGCAGGAGCAATCTGTTGAAGGTGTTTGCTTGCAGAAAAGGAGGAGGAAGAAGGAAGCGAGACTAATTATACATTTCCTCTTTCTTTTTTATGGGGGCCATGTCTGCAATCTTTGTTTGTTCCCAACTGGTGCCACAGGAAGCAATAGAAAAGAAAGCATGAATAATGCATGTAAAGACTCTAGAACCATCAAAGGACATTGCTTGGCACATATTGCACGGATGAAGTCCTTGGATAATGGATTAGACTCAAAGGCATTAAAAGGGAGAGTTTTGAAGAAGAAGAAGAAGGAGGAGGAGGAGGAGGAGGAGGAGGAGGAGGAGGGGGAGGGGGAGTTCAGAATAGGTATGCACATATGTGTTTTAATAGATCTTTTCCCCATCTCATGGAATGCAGTCAGTCATTCTCTTTCTTCCTGCAAACAAATAGAAGCAGCAACTTTTTTGCTTTCTTTTTTTTTAAGTCTCCAAAAGCCATGATCCCTTCTTGAAAAGAAAGCACAAGGGGAAGGAAATCAGGGGCACGGTGCTCCTTAATTCCCAGATTCTTTTCCATGAAGCAGTTCATTTGAAAACATTTGGCAAACCAAAGAGCTACTAAGATTTTATTGGAAGCCACTGGGAGGGAAGGAGAGGGAAGATGGGTTTGGAGCAGCAATACCAGGAAACTTGGATCTGGCCAGGGTTCAAACTCAGCAGAAATGTTATCTTGGCCATTCTTCCATCAATCTCCTATGAGCGAGGACAATTATTTCTGTACTTCCAGACCAATCTGGGTTTGCTGATGGAGCTCTCTGTGAAATTCAGTAACCTATCCCTTCCGAGAGTTTAGAACAGCAACAAGGTGACTTTCCTTCATCCTAAATCAGACATGCACAAGCCATAGTTTGTGGGTCACAATCAACCTCCCCACACTGAAAATTGGCAGCACAATTTGATAGCATATTTCACATGCATTGGCAACACTCTTGAATGGTTTGTAGCATTTTCATAGCACTGGGAAATCTTAGGGAATTAAACTTGCAAGGCTTTTTCAAATATGGGGTCTTAGCCTTCTGCTCTTTCTCATCCTGTGACTTTTAGCATGCCTGTTAAGCCAACATCCCTCATGTGTGAACCTGACTTGAAAATTTTGATTCATCCCCTGCCTTAATATGAAAAAAAAAGGTTTTAGTAAATGAGAGTAGGTTGTTTTAATGTGAAAATATTGTGATATCCACTTAATCGTTAGAATCTATAAGTTCCAGAAAGCCTATGTATGTAGCCATAAGTCCATTACTCAAGATTTATACAGAGCAAAAGTTTGAAAAATGAAAGTAATCTTCACCAAGTGAATATAGAGTACTCTTCATGTTAATTGAGGGTGTCTCTTTACATTCAATTGTCATGGCCTAAAGAGAGCTAGCTGATAATATTAAGGCTGTTATTACAAAAGAGCCCACATATTCAGAGTACCAAGCAATATGATTGGATAAAAACAAAATAAAACAGCTTATCTTCCTAAGCATCAAACTGATAGGAACACAGTCTGTTGTTATGAATTTTCTCTCTCTCTCCTTCACAGATGAGGACAAGGGAGAGCAAAATGGAAAATGAGTAACACGGCTGTGCAAAATTTCAGTTCAGAGACTCCATCTGAAGGCAATTCAGTCCAATCTCTGAATCAAATCTTTTTCTCTGTACTGAATCAACAATTTGGATCAAATTATTAAACCAAATTGACTGCCATAAAACCAGTTAATGAATCAACCGAGGGAAACCAACTGAATCAGCTGGATCAAACCAAACTGACTTGATTTTCCAAATCAGACTGATAATTTGAATCCAGATGATTAAATTAAACCCTAAGAGACAAATCCTAACCCTAACCTTTGCAGCAATGAGATCTGAAGGAAGTTTCCCATCAGTCTGCTGTGGGCATGATTTGATGTGAAAGTGACATGAAAACATGTTGTAATTTATACTACGTTAAGCTAATCAAGTAATACCTCTCCAGCAATCCATTTCCTATCTAACATACCATGGAGTGCACCTAGATGGCTTATCTCTCAATCCTAGCAATGGTGCCCAGGGCAAGGGGATGGGACTTAAAAAAGATAAGATGGCCATTGTGTAGTCCAAGCCCCACCCCATTTATACACTGTGTGATTTTGATGCACGTGCAAAAGGGACAGTACTTCAATCACATGGTCAGGACCACCACCTGGCTTTTTGACCCACCCAAGCACCACTGAATTCTAGTCAAATCAAAATATCCTATCTCTGAGTTTTCCATGGTGATTTGATTGACTTTGCCATTGTGCTTCAGCTGGTGGATCTTGAGGTTTTAGTGAAAAGCTAAACAGATCCCACAGACCTGATGTCTGCCCTTGGCTGAGATAGACTTAAAAGAAGTTTTTTTTAAAAAAAAATACATGGAAGGAATAGTGTTTAAATAGTCTAGACTAGGAGTGGGGAGACCTGAATGTAAGCCTCCACCTCAGCCACTCAAATTCACTGGGTGATTTTGGGCCAGTCATTCTTTCTCAGCCCAGCCTATCTAACAGGGAAGGTGTGCGATAAAACAGGAGGAGAATGTGCTGTGTGTGCCATCTTGAGCTCCTGAATGAAAGGCAGGACATTTTATTTTTTTTTTACTATGCAAGCTGCTGAGAACCATTTTGATTACTGCAACATAGAAACATGTTTAATAAATAAATATAAAACTAAAAAATAAATGCCAGTGCCAAGGGAAGAATGGTGGGAGAAGGGGAGGTCTCCATCTCCTGGTCATGAGCATCCAAAGGCATCTGAGCATTGACAGAAATGCTAGGCTAAGATGGTTCTTGACCTCATCCCCAAAGGCTATTTTCATGTTTTCTATGCTGGTCCATGACTATAATAAAGATTTGACTGATTCATGTTTTCTGTTAGCTTGGTTCTGTAAGAAGCAAGAAGAAAAGGTCCATTCGATTGCTCCTTTGGTGGGGAAAAACAGCTGCATCTGTTATATTGCCAATGTATTCCCTTTAGTTCCAAAACTGTGAGTTTCTCTATTTTTAATGGGTTGGAATGAATGTTTTCCTCTACTGTTTGTAACAACAATGATGGAGCCAATTGGAAAGGAAAGGAAAGGTGGGTACATGGCGGACTGAGCAGCTGTGCCCGCAGGCTCCACGGGCAGAACAGACAATGCAATTTTTTCGGGCTCAGGCAGGATTTCCTGAAGCCCAGGAGTGTTCTCCGGATAAAGGAAACACCAGGATCACCCCATCCGTCCTCCGGATGGCTGCTTGCATCCAGAAGCTTGCAAACAGCATTTCCTGTTCGACTGGTAAGAGCTAGCTGGGCAGCTGGGACACCACCATTTTCCATTTTGATTTTTAGTTTTTCTTCTCTTTTTTTGTAGTTTTTTCTTTTTTCATAGCTTTTATCTTTCTCTTCAAACTTAATAAAATTCATAATAAAAAAAGGAAAGGAAAGGAAAGGTGTGTTATTGAAGAAAATTGTAGCCAATCCCTTGGTAAGAGTTTATATATGGTATTTATAACTGTCAGATTACTGATCAAGAGTTTGTAACTATATTGATTCCTTTGGTCCAACTTACTTGGTTTTAGGGACAGAACAATCACGGATGCCATGTTGACTTTTTTGACACCCCTCCGTGGATGCCTGTGTTTGTTTTTCCAGACTTGTATGTGAGAAGAGGGGAGGATACACGCTTTATGATTTGTAGTAAAGTACACTTTAAACAGGGACGCGGTGGCACTGCGGGTTAAACCGCTGAGCTGCTGAGCTTGCCAATCGGAAGGTCAGCAGTTTGAATCCGCATGATGGGGTGAGCTCCCATTGCTAGTCCCAGCTCCTGCCAACCTAGCAGTTCAAAAACATGCAAATGTGAGTAAATTAATAGGTACCGCTTTGGCGGGTAGGTAACGGCATTCCGTTTAGTCATGCCGGCCACATGACCACAGAGAAAGTGTCTTCGGGCAAACGCCGGCTCTTCGGCTTTGAAATGGAGATGAGCACCGCCCCCTAGAGTCGGACACGACTGGACTTAATGTCAAAGGAAACCTTTACCTTTACCTTTTACACTTTAAACATTGAAACAATTTAAACATAGTCAGATTTTTATTTGTAGCAAACAATTGTTTTGATGCAATTTGTTCTGAGATTGTTCTTTGCTTGGCCTCACCCATCAAAGATGCATTCTTTGGGCCCTATGCTACATCCGCTCCTCAGTCTTGATCCTTCATCCTGGGAGATAAACCTGTAAAATCACAAACTGGATCAGCTGAGCTCTGATCCAATTGGAAAGTTCTCACATAGTCTACTTTCAGCTGAGCTCATGCTTAAGACAGAAACAATTCTCTTTCACCCAGGAAAAGGGGTAGTGTGTAAAACAGAGTGATCTATGCGAAACAGAACTGGGATACTTTGAACACTCTGGATGCTCTGTTCCCTGTTGTAGGTAATTGCTGCGGAGGAATATCTAACTCAGCCTACAGTAGACACCAGAAGGGACTTATATGTGACTCTTTGATCAATGATCAACCAGGAGAAAAGCTATTTTGAGAAAGATCAATAATCCCTTGAAAAGTGACACTTCCTTATCTCTGGAAAACTTAAGCAAACATCAAAGTTAAAATGAAGTTTGCATTTTTTTTTCTTTGCTAAGCAAATTGAGATGAATCATGTGGGAGACAGAAGGAAATACTTTTAATTTTTACTAAAGTCAATCCCAACTAATACCATGTCAGATTACACTGTGCGATCTTGAAGGCAAGCAGCTGGTTTTATCCTTGCATTTTTTTTTCAGCCTGCCTTCTGAAAATGTAAGTCCTCATGTAGCAGAATGCAGTGCACTGGGGGGAAAAATCATGATACCTAAAATCAGTTTTTAAATATATGCATGTACTTTACAATGAACAATGCACATTAACCTTTGAGGCAGTGATTTATAAAAGCAGATTGCTTTATTTCAATCTCTCTTTTTCTTAGCTAATACTGATAGGGACAGCTTAACTTCCAAGGGGAATGAATTTTCACAAATTTGCAAAATGTTGACTTCTTTCAAAACACGTTAGCTTCACCTATACATTGTGCTAAGCTAGGCCATGACTTGTTTAACCACAGTTTGCTGAATAAGCCCCAAGTTTCAGAGTTCATTCTTTGCACTAAGCAATTAACCATAGTTTTCAGACCATAATAGCAATACAGCAGACAAAGCAAAAGCAAGCAAATCAAATTCCGGCTTAATTGTGCAAAACTCTGAGAAGCTTTTGCCTCTTTTGACTTAGACCTCACACTGAATGTGTGTCCTATTTTAATGGCGATTTCCTTTTATGTTATGTGTCCAATTAACTTCTCCTGTTTGTTGATTATTATGGGTTGATGATTCATAATAATGCCATTTTCTCTGCTAACCAGTATCTTCACTAAGGTGATTATCAGGTTAGAAACTCAGAAAAATAGGGATCTAGGAAGGAAAAGGTACCCAAATAAAGGGGTTGGTGGAAAAGAGAGAAAAATTGTGTTTCTATGCTGGCCTCAGACAGAGGGTAGCTTTCCTCCAGAACCACCATGATCAGAGCAGGCTGGCAAAGAGGCTGAAGAGATCAGTTCTAAATTCACATATTCCAGGCTAATTCAAAATATGTATGTTTAGCTACTTTGTATGAAGAACCAAGCAAAGTAAGTGTAGTACAAGTAGTGGTATTGCTCTGGAGAAAGAAAAAAGTAGCAAGCTGTGGCTTAGTTTTAGGTCAACCCAACCACTGTATTTTGTAAACCATGGTTTATGGTTAGCACATTGAGAATCCAGCCATCTGTGGCTTATTGAACCAACCATGGCTTAGGGCACTTTGTGCACCTAGTCACTTTAAACACTACTGGATGGACCAATGATCTGAAATCAGATCATAGGTGTCTTGTACAAACCATGGTGATGTAAGATGCATCATGCTAACAACATGCAAAAGACATAGTACATAGTTGGCATTGTTTGTGACATCATGATGCACCCAACATTGCTTTCCTTACCTTGTGGACATCCATGAAATAGATTTCTAGGTTCCTACAGCCCTGTTAAACACAGCTAGAAGGAACCTAGGTTAACAAATACCACCAGAATTGAAAAATGAATCGGTGATATTTTCTTTCTCCCAGGAACACCGACTGAAATATGCATTGCCTACTTGAAACTGACCCCATCAATTGCTTAACTAAATGGGACCACTACTTGATTAACCTGTAGGTGAAATCTTTCAGTCCCAAGAAAATGTAATCTGCTTGCCATCTCCAAAAATGAACTCCTCTCAGACCACTTGGGCAAGGAGGGGGAATCTCACCCAGGTTTGCATTCTCCACACATGGTCACTCTTCATCTACTTTCTCTCTCTGTGTTCAAACTTTAGTCTCCAGAGGAAATAAGGAAGCCTTATGCATCTGTCAGCATCACTAATTCCATCAAAGATTTCTCATTATTCATCGTTGGCAGTTTAATTTTCTTCACTTGCCTTCTGTAGAACAAGCCACAGTTTTAATTACTGATCTTCCCATCTTCCAAATGTAGTGGATTCCACTATAATCCCCAAGAAAGGGCTCACTTGGCATGCATCTAGGTTAGCCAGTCAGCTGCAGACCATGTTGGCTAATTAAGGCATTAGGAATTAAAGCTGGAAGCTCAACTGTCAGAGCTGAAATATCTTTGCACTGTAAAAGTGGTGGGTATTTTCAAGCCCTCCAAGCATTTCCAGTCTTGAATGTAATTTTTTCCATTTCTCCTTTAGCTTAGAAATGCACAACAATGCTCATCTGCAATTTTATTTGGATTTTTCCTAGCATGAACATTTAGGGTGAACTTTTGCCTAAACTAGGCATCACTTGCAAATGCTTCCCCCTAAAGGAGTGTATTTTGGGGGTTCCTTTTTTCTTCAAATAAAAGCACACACATTTAGAGAACCACATCTGTACATTTGGAGAAGTATAAATATCAAAGGACACTTGAGTTTCAGTGGGTGTTTTGTATAGTATAATTTATTATTGATTAGCCATTAGGCCATATCAAAATACAGAATATGAAACATAGAACATTAATAAGATCATATATAAAAATAGAATAAAAAACAAATTAGATAAGAAAAGGAATAAAAATGCCAATCATATTTCTGTATCACCCCTACAGTTTACCCCAATCAGGCTCATGTATGCAGATCCCACCTGAACTGTTCTATTCAAATAAAGGACCGTATTATATGTAATTTTTGAATTCTGTCTGCACATGAAATATGTTGTTTTAATATAAGGATCCCTTTGTACAGTCCTAGATACTGATCTCTCTCTGTCTTATGCAACTGACATCCAAACAATACGTGTGTTATGTCTTCTATCTCTGGAGCTCCGCAAATACAAGTACATTCATTATAAAGGACTTGGTTAAATCTTCCATATTTAACCATTGTGTCCAGCTGCTCGAATGCTGCTCAAGTAAATATATCCCTAAGATGTTTAGGCATTTTTTTGTTTAAATACTTAGAAGTTTGGAAGGTACATTTGTAGTAGCTCATCCATTTGACCCAAGATGCATTTGCCTTAAATGCAAGACCCAAACATTTCTCCCCTCTCCATATGGGTAACTCAGGATAACGACGGATAGCCGGCGACACAAAATAGTGCCATACTAAAGATGTTAGATTTTTAAGGTGCTGCCGGTAACTTAATTGTTTTTGTCTAAGATGGTCCATAAAATCTGCAACTTGGATATGAACTAGTAAGGTGTAAGCTGCCAGGAGCTGTTGTTAGTGTTGTTGTTAGTAGTAGTAGTAGTAGTAATTTAAATTTACTATAGCTGCCCACTCCCATAGAATCCCACAGTTAAATAAATGGGGGGGGGGTTTATATGAAGTACCTTCCTTTTATAATTTTATCAAGAGATTTTACATAGATAATAAGAAGTACATTCAAAGAAAGGAAGGGTGAAAAAGAAAAAAGGGAAAGAAAGGGGAAAAAAGAGAGAGAAAAGATATGGAAAAGAAAAAGTAAATTAAAAAAACAGCATATATAAAGAAATGGCTTCCGAAATCCCTCTCGACAGTTATACACACAATTCTAATCAAACTCTTCTCTCCAAGTTCTTTCTTCCTTTCTTTTTAATTACAAGATGCACCATCCAATGAATCGGGACTACATTTTGGGTTAATTCCACCACCACCACCCCAAATAATTAATCACTGAACTGTTGCATCCCAGGCGTTCAGTGTCAAAAAAATAATCTATTTTTCCTTACTTTCCTGCTTTCATTCCCCATTGCTCCAATCTGTGAAATCTTAAAAGATAGATAGATAGATTTAATTAACATTTGGCTCACTCTTCTTCCTGGAAAAAAAAAAAACTCCTGTGATATCAATAAGATGGTGACACAGCTATGGCTAATCTTATCTGTGCTGAGCTTTGCTCCGATAAGTTCTGGATTTTAAAACCAACAGAGAGTAGAAAAGCAGAGGAAGGATTGAACAGATGCTGTTTTGTAGCTGCAAACCAGAGCAACACAATGAAGATACCACCGGCCCTCACCCTGAATTCCATTCTTCTGGCTGTGGTTGTCTGTTCTCCAGCTATCCAGAAGGAGAAGGAAGCAGCTGTTCACAAACTCCTCCTGATCTCCTTTGATGGCTTCCGGTGGAATTACGATGAGGATGTAGACACTCCGCACATGGATTATTTGACAAAGGAAGGTGTGAAAGCAAAATATGTTACACCTCCCTTTGTGACTATGACTTCACCTTCGCATTTTACAATTATCACAGGTAAGCCCATCCCCTATTTTTAAGCCCATCCCCTATTTTTCAGTCTTACCTATTGACCAGGGAACATCCCTTAGAAGACAATGATGATGATTTATGTCCCATTTTACATCCCAGAGATCAATGTAGCATTTTTGCTCCAGCAATTCTAGGACGGATGCTGAGCACAGAGCTTCTGACCCGATGAGTTTCCATAGCTGAGGACAGAAGTTGGATCTCCATGGTCCAAGCCAGACATACAAGTCTCTAGTCTACAGGGGCTGTTGGGGATCCAATTTTGTCAACTGCTCTTGTTAGCCCATTGTAGAGAGTAAGGAAGATGACATTAATGGAGATATGTGGGCTCTGTTAACAAAGCAAGGAGGGGTGAAACATGTCTTAACTCCACAACCAACAGATAATATTTGGAAGATGCTCAGACAGACACCTCCCTAATTCACAGGACTATAACCGGGGGGAGGAGGTACAGTACAGTCACACTTGCAAAAGTCTGCTATTCTAGCCAATCTCAATAAAGGTAGTTTTAGCCACCCTATGGAGTTGATTTCTTAGTCAAGTCTACCTAGTGGGGCTGACACCCCCTGAACCCTGACAGTAGCGAGGGATATGGTATCTGTTGCCAAGCTCAGCCTCAGATCTCTCCCAAAGAATAGAGCAGCAATATGGCTAGCAAAACATCAGTACATTTTCACTGCAGCCAGAAAACTTCTATTCCCATCGTTTTATTTTAACTCTAGATTATGCCAAATTAAAATTTTAGCACAGAGATCAGGATTGTTTGTCCTGTCAAAGATAACATCCCTCGGTCAAAATAGGCTGAGGTCCACATTTTGTTAGTGGATGTGGCCAAATCCCCAGTGACCCAGATGTTATTCTTTGTTCTATACGAAACAAAAAGGTTCAATGGCATATTGTATTCTCCTTCCCACCATGGGCACAGTTCTTCAAGTCTATCCTGCTAGGTTGCTATTCACAAGAATGGCCACTATAGAAATCAGAGTATTTCTCTGTTCTCTTCTACATGGAAGATAGCTCTTTGTAGAGTAATTCCTGATGTGAGGTTCCAGCCAACCTCTGACTCAGAAAACAAAACTCTTTCTGAGTCAGAGGGGGAAACAGAAACTTACCAGGCAGAAACCAGGAAAGCGAAATTCAGCAATGACCCAGCAGCATGGGAGAATTCACAGACCCTGAGGAGGATTTGAATCCTCTAATCAACGTGTGCAAAAGACGTGCCAAAAAGCACACAAAGGAGAAGGTAGCCCGATTGGCTGCAGAAGGGAATTGGTGCATAAAAGGCAGACGCGCAAAGAGCAAGCCACCAGAGACAACCAATCCTTCGAGCTCATAGTTCCAGCAGAAGAGTCCCTACCCACGTCAGAAACATCATCTGTAGCCGGAGGGGAATCATCGCCAGTGTTTCCTATCAAAGAGGACTTGGATCCTGCAACTGCTGCCAGAGAGGATCTTCTCCCTGCCAAACCCAGTGACCTCAGCTTCACGTCCAGCTTCGGACCTCTTCGTCACCATTGTGTACACTCCAGTCATGCTTACAGCCTTGCTTCGAGTTTCCAGCCATGTCCAGAGTCTCCAGTCCAGCTTCGTCATGCTTCAAGTCCCAATCTCCAGCTCAGCCCTGTTGCACTTCCAGCTCCCAGCCTTGTTTGAAATCTCCAGTACAGCATCGTTGTGCTTTCTACCTTCAGCCTTGCCTTGGATCTCCAGCCCAGCCTAGCCATGCCCTGGTTGCCCAACAGTGCTCAGGATCTTCACATCTATCTTGTCATGAATCGGGTTTTCAACCTTGTCTAGAACCTGTGGTCCAGCCTGGTCATGTTTCAAGCCCTTCGCGTAGTCCAGAACCTCCAGTCCAGCCTAGTCACATGCCTAGTCTCCAGCCCAGCCCAGAACCTTCAGCCAAGTCCAGCCTTGCTTCGAGTTCTCAGCCTTGTTCTGAGTCTCCAGTCCAGAGTCTCCAATCCAGCCTGAGTTACCGAGCCCAGTCCAGTCCTGCCGCTATAGCCCAGACTTGCCCAGTGGTTCCAGTTCAGTCTCCCCCAGTTCTCCAGTGCCAGCCTAGTTCGAGTGGTGTTTCAGATCGTGGGCGATTGTCTACAGTTCCAGTGGTGCCATGTGCCCTAGCTTCTTTCGGTCTTCCAGCTCCCGTCAGCAAATCCTGCTCCGCTGTTCTACCACAGTCTCCTCCTGCAACCTTGCTCGTCCCCCATTGTTACCCAGGTGGTCTTGATTGGAACCAGCCTACCTCTTGACCATAAGGATTTATTTATTGTAAATAGTTATTTCACGAAGAGTGGTTTTGATAATAAATCTGCCTGTCCGCCTCATAGTCTGAACAGGACACCTGAAAGAGAGGAGAAGACTTTGCAGGAACCTTTTGAAATCTGGCCAAGGACACCATGAAAATGATGAAATGGAGGGCTGATTGATCCTTAAGGACTAGAGGTTGCTGGTCCTTTCCTCTTATCTATGATAAAATGCTATGTACTGAATTTAGAATTGCAGGATATTCTTTGAGGATGTACCTGAAGGAGGACAAAGAGGAAGAAGAGAGGAAATGATGGGCAGTAAAAGGGTAAGGCAGAGAAGAAATCTGAAGGGTTGTTCAGAAAAATCATCACATTTCGTCAGCATCAAGGACTCAGCTAAAAGTCCCCCCTTTTTTTTTAATGATGAAGAACCTTGCTTCTGCTGTGCTGTTCACTTTGCTGTAGTGTTACAATGAACCAGTAATTAAATATGAGTTGATTTCACCAATAGGACTCTTAAATAAATTCTTATTGCAATTATCTCCTTATCATATACTAAGAGATAAGCCTTATTATGTAGCCTGTGATAAAATCTCATCTTTGAGTTCAAAGCCCAGATGACTGAGTGACTTGCAGGGATCTTGCAAAACAGCAAGACCATTATTGCTGGCAAGAGAAGCTTACTCATTAAATCACAGGGGCAGAAGATCTGGATTGCCAGTTGATGAACTATGACTCCCAGCATCCTCTGCCACTGCCCACCCTGGCTAGGACTGCTGGGAGTTGTATCCTGGCTCCTGCTTCAATGGATCTCTAATTCAATTTGGGTTTGTGCAAAACCAGACCTCTTCTGGAGGAAAAGCCACAGAAACAGCAACAGGGAAAATAGAGTATTATTTTGGTAGTTCTTTGGTAATGTTATTTATAATTGTCTTATTATTTTTTTTAATCCATCAATTGTGTCCCTGCAGTTTTCTTGGCAAGGTTTTTCAGAAGGTGTTTGCCACTGCCTTCTTCCTAGGACTGAAAGAGAGGGACTGGCCCAAGGTCACCCAGCTGGACTAGAACTCACAGTCTCCCAGTTTCTAGCCTGGTGCCTTAGCCATGACACCAAGCTGGCTCTCAATTGTCTTATTTAATTTGCACTTATACCTGTCCATTGGAAGAGGTTTAATCAGGGTTGTCAGCCTTCCCACAGTTGATCAATCCAATGATTATTCCCTACCATGAGCTGATACCATCAAAGAAACGGATAGGTTGGCAAGCTCTATTAGGTAGGAAGTGCACCATGCAAATGCTTTTACTAAGCTCTTGTTGAAGAGTTGTCCAGTCTAAGACAAATGTAAAGCAAAATGAAGAATAAAAAAACTCTGAAAAGAGAAAGGAAGATCTTTTACATCATTTCTGACAGAGTATCTAGGCAAAAATGTGAGCAGGTCCTCAGGTACCCAACAAGGTCTTCTCCACAATGGTATCATGTATATCTCTTACATTTCCATTGATTTATCAACAATTCCTTTTTGAAATGTAAAAGTTGTGTCTCCTTCAACATGAGCTTGACTTGACTCTTAGTGACTTTACGGACACATCCGTTTTGTCTTCTAGGTAGCCGTGTGGAAGAGATTTGCCACTGCCTCTTTTCAGGCTGTTTTTTCAACTTCCCAGTCTAGTCTAGTCTAGTCTGCAGCCGAGGGTAGTTAAGCATCTGCAGGGTGTGGTCAAAAAAGTCAAGGTAGCGCCACACCAGTGTGCTCTGCCTGTTTTTTATGTGCAACCCAAAGAAGAAAAGGTAGACAGAACAATGGCACACTTTCTTTTGACTGATAGTGCTAGGAACAATTCATATATCATGTGGGCCCTGGTTTGCTTGACCATGGTTTATTGCTTATAACACAGTTGGGTTCTCATAACAAGCTAAGCCAGAAAATGTGGTTTACAAACTGCAATGGATGGTTCACATCATATGATGTAGAGAGCAAGGAAGATGACATTGACAGATATGCAAGCTTTGTTAACAAAACAACAAGGAGGAAAACATACCTTAAGTCAACAATAGGCAAATAGTGTTTGGAAGCGGTTCAGACAGACACCACTCTAATTCACATGCGTATAAGAAGGGAAGGACGTAAAGTACAATCAGGCTTGCAAAATTCTGTTATTATAGCTGATATCGATCAAAGTAGTTTTAGCCTTCCTGCAGAGTTGATTTCCTGGTCTGGTCTACCTAGTGGGGCTGACATATGCTAAGCCAAAACCACACACACACACCCCACATACACACACACACACACACTATAGATTAGTATAATGTGTGAACCCAGCATGATCATTATAGCCAAGAGACAGTAGAAAATCTGCTCTTTCTATACATTATGTTTACAGGGGAAAAATCATTTTCCATATTCTCCTTGGAGACAAGTTCAGAAAAACTCAGATTTTTTTTTTCTTTAAGGCTGACTAAGTTCAAGACAGCTCTAAAAATCTGCAATGCAATTACATGTTTATATGTGCTCATTATTTACTGGAAATTAATTAAAGCCGACAGGCGATATGCTTATATGCTTACAAGCCATTCAACAGGTTTTAATTAATATTCCTCATTAGAAAGAATTTCCCATAAAGTAAATACATTACTAAGATAATGATTTAATTAGTATTTGAATGTGATTGGTTAGAAAGGGCAATGTTTGCACCTAATTAATTCTAGGATATAATTTAGTGAGGGTTAAAATAAAGCAGAGGTTAGCAACCACTTTTTTCTTGACCGGGTGGGGGGGTGAGAGATCACTGTGGAATTTCAGATAAAGTTGGTCCAACACAAAAAATACTTCACGTCTAACATAGTAACAAAACAGATGGATCCAAATCACTCTAGAAATTGACCAACAAGCTACAGAATGAATGAAAGAATGAAAGAATGAAAGAATGAATATACAGTACATTTGGTAGACAAACTGCTGTAAGGTAGAATAATTTAAATAAGAACAGTTACGTTCAGGCAAGAGAAGCATTGGCACAAAGCTTATGAATTGAAGGGGCATTCCATGATAGAATTGCCTTCTGATTCTTTAGAAGAATGAATGAATGAATGAATGAATGAATGAATGAATATTTTTATTACAGTCACTAAGCAGAATTGCAAACAAAAACACATTATGCTGGTCTACGATCGGAATAAAGATTTGATTGGTCCTGTTGGGCTTCCAGGTCTTTGATACGTTGTTAGATGCATTGAGGGCACGCTAATAACCCATCATTAGGAACGCCTCCCTGGAAAAGCTGAGATGCTGAAGTTTTTGTGAGATTGTCCTGAACCAACCTTATTTCCTCAATAAGGAAAGAACTCAAACCTGTGGGAAAGAACAGTAACTTCAACCACTGTGCTACGATACAGGTCCAGGCACCTGTTTCAATTTAGACAGCCCTGCTTCCTTCCTTAATACTACATTTGGAACTCAAGGGGCTACCTGGAATATGGTGAAAGATGGAAGGTCCCCTGTGCAAGCACCGAGTCATGTTTGACCCTTTGGGGGGATGCAGCTTTCGCGACGTTTCGTGGCAGACTATAGAGCGGGGTGGTTTGCCATTGCCTTCCCCAGTCGTCCCCTTCCCCAGCAAGCCGGGTGCTCCTTTTACCGACCTCGGAAGGGTGGAGGGCTGAGTTGACCTGAGCCAGCTGCCCGAGAACCCAGCTTCTGCTGGGATCGAACTTGGGTCGTGGGGAGAGTTTCGGTTGCAATGCTGCCGCCTACCGCTCTGCGCCACACGAAGCTGTCAATATAGCCCTTATAGTCCTTATAGTCCATCCTGGAATATAGCCCTTAGGAATTTAGATTGGACCCTTTCAAGAGAAGTAAAGGAAGTGTAAGGTCCTAGCTGGCACCGAAAAGTGGTTGTGCCCAAGCCTTAGCTGAATATAGCTCCAATACTGCTGAGATATGCTGCGCTTCTCTGTTCTTTACAAGATAGCTGATTTACACACACATACACACAGTAGGCCGGCTTGCAAGTCATTTGGAAGACCCTGCTACACTGCTTTAAGTAGCCCCCCAAGAAGGCTTAATGCAGAAGACACTTATGTTGCATTGTCCCTGCATTGCCTGCCTTGGCTCCCTTCCCTGATAACCATTACAAGCAACAGATGCTAGAGAATAGTCTCTAGAGGGGGAATTCTCCTTTTGTTCTCAATTGCTTAGAGGAGAGGGGAGATTTTCCCATTCATTGCTGAGTAAACATCTGCTCACTAGGCAGTATCTGCTCAGGTTTTCCTGTCTCCTTTTTTTTTCTGATGACAACAACAGTTGGGTCTAAATGCAGCTGCTTCCTCGTTTCAGCTGAAGAAAGAATTTGCGAAGTCCAAGGATGGAGAGCGAGCTGGAGTTCTGAAGGACAACGTAGAAGTCCATATGGTTCCTCAAGTTTTGAAGATGCTCCCGGACTGTAGGGGGCTTCTCTCTCCCCAAAGGGCAGACTTTCTTCCCACTATTCCATTTCTCTAGACCGAAAAAACTGGGCAGATTACTTCTCCTTTGCCTTCAACTTGAGCCACATTTCTTCAGCCACACTTCAAGCAGATGTCTGTAGGTTCAGTCATGGCAACTGGATTTCCTTCCTTTTGGTAGAAAGGTTTCGCTGCTTGTAGTTTACCTTCATCTAAAAGAAAAAGGACACTCATTTGAGGACAACAATGCTCATATTTTGGACAGAGAAGATAGGTGGTTTGAGAGAGGGGTTAAGGAATCCATTCATGCCGAAGTGGAAAATCCTTCCCTCAATAGAGGCGGAGGCCTCAGACACAACTTGTCCCCCATTTTTCATGCTGCTCTTTCATCAGTCCCCAGGAAGATTAAGACCACCAGGAAGGCCACTCTTAACAATCCCCTTGGGCATGAACAAAGGATCTAGGAGTAAGACATCCCAAAGGCAATCCACACCTCCATGGCACAATTAACAGCCATTCAGGTGTAGGGACAACGCAGCCACCCTGGAGGACACATATGGGGTCCCCTCACCAACTTTTGCCCAGGCTGAAGAAGCTGCTTGGACAAGCAGTGAAACGTATCTACCAAAAACAAAGAAATCCAGTTGCCATGACTCAACCTACAGACAATTCCACCTGGATAACAGAATCTTCATTGACATACTTCAAGCAGATGTAGCTAGAGTGGATCACTCCACAGGACTCCTAGAAAACCTGTCATTTGCCACTTTTCATCTTTCCCCATCTTATTTTCCCAGGCCGCTGGATTGAAGATCATGGAGTCATCCACAATATGATGTTCAACACAGAAACTCAACGGAAGTACGGCTTTAAAAAAACCCAGAACAAGACTGAATGGTGGGACAATGGAGTTCTTCCCCTCTGGATCACAGCTCAAAATCAGGTAGTGGATCCAAAGATCGTAACGGCTTGATTTCTACATCACATAAGCCAATAGCAACATAGATACCTGCCTGGTTTTTTTTCCCCCAAAGAAGGGCAAAGCTGTAATGTAGGATGTGACTCTAATTTACCTACACAGCCTGTACTACTAAAACATAACTGCCTATTCTCCTTACATGCATGCTACGGGATATTTGGATCAACAGCACCTTTTTCATATATTTGACCAATTCATATGATTTGTCAGAAAAAGAGCCTCCTATCCCAGAATTAGGAAGCTGATTTTTTTTTGCTGAATGAGCTCCTTGCCCATCTGGGTCCAAACCTGTCTATACTGGCCCTCTAACTTGCTTACCTGGGTCATGAGAAGTTAGCACATTGTGCAAACAAGAACACCGCCTTAAATGACCCACTCTTGTTCTCAGACCTGCATAAAACAAGCCAGAAGATGGCCTCATGCAATGTGTGAATCAGTCTTAATGCTGTGCCCAGTTCTGCCCTGCAGGTTCTCAGTAATTTTCTTTCCTTCCAAAACAGACTTCAGTTTCTTCTCCTCTATTCTCAGGATGTTTGAGAATTTCTTTTGAATTTCTCTTGGGTAACTGTTGGAGGTGGAGAACAGTACTACTGCTGTTGGTATGATGATCTGTTCTATACCAAATCATTGAGCTGTAAAGGATCTTAGGGGTCATCTAATCCAACTTCCTGCTCATTGCAGGATCCAGTAAAGCATCGCTGATAGATGACAACCAGCCTCTAACAAAGGAGAACTCATCGTTACATAAAGCAGCCTGACTTCTCACACAGTGAGGATGTTCCTCCTGATGTCTAAACTGAACCTCCTTCCTTGTAGTTTTAACCCATTGGTTCTGGTTCACTCTCCTTCTTTGTCACAACACTTCAGATTCTTGAAGACTACTGTCATCTCTTCCTTTAGTCATCTTTTCCGTAGGCTAAACATACCCAGATCCTTTAACCATTCCACACAGGGCTTGGATTCCAGACCTCTCACCATCTTGGAAACCTTCCTCTGAACTTGCTCCACCTTCTCACTGTCCTTTTTGAAGTGGGGTGCCCAGGCCTGGACACAATATTCCACATGTGATCTGACAGAGTAGAGAAGAAGGACATAGGACAATTGCTTCCCATGATACAGACTCCATGTTCCTCTTAATAGATAACAGAGATAACGTTTGACTTTTTAGCAGCTGTATCTCATTGCTGGCTCATAGCTGATGCGTGTAAAAAGGGGCAGGCCTTCAGTCAAAGGGTTGTGACCACCATCTTGACTTTTGTTGACCCTCTCTCTGTGGGCACCCCATCTCTGTGCACTTCCACTGCCATATCTGACACCGTTATGCAGGGGCTTTTCACGGTGCAGCTTAATCACTTACCCCTGAACTGTCTTCGTGGCCTTTTTCACCCACACACCGAAATACTAAAGAGCATCCTACATGTCAGAGCTTAGCATTAAACCAAAGTTTTATGGATATGCCTTTTAGCCATGAGCAGCTGCAGGGGAGAAAATGATGTCACACGTGTCATATACTTGTACAAATGATGCAAAGGTTGTTCTCTATGTCATATTAGTCTCTACCACTTTTACAACAGCAAAATGCAGCCATTGTGGATGCCGTGTCTCTAAAAGTTCCTGCATACTTTTTTGATCCCAAAAGCTAGACCGATCTTTTTCTTTTAAGCTACAGTAGGTTGACCTCCCAACTGTAGAATTAGTCTTCCTATGAATACCAGGCCTGATATTCCCAAGAGAGATATTCATACCTGTTTGTAGCATTGCAAGTAGCATAAGACTGGTGATGCTTCCAAACACAGTGGTGGATTAGAAATGGACTCTAGAATTGATCCTGAACAAATATTCTGTGTTGAAAGTGTCGGGCCACAAAATTTCCCCTGTGGTCATTGTGTGCACTGAGTTAAACTAGAATCATAGGTCACCTTAAGCTATGGCCTGGTTAGATGGTTTGCTAAGCCCAGCACCATGGTTAGTCCAACCCATTGAAGCAGCAACCCACATTCCACAAATCACTAGGGCATGAAGCAATACACCTAGCCAAAACTAAGCTACACAGTGGTTTAATGCAATCTATCCAGTCTTATGGTTTATATTGTGCTATACAGTCCCATGGTGCTGCCCCCCTTATTTGCTGTAGACATTTCTTGCACCTGCTTGGTTAACTAATTGCATTATTTGTTACCTGAACCCTGAGAAGTCACTTAAACATTCCTCTTGCATATTTAAATCTGCCAGATTGTGTATAATTTAGAGCTGAATGGCAGAGTCAGATGTCAGCAAATGTTACTTTAACAATTAAATGGAATAAATGTGATTTTATTTCATTTCGTTTTCCAGTAATGCATTGATCTATCATTTTAGGACTGGGGTGTATTTCTCAGAAGGTGCATTACACTGTTTAGTACAAGGCTAAACAGGCCATCAGACATAGTGGCAGCCTTGAAAAACTCCAGCAAAACAATATAGTTTATTTTTTCCTTCTTCTTTTCTTTTCAATTACTTACACTATTTCGCTTAGCAACGGTGAACGTAGCTCTGATTTCTTCGCCCTCACACAGGGAAAAGGGTGATGCTAATTCAAATGACACATGGAACAAGAATTTTAAAAAGCTCACGCAGCTTAAATCTAGCTTATGTCAAATTGAAAACCATCTTCATAGTGTGAAGCAGAAGCCCAGAGATACAAAACACTTTAATTTGAATAAGCAAAGGATACAGTGCAAAGAATGAGGGTGGGAGAGAGGGGAAAGCATCGGAGAAAATCTACCAGCTGTCTGGCTGCAAAACTTTTCAGGAATAATAAGAATTGTTGTAATAAAAGGAAGGAGCGAGAATTACCAAAAATAATGTGCCCAGTAAAACTGGTAATATTGCAAGTTTATAGCTGCTAGTAAAGTTGATTATGTTAATAAAATAGGGAAGGAGGAACAGTAAATACTCTCTAGTTTCAACATAATTGGGTTGTTACAGAGTTTCATTAAATTGTTTTGTTGGAATTAAGGAAGGGAGGAAATCCCTGGTCAGGTTTTGTACATTCAACATGCTGCTCAGTCTAAGGAGAAGAATGGAACCCAGAAGGTGCTAGATTCAATTCTGGAGACAAAGAGGGTCAAGTTTAGCTTAACTACCACTTCCTGTAGGGCACTATTTGTCCAAACAGTAGTGCTGTGCAGTGTTCTCCCCCCCCCCCCCCCGTTTTCCCTACCCACTCTCATTCCACATCAGGAAAGAGAATTTGTTATGGAATTTCTTTCAATAAAATCTCCATTGCAATGGAATCTAGCAAATCCCAGAAGAAGGAACAGCCCACCTTTTTTTAAAAAATTAAATTTACAGGAAGATATTTGAGATGACATCTAACCACTTCAACCTACGGAATTCTATGAGGCTCCAGGGATATTAATGGTCCTGTACGGTGATATCATTATCCCTACCAGTTGGTGACATATGCTCAAAAAGGCAGTGCTTCAAGAGGCAGTTGACTGGCCACTATTATCCTATGACACCTCTTCAATCTTATAAAAATGCTGCTGGGGACCAAGAAAAGAGAATAGTCATTGCTGCCTTCTGCTCATTTCTGTTGGGAATCTCATCCTATAATTACCCAGGGTTATATCTTACTCGTCCTCCCTCAAACTCATAATTGTATATACTGCAGAAACGACTGACCTATTTTATCCTAACAACAAGCCTGTAAAGTGAGTGAGTGAGTGGCATGGCTGACCACAGAGTTGAGTAGACTTCTTCTGGATCCTACTTCAATATCTGTTTCTATGTTAGCTTTCCCCATGTTGGAGCTGTCCAACTGTCCAATGACAATTCCTCTCATGCTGGCTAGAAATGATGGGTCTTGTAATCTAGGACATTTGGAAAGCACCAGTTGGAGAAGCTGGGTTTATCTCTGCCATGGTTGTAAGTAGAGAACAGGCTACACCTTGGTTCACATAACATGCTAAACCCCAGACTAGGTTGATACATTGCACCAAGCTGTCATGTGGTTTGTTCAGTTTTTGCTTCCCGTGGTTTCTCAGGTATGTAGCTTGTAAACCACAGCTGTGGTTTATGGCCTAGCTTGATAACTCAACCAATTCTTTCTTCAACAGGAAAGTAAATTAGAAGGTGGTACAAATGCATACCAACCTACCTTTCTACCTACACATCCACCCAGGCTCCAGGGCAGGGGCATTACTTTTGGAGTCATTCGTAGCAATGTCCCTATGAATGTTGGTCTGGGATTGGATCCATTGAACACATTGGGACTTATTTCTAAGGAAAAATGTAGGATTGTACCCTACAAAAAGCAATATTTTGAAATATGTGAGATATCACTCTTACTCTGACATTAAGAACTTAAATTCCTCTTTTATTTCTTTGCAAGATTTGTCTGCTTTGTCAACTTAGATTTTATACTGACTTTGACCTTTTCCCAGTATATTAAATGTCAGTAAGAATATTATTACTTTACAGCCTCAGCTTAGCACTTGAGAAATTAAATTCAGCAGAAAAATAATACCAGTAGTAAGGAGAATAATGCCTGACTAATGCTATTTTGAAATTCATATCATTATTATTATTATTATTATTATTATTATTATTATTATTATTATTATATTATTATTATTATTATTTTAAAAACTATATAATTTGGGAGAAAAAGTTATTTCTGGTTAAAGCTTAATGCATTGCAGGTTGAACCCGTGTATTTAGAAGTAAGCAATATCTATTTCAGTGGCACTTATTCCCAGGTAATCATGAAGTAATTTGTAGTCATACTCATAAATTTAATTGTGAGATGTTTTGAGTGTTTTGTTTATTTGTTCTGGACGCCAAGTGTTATGGTGAAGTTTTTCAGTGGAAAGTGGTTTCTCCTGAGTGCAGAAATGACAGAAAAATAGGAGATCAATATTTGTACTGCTAGGTTGGCCACAGCCTGTGTGAGATTTACAATGAGCTCCTACGTCTCCCATGTTACACTTTCGTACCTGCCATTAACTCTTTTTTTCCCCCTTTTCTCTTCTTTTTTTCTTGTTTCTTTTTTTTTTGGTTAGGGGAAAAAAGCTGCCTCTTTTCACTATCCAGGGGGCAATGCCAACTATAGTGGTCAGTCAGTCATGAGAACCTTAGCAGAATCCTTAACTCACCCTGACAGCAATGAGACAGAATGGAGAGAGAACATTGATATTGTCATGAACTGGTTCACTAAAGAAGATTTTGATTTTGTCACACTTTATTATGGGGAACCCGACAATACTGGACATTTCATTGGCCCAGAGACTGATGCCAGGAGAAGAATAATTCAACAAATTGATCGAACCATTGGTTACCTGCTCACTGCAATAGAAAAACATGGTTTGAAAGACACCCTCAATGTCATTATTACGTCTGATCATGGAATGACCACTGTCAAAAAGAAACCACAGGTTGAAGAGATCTTTTTGGCCAATTACATTAATTTCACCGATTTGGTGAAATTTCACATCGTTGATTATGGAGGGTTTGGGATGATACTACCCAAACCAGGGAAAGAAGAGAAAATCTACCAGGCCTTGAAAAATGCCCACCCTCATCTGCATGTCTACAAAAAGGATGAGTTTCCCGAACATTTTCACTATGCCAAGCATGAGCGTGTGTTGCCCATCCTACTTTATGGTGATCCTGGTTATGTGATCAACGGGGTAAGTTTTGTGTGAAATCAGAGGTGCATATGAAATCAGAGTTCTTCATGCAAGAACCTGGGTTTTTTAAAGCAGAGGCGAATTATGCAAAGCTAACAGGTGTAAATTACTTGATCCTCCCCCACTGTAGCATAAAACTAGTACCTCTGTAGTCATTGCTAAAACTGAATGGTGGGAGATTCAGGCCTAAGAAAGGTAAATGCATCTTCAGAGAACACATGGTTAAACTGTCAAATGTATTGATAAGAAGTAAGAGATGCTGGTGGTATCATAGCTCCTGAAGATGTTACTCTTCTTACATCCTGCTTGAGGATATCTTCTTGACATTGGGTTGGCCACCTAGGAAACAACTTACTGGAATAGATGGGATCTGTGGGCTGACCTGGGGGGAGAGGGGTGCTGTGTTCTAATTGGAAGCATTAAGTATCCATAAACCATCCAACTCTCAAGCTTTGCAGACAGAATCAGAGAGGGGTAGAGTGGATCATCATATCTCATGTCCTGTTGGTGCAGGAAATTCAGAATCAGATCAATCCCAACAGATGGCTATTAAGCTTTTCTAAAAGCCAATAGCCGTATCAGCTCTGAGATGCAATCTATTAATGCAGTATCTCCCCACTAATATCTCCCTTGGTCCCCTGTTCCATTTGACTCCTCCTCCTCCTCCTCCTCTTCCTCCTCCTCCTCCTCCTCCAACTGTAAAGCAAAACAGCTTCCAGCCTGCAGCATTATCATTATTTTCAAGAATTTATGAATGTCTCCTGTTAAAATCCCACCATCCCCATAGGCATTCTTAGAAATCAAATATAGTGGGTTCTGAAGGCCAGCATTGTGCTTGGAAGCAAGCCCACCGTCCAGGGAAAAAAGTTAGCTTAGTTGGTATACAGCATCCTTGGACATTTAAGGTAATGGCAGGGAGCAACCCCATCTACCTACCTACCTACCTATTTATTTATTTATTTATTGGTGAATTGATGTTTTGTCACTGGTCTCACTCACACTTTCGAAATTCCGAAAGTGCCCACCAGTCTGAAAAAGGTCACTTCTTCCTGATCTAATATTGACATAATGCTAATACATTAACTCTCAATGCAAGAGAAATCAATGTAAACCCTTTACATTTAAAGCATTCCTTCCTTAGCCTATTAACTGCTATTAGCATTTCACATTCCCCCAAAGTCAGGCCCTGTCACCTTCCACTGATCAATAGACAATAAAGTGTGATTTCACGCAGGAAGGTGGCAATTGTAGAATGGGGTTTTTAATTCCTCAGTTTCACATGGTGACCTTTTCTTCTGATGTGCTTCTCTATTCCTGTTCTATGCCAGTTCTTAGAGATGTAAAAAAAAAAAAACCCCACCAAAAAAGCAGAAATCTGCAAACTGCAGTAGATTACAGTGCTTGCCACTGGCATCTTATAGAAACTACTCCTCTGCATAATTATGGGAAATTGTGGGACCCTTCACCTTACCATATGGGAAAGTTAACATAGCTATAGTACCTAAAAGATGGTCCATAGATTCCGTTCTGCTTGCACCCAGATTACATTTGATCGGCATCTTTCCATCTTGTGGTTCAGAGCCACCTGTTTCAACCAGCCTGACGTTGCTTGTTATCTGCTGCCTTTTTAAAATTTGGGGTTTTAGTGGGGGGGAAAATGGTTTTAATTGTTTCAAATTCCTGGTTTGTTCTTGACTGGCATTTATAAAAGACAGTAGCTTAACAACCAAGGGAAAAAAGGAAGTATAGTTTGACCACCTTCCATTACCATCACCCTTCAGAAGGCGGCTTTTTCCTTCTAGAGCCAAAAGAAGAGAAGTGGGAAGGGTGATAACACTCCGAGTAAAACCATTTCCCCAATTCTGAAGAGCTAGTACCGCAAGGGGGAGATCTGGGCAGAACTACTCATGATGTCGGAGAGCAGATGTGTTGGGTGATGCCATTAGCCCCTCCCCGGCTGCTCTGATATAGTGCGCCACGAGAAGGTCTCAGGATGCGATTGGTTGTCAAGCCCACTTTTCCAACCATCCATGACACAGCTCAAAAGCCCCTCTTCACTCACCACGTTTTCAGGGTTACACCTAATATTACTTTAAGCCAGAGGCTCTTTGTTCTTCACCTTTGCAGCTTGTGAGTGGAGCAACAGTGACATATAGTGGCCACCGAAGTAGCAAGTCCAAAGGGTTGCTGAATTTGGCCAGTGGTGCTGTGAACAGAAATAGTTCACGCAGACCGTCTTCTGCTGATCATCGGTTTGCCCTTACGAAAAGCAGAAGCCTTGGTGTGTGGTGGGCAATGTGATGCCCCCTCGCTTGGCACTTTGTTTTTCATTATTCATTTTAATTAAAGTAAGGTAGTTGACAGGAGGCAAGGTAAAAGGACAGCCTTGCTTCTTCCTATAAGAACATCAAGGCAAGAGACCGCAGGAAGAGCACCACAGGCTGGTGCTTCGCAAAATTCCAAATAAGTAAAACTGGGTGGGTGGATTGGGGGGAGGGAGGGAAATGGAGGAAGGAATGAACAAAGGAAGAAGGAAGGAAAAAGAAGGGAAGAAAGGGAAGGGGAGGGAGAAGGGGAAGGGGAAAGGTGGGAGGGAGGAAGGGAGGAAGGGAAAGGGAAGGGAGGCGAAAGGGAAAGGGACAGGGAAGGGAGGCGAAAGGGAAAGAAGGAAGGAGAAGGGGAAGGGAAGGGGAAGGGGAAGGAAGGAAGGAAGGAGAAGGGGAAGGGGGAGCGAGCACAGCAAGGAGAAGATCTAGGCAGAACCCTTCCCTCTCCCCCTCCCTGGTTTAATTTATTCTTGAATTACAACCATTAGAAAACTTCCAGGTTGAGTGTAGGTCTAAGGTTTCCCAAGGTAGGCCCTAACATGCAAAACTTTCCCTGAGACTTGTACACAGCTGTGAATTAAGCCTTGATCATAACTCAGGAATGGTGGCCATTACAGACAGTGAATGGAGGCTGAGCAAGACTGACTTGAAACTTATTATTTCCTCTTAATTCAAATCCAGCACCTTCTTTTGCTGTGTTTCCTCCTCTGTGATGGACTTCCGGCCTTCCCTTTCATTCAGTCGTTGTACAGGTCCACGTTCACCTTCTCTGCATTCCTTCTCTTCCTGACAACGTAATTCCGATAGTGGGGGAGAAATTATCAATCACCAGCAGCCCTAATTAGTAGCCATCACTACACCTTGTAATTATCAATTCCATAATTAAGTTAGAGGCTGCTTAATTGTAAGCACAGATGGGAAAAGGAAGACAACATATTCCTCCACAAATCTAATTACAGATCTGTGAGATGTGTTATTAAGATGGTTTCTTTCAACATTATTTTTCAGTTCTGGATTATCTACATTAACAAAGGTGACCACGGATTCGACAACAAAGGCATGGATATGAAGACCATCTTTAGAGCTTTTGGTCCCGATTTCAAGAAGGGATATTTAGCAGAACCTTTTGACAGCATCCACATTTATCCTCTGATGTGCAAGCTCCTAGGAGTCCAGCCCGAACTGAACAATGGTTCCCTGGCATTTACTAAAGACATGTTCAGCTTGGCAGCATCAGGCAAATGCCTTGTTCCTATCCTAGGTTTTGGTATGATGAGTCTTCTCTTTCTCCTGATGTCCATCTAGCTCTGACACAGGGTATAATCCACCATCAGATACGCCATGCTTTCTCCTTTGCTTCCTAGAGCAGAAAATGAGTGTTTAATGGAAAAACAGGGGCAAGAAACATGTATCTCCATATTTTTAGAAATCCTTGGAGATCTGAAAGCAGTACAGGTAGTCCTTGCTTAACAACCACAATTGGGACCGGAATTTCAGTTGCTAAGCGAAGTGGTCATTAAGCAAATCTGACCCAATTTTATGACCTTTTTTGTGGTGGTCATTAAGCGAATCACCATGTGTGTTATGCAAACCATGTGGTTGTTAAGCAAATCACATGGTTCCCCATTGATTTTGCTTGCCAGAAGCTAGCCAGGAAGATTGAAAATGGCAATCACTTGACCATGGGATGCTGCAATGGTCAGAAATGCAAACTGGTTGCCAAGCACCCAAATCATGATCACGTGACCGGAGAAACACTGTGACGGTCATAAGTGTGAGGACCGATCATAAGTTGGTTTTTTCACCACCACCATAAGTCCAAACATCACTAAATGAATGGTTGTTAAGCAAGGACTACCTGTAAGTGATAGGCTGCATTAACAGAGCAATGTTTTACTAGCAGCAAGTCCAAAATTCAATTTCCTGGTGAAAGGATCTTAGGAAAGTAGGAATTGCTCAGAGAAAGGCAATAGGGATGGTCAGGGACTAATAAGAGTCCTTCAAGGAAAGACAAAGGGAGTTGGGCAAGTTCAGTCTCATACAAAGATGCACACTTTCCTAGTATCAGAAAAGATGCCATGCAGAAGGCAGTCACAATCTGTTCAATCTTATCCTAGAACACAAAACATGTAACTTACTGCAGGCCTTCCTAGATTGCCCTTCAGGCAGTCACTCACACCCTGGTCATCTTGTGGCTTGACTACTGCAACTTGCTGTACATTGGGCTGCCCTTGAAAACTACCCTGAAGCTTCAACTGGTCCAGAATGCAGCAGCCGAGGCAGGGATGGGCATGTGTAACGGTATGTGGGAAAGATCTTGGGAGAGGGGGGGAAGAGGTGCTACCTAGGGAACAGTCAGATAAGAGACGGCACAGCCCACAGCTGGAGAGTGGGCGGGGCAAGAGGCTGAGGAAGGACCCTCCCTACATTTTAGGGCTGAAAAGGAGACAGTGGGAGAATTTTACTTTCAGACTTGCAAGATTCTGTTAATGTAGCTTTACAAATAGAGTGGAATTAGTTTATCTGGTTGCGTGTCCTGTCTGGTCTACCTGGTAAGGCTGACAGCATGCCTCGATATGCCCATGAAACACCTCTGCTTCATGAGCTGCACTGGTTGCCCATTTGGTTCTGGGTGCAATCCAAGATGCTGGTGGCTACCTATAAAGCCTTACACGGCATAGGGCCCATCGTATCTCCCATAGTATCTACCTGGCCACTTCGATCCAACAGGGTTGGTGCACGCTAGGTTCCTTTGACCAACCAATGTCATCTGTTGGGAGCCCAGAAGTGTTCCTTCTCTGTCAGAGCACCTGCCCTTTGGAATGAGGTCCCCCCTGAGATCCAAGCCCCCCCACCCTGCTGGTGCTTCGGAGGGCCTTGAAGACCTGGCTCTCCACCCAGGCCTTGACTAGGGTGGGTGTAGCCCCCTTCTGCATAGTGTGGATTTGCTTCTCGTTGTTTACATCTTTTGTTCCTTCATTTTACTGTTATATTGTTTTATTGTTTTCTGTGTTTTTATTTGTGAGCCACTCGCAGTCGCTGAGAGTCAGGCGATGTAAAACTTCAATAAACAAATTTTAAAATGCTCATTTCCCAGTTGGTGGTGTTTCACTCAGATCATAATCTGGAATGAAAAGATTCAGCACTTTTCAGCTCCATAAAACTCTTCTAGTGAAAGATCTGGATCTGTACAGAACTTCTTCTTGGATTCAATCAGCCTGCAGGTGTGAGGGCTGTTCATTTCTGGTCTTATTTTTTTCCCCCTTCTGGTGCTCCAAGGCCTCCTTTCTGGTTTTTCCTTGGCCCTTTAAATAACTGGGCCCTTTGGTGCAGTTGTGAAGCTGCTGGACAAGAAACTGGGAGATGGTGAATTCCAGTCCTTTCTTAGATACAGAAACCAGTTGGGGGACGTTGGGCCAGCCACTGTCAGCCCAACCCACCTCAAGAGGCTGTTGTTGCAAAAACAGGAAAATAGGAGGCGGACGCATCGTGCACACCACCTTGAGTTGTACAAACTAAAGGCAGCACAGAAATCAAACAGATAAATATCAACGTGCCTGAAACTGTCCCAGGCTGGACAATCACCCCATTTCTCAAGAACACAATGAAGATGTAAAGTACCAATCCTTGTTTTTCATGTGCATATAGCTGTTTGTCCCCAACATACATGAGAGAGTCCTGGGTTCATAGATCACACTAAACCATAGTTTAGCTATAGTTTATTGACTAAATCGCAAATGGCCAGGTTACTCATTGTGCTAAACCATATTGCATTTTGTTTAACCTTCCTTGCCGTGTAAACCCAATCCCTTGTGATTTAGTTATACCACAATGTTCTTCTCTGCCCCCTCCTTTGCTTAGGAAAAACATTTTAAATTCCTAATAAACAATAGGATAGCAGATGCTTTATTATGCATACCATCTATCTCTGGATAAAAAGCATACAAAGACTGTTTCAGCAATCTGTTAGAAGCCACCTATGAACTGAAATGCATCCATAAAAAACTCATTTTCAAAGTTTGCACATATGCTTCTGGCTGGTTTTGTGGACTGTGAAATGGGAAAGCGTTCGTTTTCCCCATAAACGGCTTTAACGGAGGGAATAATAGAATTTGCAAAAGGCAAAATTGTGTCACTAGAGATACTTCGAGACCAGATGAAGTTGTCCATTCGCTAATAAGAACTTTTGCAAACAAAGGGGTTCACCTGGGGGCAAGCCCATCTAGATGTTTTGGATGAGGATGAAAATTATACCTTAAATTGGGAAGACCACGAGATCTTTCCTCCACTCCCATCCTATTGATATCCAGTTCAGATCCTGATCCTGATCCTGAAGGTAGTCCTGGAAGATGCTACAGGAGATTTAAAAACACTTGCTCTCTTCTCAACTGGAGAGGATAAAACACAATCACGGTATTTCTTTTTCATATAGATCTATATTTTATTGTAGTGCTTCACCCATGGTTCATCAGCTGGGTGGAGAGAAAAGGCAATACAATGGAGGGGGAAAAGCACTGAACTGGAAGTAAATTATTCTAAGGGTGGGCAGCAGGTTGATCAGATTCTCTTGGCTGATCTTGGGAAATTTTCAATAGACGGTGCAACGTTTCTCAGACATGAAGGATAGCTGTAGCATCAGCAATTCCATGGTGTTTCTCAACGAAGTAGCGGCTTGCTCCGTGTGTATTGCAGTGTCAAACTCAGTAACACTTAGAGATATTGACAATTCAAGGCAACTTTGAGACAGCGCAGAGGAAACAGCAGAGCATGTAATCCACGGAGCCTTCATGTTCATGGACTGCATGCAAATCCAGAACAGAAGAAGAGACTGGTTCCCTGTTCAGACTTAAGGGGCTAAGAATTGCTGCAAGCAATTAAGCATTTTTCAAAGGCAAACAGGGATAAAAACAGAGGCAGTGTGTCCCCAAACCAGGGGCTTCCCCATGGTAAAGTGAAGTTGGCGAATATCTCGTGATACCACCACCTTCTCAGAGATGTGGAAATGCGGCTGCTGTGCTGCCACTACATAAGCAAACCGCATCCACATGTTTTTGTCAGCCCTACCAGGTAGACCAGATCAAGAAGCAGACCCCACATAGGCCTAAAACTACTTTGATTAGAATGGCTATAGTAACAGAATCTTGCAAGTCTGAATGTGCTTCCCCATCTCTCTCTTATCCTCATGTGACGTATGGGGTTACCTGCCCTTAGACATTTTCCTAAATCTGTATCTATAAGGGTTGCCTATTCTAAAACACTCTCAGGCTCACAAGCAAGTGCTAAATAAAATCTGGTTTATTTGAGAATGGTATGCAAGTACAAAGAAAGCTGAGAATGGGAAAAGCGCGCCAAATGCAAACTAAAAAACCCTCGGTACAAACGAGATCCCTCCCCCTGTAGAATCTTCCCAGGCTCACAATCCCAGGTGCTCCTAACGGCTTCTGATGGTCCGCGGGAAAAGTCCTTGAGCCAAGCACATAACCCAAACACATTCCATTGAAATGAACATAGATACAGAGCTTGGCACAAGGTCTCCCAGCAGCTCCCTCCCACCAGAAATGCGCGTCAGCACCATGGCATGTGAAACATTACGATGTACAGTGCACATTGAAACAGTGAACATGACAGTATCTTCATATGGGTTTAAGCCATGTTTCTCTGCTTGTTGCCTTGGTAATGGATCTTCCCTCTCTCTGGCAAGGCCATCCTCTCTAGAGGTTTTCATTTATACTGTCTCACCTGCAGCTTTATCTTTATCTTTCAAACTTCTCACAGCCTTTCTGACTTCCTTTCCACCCACTTTTTTCTCACGGGTGCAAACACTGCTGGAATTCAGTACAATTCCACTCTCCTACGTATCACTCTTGATTCCCATACAGATCTCTAAAATACTCCTTCCAACAGTCCCTCACTTGTGTTTCATCCCAAATAATGCATCATTTTTATTTTTAATTGCAGGGTGTTCTTTATTTAGTTCTTCTTGCCCATTTCCAAAGCCTTCGGTTTATTTCCATCAAAACTGCTTTGTGTTTCCTCTGCCTCTTTTAGTCTTAACTATCCCTTCCTCTGTTCAACTACGTTCCTAGAAACCATCTTTTTCTCTCCAAACACAGGATGCACTTTCATTCTCATTATTTGCAGCAACCATTTCTCTTGTATTAAATGGTTTTCTCATCCACAGCCTCTTTCACTTCATCCTTCCACCAAGCATCCTTTTGCATGCTTCTCATCAGCATAACTCCACCCATTTCCATGGCGCATACTTCCTCTTCTTAGGAAGATAGATGATGATGATGATGATGATGATGATATGATAGACGATAGGTAGGTAGGCAGGTAGGTAGATGGGTAGATTGATCAAAGTGTGCATTTCTTGAATATACTGGGGTGTCATTCTATATTCTCCCCACATTCTAGCTCTTGTTCTTTTCATTTTACAAACCATACTATGGCCAAGCCTGATCTGTAAATTCAGCTGGATCCTTTTTTTAATCTTAGTCTTTCTCAGCATGGAGGAAGGAGATCAGCTCTTTAGATGTTATTCCTCCCAATGGACCAATAAAGCTGCCTCTGGCTACTCTTGACCCCACTTTGCCCCATCTCTTTGTCTTAAAACAGCATCCCCCCGTTTGGCACAATGCCAATCTGCTGGACCACAACTCCCATTACTTCCAGGCAGCCTGCTAGCTGGTGATTATGGGGACCATAGTTCCCTCCAACGTCTCTCGGAAGGCCGCACCACAGAAATGCCGCCCCTCAAATTCCACCAACATGCTCATTCTGGAATAGCCCAGCTTGATCCACCTTCCTGAAAAAGATGCTCTGCCGTTTTTATTGCAGGCGGCAGCAGAAGCTGGAACCCGCAAGAGTTCTGCCTGCCCGCATTCACACAACACACTTAACCTTGTTTCTGAATGAACCCATTTCCTGAGCAGGCTGGAATTGCCCAGCACTTTGAAACTCGCCAAAAATATCTCCGGCTAAGCGTTGCACTTGGGGAGAACGCAACTCGCCGCCCAAACGAAGGGGTTGTCTGAACGCGGCCATCGGCCCGAGCCGCGGCGCGCGTGCATGCTCGCTCGCTCGCTCGCTCGCTCTCACAGACACACACACACTCGCGGCCGCGCGCGGCCCCACCGCTGAACCTTCCCCCACCACACCCCCGGAAGGCCGAGCGTCGCGGCCGAGCGCACGGAGGAGGAGCCGATGGCGGAAGGAGGGCAGGCCCTGGAAGGGAAGGTGGCGCTCGGCTTCCAGCGGGGCTTCCTAGCCGGGAAGCGCCTGGCCGAGCTTCCCTGGGAGGTGAGCGCAGCGCAAATCACAGCAGCGCCCGGGAGCGCACGGTTGCACCAGCAGCGGGGCGCCTGAACGCTCGCGGAGAGGCGCGCGTGGGAACCGCTGTTGGGGGCGGCGCGTGCGAGCGGGAGGGGTCTAAATTTTCCCAGCTTGGTGCGGGGGGGAGAGATCGCAGGTGAGCGACGCGAAGGGGGCTGGAGTGCCCCGCCTGGACACCCCCTCTTTTTCAGCCTGCCAGATGTGCTGCTACTGCAGTATCCAGAACTCCTGGAAATCGTAGTCCCTAGACATCTGGAGTAAAAGGCGGGTGTTTCATCCCTGCTTTGGGGCTGATCTGAATGCTGTCTCGAGAAATCGTCGCGCAGAGGACGGGAAGGAGAAGTCCTGATACTGAAAATGAAATTAGGCAGCCAGTTCTGGCTCAGAGCTTCTCACCCTTGGCAACCTGAAGATGTGTGGACTTCAACTCCCAGAATTCCCCAGCCAGCATGTTGAAGTCCACACATCTTCAAGCTGCCCAGGTTGAAAAACACTAGCTCGGAGCATCTGAGAAAGGCACCACTCCCATCAACAACTATAGGGTGAATGTAAGCAGTAGATTGGCCAGAACCTTTATTTGCAGTACAAATGCCTTTCTTTGCCCTTTTTGTCTTCTCTCGGCTAAACTTCACCCATTCTGGCTTGGTGGTGCTGGATTTTGGCTTTGTCTGATATTTCCTTGAGGAAGAGTCCCAAAAACATGATCTTGAGTTGGCCTCAAGGCAAAAACTCAATATGGTGCCCAGGTAGCATGCTTGAAGGAAGCACGCACACACACACCCCTTTACAGACATTGCTTCCTGCAGATGCCCCTGGTTGGCCTCGCAAATGCAACGCCTTGGCATATATTTTAACATTACTGTGTATTTGCTGTCACTCTCCTTTTAACAAGATTGCTTTAGTCTGTTATTTTATTGTAAGCTGCGTGGAGAAAGTCTGACAGCAGAAGCCTCTGATTGCTATACTTAGACATAAAACTATGCTTTCATCAGCAGTTGTCATGAGCTATCATCCGTTTAACCACCTTTCATCCATTCAATCATACATGTGTTTTGTTTTCTAGAGTCTTGAAGAGGTACTGAAAGATTCAAAGGATTCCTCTCCGTTTTTGGCTGTTCTGCAGAAGGTAGATGTTTCTTTAGAACTGGGTAGTCTTTCCTTCTGAATCTTTCCACACAAATGGATGGAGAAACTGAGGCAGTGGGTTCCCAGGGGTAACCCCTAATAAACTGTTGCAAGACATCCTTCCATCTCTCTCTGTTCTGCACAGATTATACACAAACAACATCGTGGCTGTGTCCACACATCCCTCAAAGCCAAGCCGTGGTTGGTTTAGTTTTGTCTTCATATGTTCCATGGACATTGTTCCATTGTGGTTTTGTAAATCATGAGTTATGGTTTTGCATGATTTGTGAACCTGATCCTTATGGTCTGAAAACCTTGGTTTATGCCTGAGCATAATATGTGAACTCCGCCATTGGGGTGTGTGAAGCAAACCATGGCCTGGCACCTAGCCAGCGAGACTTTGCCCTGATCTGCCTTTTCCAAGAAGGCAAGCCATTTAGCGCTCTGTCACGTCTTATTCAGGTGAATAATTTGCAGACCTCGTTTTTTTCTATGCTCACGATACTGAACTCTTACAGGGTTCAGGACCACCTGATAGCTTGTTTCACTCTGCAGGTAGAACTGGCTTTTCAACATTTTTACAGGTAGTCCCCAGTTAACAACCACTCATTCACCAACTGTTCGAAGTTACAACAGCACTGGACAAGGGGGACTTACAACTGGTCCTCGAAGTTGCAGCCATCCCAGCACACCTGTGGTCTCGTGATCGCCATCCAGGCGCTTAGCAACTGGCTGGCACTTACAATGGTTGCAGCATTCTGTGGTCACGTGATCACCCTTTGTGACACTCCCTGCTGGCTTCCCACAATGGGGAAGCTGGCATGGAAGGTTGCAGGTTGCTCCTGTGAGTCGCTCCTGCCACTTTTTCTCTCCAGGAGCCTGGCTACAGAGTACGAATCCCCACAGCAGCTGTCCTAACAGCCAGGAAACACACTGAGACAAGGAACTGGTCTCTAGTGTTTTATTGCTAGTACATAACAGGAATCCTAACAAACTGAAGAAGCGTGGGAAAAACCCAGCCATATAAACCCCAAGGGTTAAGGCGGGCCCGATCTGTGTCTCTTTGAATGGCTGCCCAATTCCTCAGTGCTACGCATGTGCTTAACAGTCTGGATGGGAGCCCCCTGCTCGCCATCCTTACTCATGACATCAGCCCCCTTGCCCGCACTCTGTAGGAACTGCCCGGCTGTGCTCACGCCAGGCTGCAGCACCCTCCCCCCACCCAGCCACACTATGGTTTGCTTCACATGCCCCAATGGCCACAGCAGCCACCTGCATACCCTCCCATATTCTGCAGCACCCACCCACCCTGCCCAGCGCACTCACACTGCTGCGGCCACCCCTCCCCACCGCACTGGCCACACTTCTTAGCGCTCACCTGCCTGCTGGCCTGCTTGCAAGCTGCCCAGGACTTGCAACTTCCTGCTGGCTTCATCACTGGCTTTGCTTGTTGGAAGCCGGCGTGAAGTCGCAGGTCGTAGTCACACAAGGTCCTCCCTTAACGACGGCAATGATGTCCTAACAGCCAGGAACCACGCTGAGACAAGGAGTAGGTCTCTAGTGTTTTATTACTGATACATAACAGAGAATCCTAACAAACTGAAGAAGCGTGGGAAAACCCAGACATAGAAACCCCAAAGGCTAAGGCGGGCCCGATCTGTGTCTCTTTGAATGGCCACCTAATTCCTCAGTGCTATGCATGCGCTTTACAGCCTGGATGGGAGCCCCCTGCTCGCCATCCTCACTCATGACAAATGGGGAGGGCTGGGAGTGGAAAGGCTAAGCGATGCGGTCACATGACATCACGCTTTACGACCACATCGCCTACCGACTGAAATTCCGATCCCCATTGACGTCATTAAGCGAGGACTACTTGTAAAGCCACTCTACTTCAACAAGGGATGCAATCTGATTTGGCAATATTCTTAATCCAGCCTTGCCTTCTACCAGATGTGAGGTCATTTTGTCATGCTGGCATCTGCTCTTGTTTTCGTTGCTTCAGACGGTTTTTCATCCACTCTGCTTGAAGTATCCGCCATCGGTTAAATACAGAAGATGTTTCTTATCAAGGCTGATCAAAAAGGTATTGTTGGGTTTATGGCTACCAACATCCAGGTGATTGTGCCGGTTAGATTATTGTAATGAGCTCTTCATGAGACTATCCTTGAAGACAGTCCAGAAACTGTCTGATTGTAGATTGGAATCCGGTCAGACTAAACTGATTGTGGTGAGATTTCAGACAACGATCATTTGTTTTGAAGCTGAATTAAATGCGTGACTTGGTGGGTTTCAGGAAGACTGCTGAAAGATGTCCTCTTTTGTGGCTCTGCTTCAGATCCCTTTGCTACCCAAATATTTCCTGTTTCACAGGCCCTGAATGGACAGATATACCAGTAAAATAAAGAAATTAAATAGCAGTCTGGAATATATCCATAAAGGGAGTTTCCTTAACCACTGTCAAGTTCCTTGGTCACTTTTAATCTGACAGACAAATACTTCTGTTCTAGTGACAATGGCATCCTTGGGGGGAGGTCAGAAAAGTCAAAATGGTAGCCACCACCATGTGATTGAATCCCTACATTTTTCTGTCCAGCAGATATAACGAGCAACTAAGGCCAACTGAATCACAGGAGCATGGCTGCCATCTTGATTTTTTTGACCCAACCCCCATCTAGCAATTTCCACTAATGCTTGTGATAACTTGCGACTTTTGATTTATTTATTCTTAGATGGTTTTGAATGTTTTCTTTTAATTTTTAGATTAGAACTGCATGTTTTGACCCTTGCTATAAACCGATACAAATTCTGAAAACAGTTGAACTATACTGAACATGTTTGGAGATTCATGGCTCACCTAATAGTTGGGAGGGGTTTTTTTTATTGATGTCTATTTCTATGACTCACTCCTGCTATTGCAAAAAGCAGATGAGCCTGGGAATTATTCTGCAGCCACTTTACAGGAAATGTTATGCAAGGGGATGAAATAAAACGTCATCCGCGAACTTCATTTTCTGTCTGGATCGTCTTCCCAAATTGGCAGCCTCTTCTCTCTTTTCCTTAATTGCAGCACGAATCTACAACTGCTGAGCCTTTGGATCAACTCTATGAAGCCCTTGGGGATGTCTTAAATACTGAAGAAACTACACACTGTTACAAGAACTATTTATTGGTAAATAGGAAGTCTCTATTTTAAAGAAAATCAAGCCTGAACAATGCAATCATCTTTAAGTCTTCAGACCTTTTATGAATTCTACTAGAACCCGGAACCTAAACTAGAAACCACAGCACACTCTACACTTACAATGGGTTGGTTAAAATCTGTAGAGGATTATGGTGATAGCCTTAAAGAATGTGTGCACCAGTTTTTAGAAAAACGTGACTTTAGCCCAGAAAGACAGGAAGAGGTGAGAAAGAAACTCAAGATTGACCCATCTTGAATCTCTTTCTTGGTTATAAGAGAGAGGAGAAAGAATCTCTGCCAAGCTTTGAAGGTTCTGTAATTATACCTGTAACAATTAAGTTGAGTTCCAGTAGTGCTGTTTCCTGATCTGATCTACCTCAAAGGGCTGACACTTTGAGTCAAGCTAAACTCTTGGTGATTTTATGGACGTGTTCATATGGTATCCTTGGCAACAATACATAAGTAGTTTACCACTGCCTTCATCTCAAAGTTTGTTTACTAATCTATCCTACAGTCTTGGGCTTTTTTAGTGGTGTCCTGTCCAAGTACTAATAAGGCCTGCTCAGCTTCTTGGGATCAACTAAGGTTAGATACTCCCACCTGGACAGATGGATGGATGGATGTAAACAAACCTTAGGTCAAGCTTAATTCCCTGTGATTCATGAAGATTTCCCTGCAGATTTCTTAGGAAGAAGATTGTAATGGTTGGTTCCCAGAATGATAAAGACTTGGAGACCATTGTGTAAGCAACCAACTGCAAGTTGCATTGTTATCAGTGAAAAGACCCTAATGTACTTTGGGATATATCGGCCCTAGATGGGAAAGAATTCAGTTGCTGGAATTACTGTATATACTGCGGATAAACCCATCCGCGGATAAGCCAACCCTTGAACTTTTAGCCAAAATACCATGAAAACTGTGCCACCTGCGGATAAACCAACCCTCGAAATTTTTGCATGTTTTAATTTCCACAGTTGGCTTATCCAGTCCAATCTCTATTAATACCATGTTCTGTTTTTTTTAAAAAACAAACAAACCAGGATGTACATTGTTCTGAAGATGTTAAAACCCTGCCTGCTTTTTCCTAAGGAAGCAATTCTATTCTCATAGCATTCACAATAGGCCTCGCTAAATTTGCTCCCAACCAATAAAATAAGCTATATAGGAGTAGGAGCACCGAGCTAATTTGGAAAACAACTGGGTTAGGCCTCATTAATACACAGATGGGACACCACCAGGGAGCCCCAGGGCAGAATGCAAGAATGGGAAGTCAACATTGTCCTAAAAGAAGTCAGTGGCAACTCCCTATTGTGCTGTTGCTGAGAAAACCGCGTAGATGTTTTCTACAACATCACCAGGAATCTAATTCAAGTCAAGGGTGTCTTTCCCTTTATTATCTCCAAATGTGATGCATCCTTCCTACCAATATGTTCTTCTTAGCCCTCAGGAGATGCCATCACACTTCGCGAAAACGTTGCAATAGTTTCACAGGGCACCACAGGTCTTGTCACATGGGATGCTGGCCTCTACCTGGCGGAATGGGCTCTGGAGAATTCAGACATCTTCAGGAACAGGTACAGTTTCTCCTCTTCAGGCTTGAACAGAGCCAGAGTGTGTCACGGCTCAGCTTTTGAGCCCTCTGTGGAGACTTAGGTGGACTCCCTAGGAGGTGGACCTGTTGCGAAAGCTTAGTGAAAGATAGGTTTTTTGAGAAAATGGAAAGAAAATGAACATAATGTGACCTGTATAATACACCACAATATATCCTTTGGTTAACCTTGTATCCCATCTTTGAAAGGTGAAGCAACTTGCATGGAAAACTCTCCTCATTTTTTTTACCTATCAGATAGGTTGGGCTGAGAGATACTGACTGGTCCAACATTACCTAGTCAATTGCCACGGCTAAGGATGGATTTGGACCAAGTCCGTCTTCTTACTAGCTGCATAGCACTGAGAAGAACTGGTGAAATGAATGGTAGACTCAAAAACATCCCTTCATCTATTTTGTTTCATATCCCCCCCGCTTTCTCTTTCTTTAGAAGGATTTTGGAATTGGGAAGTGGAATTGGATTGACGGGAATTACAATTTGCAAGGCTTGCCATCCGAGAGAGTACGTTTTCAGTGATCACCATGAGTGTGTCCTTCAACAGCTGTCAGAGAATATCCAGTTGAATGGTTTGGGATGGGTGCCTGAATCTTGCAGCCACCACATAGAAGAGGGCCAAAGCCATCAACACCATCTTGACAGAGCAGACCACATCCAAATATCAGTAAAAGAACTAGACTGGAATCTGGTCTCCAAAGACGAACTTGAGGAATTGCAAGCTGATGTCATTCTTGCTGCAGGTAATGGATGGCCTCAGATCCGATTTAGCTTGCTGAGTTAGGAATAAATGCAGACACGTTCTATGCGCTGGGGTTTGGCTGTGTGGATATAGCTACCTCCATTCTCTTTGCTTAAGCCAGGACATCACCCATCCAATGATCCATTCTCTCCAATAGATACTGCCTTGTAGTTTGCATTTTTTTTTAAACGTCACCTCATTTGTCCCATTTGTTTTCTCCTTTGAATGCCTTCCTACCAGATGTGGTGTATGATCCGGAGCTAAGCCAGCACTTGATTGGTGTCTTGCAAAAACTTCCCAGGGCCTGCGGGAATAGACAAACACCTGAAGTTTACATTGCCTTCAGTATTCGAAATCCAGAGACGTATCACGGCTTCCAAACGCAACTTGGTAAGCATCGTTGAATGGGAGTTGTGATTTCATCCATAATGGCGGAGGACCCCGTAGAGCAAAAATAGGCTGCTTTTTGCTCACTCGGGGCCAAAGTTAAAATATAAGAAATAAGCCTAGAATTTGTCAAGCATGGAATGCTTTTTGCTTGTTTCTTAGGCCTGCTTTCATCCTGCGTTAAGGCTTCCACAACTCTCCATTTTACATTGTTCAGAATAATAATAATAATAATTTATTAAGCGTGTGCCGCACAACTCTGGGCACCTCACAGCAATCCAACAGAGAAATTACAATAAAATCAATAAAACTTAAAAGATGAAGATAAAAGAGGGCAAGCATGATGCAGCCAAGTAGATGCCATGGGAGACAGGCGATCCCTCAAGTAACCAGTCTGGTTACTTGATTATTTGATTATTATTATTATTTGGTTACTTTGATTATTTGGTTATTTGAGAGCCAGTTTGGTCTAGTGACTAAGGCAACGAGCTAGAAACCAGGAGTCTGAGAGTTCTAGTCCCGCCTTAGGCATGAAAGCCGGCTGGGTGACCTCCGACCAGTCACTGTCTCTCAGCCCAACCCACCTCACAGGGTTGTTGTTGTGGGGAAAATAGGAGGAGGAAGGAGCATTAGGTATGTTCGCCACCTTGAGTTATTTATAAAATAATAAAGGTGGGATAGAAAATAAATAAATAAATAAATAAATAAATAGTAACCAGGCCCTATGTCATGTAGGGCTTTGTAGGTAACAAGCAGCACCTTGAATCACACTCAGGAACAAACCAGCAACCAGTGCAGCTTGCAAAGCAGAGGTGTTATTTGGCCATACCAAGGCATGCCCATTACTGCTTGTGCTGCTACCCTTCTGGACCAACTGAAGCTTGAATGGGGAGGAAACCACACAAAGGGTTTTCAGCAAATACAAAATCAGAATTCAGCCGTCTGGTTGGAGAAGGGGACTGCCACAAGAGAGGGCTTGGGAGCTCCAGCATGGCCAGTCTGTGCTGAATTGAGATTGTGCTTCACATGGTAATGCCCTTGCATAAAACATATCCAACCTCATTGAGATAGATGGAATTATGGAGTTGGAAGGGGTCAAAAGGATCATCTAGGCCAACTCCCTGCAATATGATGCAATATGCAGCAAACCATGAGAAGTGGTTGTCCAGCCCCTTCTTCAAAACCTTCAGAGATGGGGAAGCATCAGCTTCCGCAGGTGGACTGTTCCACTGATGGAGAGATCTTACCATCAGAAAAGGTTTCCGGATATTGAAACAAAATCTAGGAAGCTGCCCCTTTTATCCATTATTTCTGGTCCTAGTTTCTGTGGCCATGGAAAATAGTTCGTGACCATCTTCTCTGCAGCAGCCTTTTATGTACTTGAACTTTGCTATCATGTCTCCCCATTGTTTTTAAACCAGACTGAACATCTGAAGTTCCTTCAGCCTGTTCTTATAGGACATATTCTCAGATCCCTGTATCATCATTGACATTCTCCTCTGAACTTGTTTTTTCTCTCTCTCTCTCTCTCTATATATATATATATATATGACATTTTAAAGGAGATATATAAACAAAGGAAACAGGGAAAGGGGATAAAAGGGGGTAAAATGGTACCATGCAAATGAATGAACCAGTGCCATCGGGTTTATAATCTGCAATGTATCATTAATTAATGGTGAATAAATGTATCACTTTAAAAGATGGGAAAGTGCTATTAAGCTCTAACCAACGTGTGAATATCAGGAATGAACCTGTTTTAAGAGGCACAGATGGTGTGCATTGCTTTCGTCCTCCATACACCATCACTGAAGAATTCCTCTGCTAATTAATTATACAGAATTAACTAGTTAATGGGCTGCACCAATCAAAGACGCCGCAACTGCTCTATCTTTCTTTACTTAATAGATTTTTTTTCCCCATTCTCAGGAACAATGGAAAAGGGGCAGAGAGAAAAGCAATGTTTTCCCTACACTGTGATTGTCCAGAAGACTGTATTCCAGCATGGTGATACTAAGCTGGTCTAATAACCGGCAGTGACTAGCAGGGATTGGATATAGGTGAGGGCATGGAATTTCCATGCTGGCAAGGAACTGGCCTGGCCAAGGAGAGACATGTGGCTCTCCCAGTCCTCTGCATCCAACAGTGAAGCTCTGCAAACTTCTAGAGAAGTTTTCCTCTGCAACTGTGATTGAACAACACCTCTCTGTTCCTTCTTCTTAAGCCGCTCAGGAAGCTATTTTTTAAAAGATTGCATGCAAATATCCCTATAGGCCCATTTATCAAAACTCTTTTAATGTATTCCATTCTGCTCTTGACAAGAATGAACCACTTTTCAGGTCTGTGATGTGAAATTAAAGCAAGAAGGGTGGTGGGCATGTATGTCAACTCCATCTTCCTTCCAAAAACTCCAGCAGAGATCTGGCTGACTTTCAGAAAGTTGTGCTTCACCAGAGATCCCCCACTGGAGCAGTCTGAACAGTTCCCATGAATCAAATAACCCCCCAAGTTGGGTGCTGGGGATGGGCTTTATGGACATTTCTGTATCTCTTCCTTACCTTAAGTCTATAGGCATGCAAGCAAAAGAATGCACAGAGTTGAATACCACAAACAAGTACATCCTTGCATTGCATGATTTTGGAGTGGTGTTTTACTGATATGCACCATCAGTAAAACACCCAGCAAAAGGGATCATTTATGAAATGACTCCCAAGTAACGCTACTTGAGACAGTGAAAATGTCCTGATATTTCAGTAGCTATGTTGTCAACTTCTTCAGATTGCAGCTGAAGCTGAACTCTGCCCCAAATGCCATGTCCTTATCTTTGTGCTCTGTGGAATGGAATGCCCATAATCAAGTCCAAATCATCAACTCAGCCACAGATAATAGTCTATGACTTCGTATTGCCTCTCTACTAATTCCGGGCTAAAGTATTTGCTATACCGTGCCAGGATGTCGACGTTCTCCAGAACTTCATTGAATTATTTGCACCACGGCTTATAAAAGTGTATCTTCGACATCTCATCCAGTGTCCCTGGAAACAATTTCATCAATGGAAGTGTACTTTTTATAAAATTGGTCTTGATAGACCATACGTATGAGTACCCCTGAAGTGCTTTTTCAGTATGTCATTAACACACTGCAGCAATATAGAAAGGGGAATAAAATGCACTGAAGGTTCTAATGTACTGCATCTACAAAGAACTTTTTTTCAAAATCTGGACATCCAAAAATGAACCGCTGTGAGATCCGTATTTTGTGTATGAAAATGTTTGCATACACAGCAGCTTTTTTGTCTTACCAGACATAGGTATAAGTATTGCTAGAACTTAATAAAACAAAGAAACGCTGATTCCCAGTCTTGATATCAAGGGACCAATTAACTTCCACAGGAGTTGCATTTCCCATAGCCAAGATTCAGCCACAGAAAAAGTTGCCCAGAGCTGATGGAACTTTTTCTTATTTTGCTTGCATACTCAAATCTTTGCAATTAATTCGTACAGTGCGCTTGACTAAACTCCAGAGAAGTCATGTACGTCTTGGGTAAGCATGGTGTTTGGGAGATACAAAGACCTGATTCTTGTTTGTAACCAATTTATCAAAGCTGCTGGTGGCCTTTGGAACTATAAACAGTTCTTAACTATATCTGGCCCGGGGAGTCCTTGGTGCTCTCTGAGCCTTGTTGTTTTCTTGCAGACGTTTCGTTGCCAGATTAGGCAACGTCTTCAGTGTGAACAGGGAGAGGGCCTTGCTCTCAGTTTATATACTGTGGCTTCCCCTTCTTGTGGTAGTGGGGATGTTGTTGGACAAGCCACGGTCTATAAACTGAGAGCAAGGCCCTCTCCCTGTTCACACTGAAGACGTTGCCTAGTCTGGCAATGAAACGTCTGCAAGAAAACAAGGCTCAGAGAGCACCCAGGACTCCACAGTTCAACCCTGAGCTACAAATATTCTCTTCGATTATATCTGGTCCGTTTTGCAAATTAAACCAAGCCATTTGAATTAGAAAAAAATGGACAAGGATCAATATGGAAGTGTCCCTACATTTAACCATGTTTCTTCCTTTTTCTTCCCCAGATAAAGTGGAGATTGAATGGCAAATTGTACCTACCTCCTGGAGGAATCTTTTTCCATATGACCAGCATGCTAATATAGTAATTTTAAGGCTGTATGTTTAATATTTTTCCCCAAACTCTTGATTGGAAAGCTTTTTCCAAATATGATGACTGGAAATAACTTCAGCCATCATAACCTGGCTTCACTCTCAATATCTTCCCTGGAAGCATCAAAATGTCTCTCACAGCTGCACCTCAGCACAGTTCACTTCTTGTGTTATAACCAACGGGACCAAAGGATATATTATAAGGACTTGTGTGTATAATATTCTTTAATTATATGTTTATGATTAAAGGTTGGCCCCTTGCAATCCCAGAGAATATTCATAATCTATCCTGTTTCTCTATATACTTATGTCAACTATGGAACCAGAAGCAATTATTTTTGTATAATAAACACAGGGATTACATCTGTTTTGATGAGTTTTTACTTCAGTCTGCGGTCTGTTGCCACATTGTCAGCCCCATGAGATAGACCAGACCAGGAAATCAATTCTACAGGAAGGCTAAAACCACTTCTGTTGGTTGGTTGGTTACTCTATGCAGACGACACTGTAGTTCTCTCTAGAATTCCCATAGGCCTTAAAAGAGCCTTGAAAACTTTGGCTCACTACTGTGACAGCGACAAACTGGAAATAAATTACCAGAAAACTTAAGATAATGGCTTTTGCTAATAGACCGAAACTCCATTCATGGTGTATCCATGATCACAGAATAGAGCAAATGACCAGATTCAAGTATTTTGGTGTAGTTATCCGTGCCACAGGCTCAAGGAAAGCTTGCTGTGAATACGATCTGCCAATGCTGCCCTAAGAATTTTTCCATTGCAAGGGGGGATCTTATGTTCCAGCTGCATTCAAACTCTTTTAGGCCAAGTTGTTAGCTCAGCATCTCTATGGGATCTTAGTTGGCCCCTCATCCTCATGTTTTACACCTCTGGAAAGAGTACAAGCCAAATTCATTAGAGCAGCACTCCCAAGTGCACACCTACGGCTTGAAACAGGCATGACGAGGGTTGAGTCAAGAGTGTGTTTAGCCTCTTTAAACCTTTGGCTAAAGCTCAAATTCTATCCCAAGGCCCTTGCACCTCTCATCTTCCAGGATAACTTTCAGTCCACATGGACCAAGGCCATTGATTCAAATCTCTTAAAACTAGGATATTCCCCATCTACTGCTCTTGAGATGGACTCCAACCAAGCCAAATGAGCTGAAACAAAGGATAAAGGATACAGAGAGGCAAGCAGATATAGGGAAGGCTCTATTTTTCCTGTCTCCAGAGCACAACAAATATATCACTTCTGAAGCTAGTTATCTCACACAGCTTGAAATACTCAGCCATCGGAGAGTCTTTTCTTTGGCTCACTGTCACACTCTCCCCTCTGCGGTATTGGAGGGTAGATATAAAAAAATACCATTGGCCACAAGGCTTTGTCCTTGTGACTCCGGAGAGGTGGAAACTATAGACCATGTTCTTCTGCACTGCGTTTTTTATAGAGACGGTTGTACCAAACTCATCATTACCCCTGATTAGTAAAAACTCCGGTTGTACAGATTCTGACTACACTCAACTGCTGCTTATAGATGAAAACTCTACCGTCACAGCGCAGGTAGCAAGGTTCTGTGCTGCAGCAATGAAGATCCGTCAGATGGGCTAATTTCTGTAATGTATTGTATGTTATAGCAAATCATTTAAATTTTCTTTATATATATATAACATAGTGGTAATTTTAGATACTCAGGTTTTACACGTTATACTTAACATATTCTTAATGCCTATATTCTCATTTAGTATAGGCTGTATCTTAGAGTGCACTTACAGTTTAGTCAGATAGTCTATAAAGGTATTTTAAATGTATTTTAATTTTTATCTCCTTATTTTATCCTACATTGTTATTATGTTAAGATAGACTATGTATATTCCACAGAACATTATCCTTGTACTGGTCTAAGACCGCAATAAATTTTGACTGATTGACTTCTGTTGAGGTTGGCTATAACAACAGAATCTTGCAAGTCTGATTGTTCTGGACCTCCTCTTCCTCCTCCTCATAATCCCATGAATTAGGGAGGTGTCTTCCTATGCGGTGGCGCTGCAGGTTAAACCGCTGAGCTGCTGAGCTTGCCGATCGGAAGGTCGGCGGTTCGAATCCACGTGACGGGGTGAGCTCCCGTTGCTAGTCCCAGCTCCTGCCAACCTAGCAGTTCGAAAACATGCAAATGTGAGTAGATTAATAGGTATCGCTTCGGCGGGCAGGTAACGGCGTTCTGTGACTGTCATGCCAGCCACATGACCACGGAAGTGTCTATGGACAAACGCCGGCTCTTCGGCTTTGAAACGGAGATGAGCACCACCCCCTAGAGTCGGACACGACTGGACTTAATGTCAAGGGAAACCTTTACCTTTACCTTTTACCTTCCTGTGCAGCTTCCAAATGTTATCTCATTTCTCTAGACATAAAAATGCTTCCTCCCCTTTTGCCTGGGAAGCAGTTTCTACATATTTCCATCAAGGCCATCTTCCTTCCTCTCTACATGGACTGGTGAAAAGCTGGACTTCTTGTTTTTTCAAGAGCTTCACCAGTGGATTGATTAAATGATGGTCCTTCCTTCCTTCCTGATTGATGTCAGCCCCACTAGGTAGACCAGACCAGAAAACCAACTCTGCAGGAAGGCTAAAACTACTTTGATCGATATCAGCTATAAGAACAGCATTTTGCAAGCCTGGGTATACTCAGGGAGATGTCTGCCCGAGTCACTTCCAATGCTATCTTGTTTCTCAGGGCTTAAAAACTAGTAAAGCCCCTTTTGCCTAGATAACGATTTCTGCATATTTTTGTCAAGGTTATCTTCCTTACTCTCGATGCATATTTTCTTGGTTGACCATTCTTGAAGGTTCTTCTTGCATGATGAAAGTTTAACTTTGCAAAGCAGGACTATTCTTTGTTCTTTTCTGTGGGAGCCAAGGCAGTAGCCAATATTTGAACAGAAAAAGGGCTGCTTTGATTTTTCACTTTAATATATAAGTAATCTCATCTTTCCTCCCAGCTTAGACTAACAACCATGATCCACCATCCTCTTTTATCCCCACAACAACCTTTCTGGTTAGGTGAGTTTGAGAATGAGTAACTGGCCCATTCACTTTTGCAGGGACTTAAAAATTTACCTTTTCCTAGTCATCAGTTCAACATCTGATTACTCTATCACAAATTGCCTTAAACCATGGTTTGTTTAAACATGTTTTGAGAAAATACAATTGTCTGGATTCACACTGAGCCATAAACAAGGTTTACAAATCATAGTACCTAAGGTCATATAACAAGTTAAGTTACAAACAAGCAAACAACATTATGGCATAGCACAGCTTGTGAACCCAGGACAATTAAACTCAGCGTTGTCCATGTTGACCAGCACCAGCTCACCACAGATTTTGGACAAGACTCAAGAGTCTTTCCCCGCTGTTCTTGGAGATGGCAAGGATGATTGAGTTTGAAATCTTCCATATGCAAAGCATCCTCATTCCCCCAAAAGGAAAGATCTTCTAGAACAAATAACAACTAGGGCTGAAGACTAGATTTATTCTTGGTAAGATGCTTTGGTTCTCTCCAGCACTTTCAGGATGGCCTCTTTCACATCATTGTTTCGGAGACTGTATATGATGGGGTTCAGCATTGGGTTGATCACCGAGTAGAAAAGTGAAATCAGTTTATCCTTCTCAGCAGAATAGCTAGCCTTTGGCCTCAAGTACATGAACATTCCACTTCCATAGTAGATGGTCACCACCATGATGTGGGCTGAGCAAGTGGAAAAGGCTTTCCGCTTCCCATCTGCAGAAGAGATTCTACGGATGGTGATAATTATGCGGATATAGGACAACAAAATCAAGATGAGTGGCATCAACAAGGTGAGCATACTCCCTGTGATCATCAAGATCTCACTAACTGATGTGTCAGCATTTGGACAGGCCAACTGAAGCATAACAGGTACTTCGCAAAACAGATGGTCAATGGTGGAACTGCACAAAGATGGTGTCATAATAAAAGATGGAATCACTAATAGGAAGCTGATGATCCATGCTCCAAAAGCAAGAGAAAGGCAGACCGTCTTGTCCATGGTGGTCACATAATGCAGCGGGTTGCAAATAGCGATGTACCGGTCAATTGCCATCACCAGGAGCAGAAGGCACTCAGCTGCCCCCAAGAAAAGTGTGGTATATACCTGCACCATGCATAGAGTATATGATATAGTTTTTCGCACAACCAGGAAGTTGATAAGCATCTTGGGCACCACAACAGACGTGTAGTAGATATTCAAGACTGCCAAGTTGCTGAGGGAAAAGTACATTGGAGTATGGAGGCGAGAATCCAGACCAATCAAGATGATGATGGAGAAGTTTCCAAAGAGAGTCACTCCATAAATTATGGAAACCACCAGAAAGAGAGCAATCTCCAAGCAAGGATGGTTGGAAAAGCCAAGGAGAACGAAGGTTAAAAAAGTAATGTTTCCATTTTCCATGCCTGTCGCAGATACCTAGAAGGGAGGAAGGGAGTGAAGAGAATTAGTTGTCTCTCAAATTTAAGAAGAAGGAAATGCAGAAGCAGTTTTGTCACCTTATCCCACCCCCAAAGAAAAGCTCTCTTGTTAAATCTCCTCTTGAGTGAGGTCTTACCACTTAATTCTTTGCCTTAAAAAAAAAAGTTCTGTATTTTTCAACCTTCAAGGTGCTGCTTTCCAACTCACAGCAATAAAGATCCAAGGATAATCTTGGTTTTGCTCCACAGAAAAATGAATAGCAGCTTGGATCCTTTTTTCATATTTAAGTACTATTCGAACACATACTATTTTGAATCAATAGAAATACAGTACCCATTTTGCATAAAAGCTTTTGTTATTTAGTTACATAGATAACCAAAAAAAATGTTCATAAGCTGCCTCTGCAAAACCATTATACAGAACTTGACTAGATAATCTAAGTCAATTCATTTTAAGGAAAATCACAGCTATTAAAACGTCTGTTTTATCAAAGGTGCTAATTCTTACTGCAAACTGTTCCCTTTAATTTGCTTCACAAACAGTTCCGTATTGGCAAGCTAAAGCTGAGCTTTTCGGTTTCAGTTCAAAGAAGTCTTCAATATTTACATCTTCATGATAGAAGGTAGGCTATTTCAAATGAAATTATATCTTCAGGCATTTCAACTTAAGCACATGTCTCTAATAATGAAAGATGGTGGGTAAAATCATAAAATATTAATCTATGTTTTAAACCTTTAAAAGGAATGGTTCTTTTTAGAAAAGATTTACTGCCCTGAAAACAGATAACTAATAGATTTACTCAAGTTATTTTAGACATAGAGGTCATATTCAATGCTGAAAATAACTCCTGTCATTCTTACATCTAGTTCATCCTCTATACTTGTAATAGCCACAGAACAAAACAATATATTGCCTGAAAATTGAAAGGGCTATATCATGTAAAACATTTGTATACCAACTCTAGGTCATTATTTAAAGTAGAGTTGAAGAGAAATTAGAAACTGCATTAACTGAATTAACATCAGATGCAGACTGAGACTTTTTAATTTGTTGTGGATTATTAGATTTCAGAGCAACCTGATTCCAGAAAGACTCTCAGCAGCTTTCAGTTTTAAAAGAATAGATAATATAAAAAGAAAAACATGAACACCTAGACAGAACCACACAAATAATAACCAAAAAATGTCAGGGGGCTCCATAGATATCTTAACCCCTGGCTTGGGGACAGAGCCAAATCTTCAGAAATTTACAGAACATCTGAAAGGTGAGAACCACATGTATCTCTGGGGAGATGCTGTTCCAGAGGGCAAGCATCGCAACAGAAAAGGTACATTTTCCCTGGTCCTGTAAGATGACAACATTTAATTGAAAGAACCTGGAGTGCACCCACTCTGTCCAATAATACCAGATGGGCAGAAACTACTGCAGACAATACTTCAAAAAATTGGGAGCTAGTGGACTTTTTTTCTTTTTTACAGATGCTTGCTTTATACACACACACATGCACCCATGGCAATTATTATATTATTAGTAATAGTTTTTTTTTAATCTGTTCAGTTCTGTCCAGTTCTTAAAGACTGCCTGGACAGGACCCTGCAGTTTTCTTGGCAAGGATTTTTTTTCCAGAAATGGTTTGCCATTGCCTCCTTCCTAGGGCTGAGAGAGAGGGACCGGCCCAAGGTCACCCAGCTGGCTTTGTGCCCAAGGCAGGACTAGAACTCACGGTCTCACGGTTTCTAGCCTGGTGGCTTAGCCACTACACCAAACTGGCTCTCCAATTAATATTAACATCCTAATTGTACACAATTTCACAAACTGCTAATACAAGCTGAAACCAGGAGCACAGAAAGAATTAGCTTTTGAGAGAAAGATATCCAAAGATGGCAAATATGGATGGGAAAAAAGTGTTCCTAAGTCTCTCTGAACAGCTTTGCTGAAAACACATTTCAAGCTTTTACACTGTTGGCATCTTACCCCAGTTAACATTCATGCATAATAAAAAAGAAATTCAAATAAATGTTGGAGGGGTAGCCAGGAAAAAAATTACCATTTTACTTATGTGGTGGTCATCTCCAAACATTTGTAAATTTGGGGATATGGTAGTTCTGAAAATCCCATTAACTACTAATCAAAGAGTAAAGAAAACATCATTAGTTTTTTTGTTATTATTATCTGGTAAGAATACAAATTTGAAAAGTAAAGCACTATTACACTTGTTATTAATGGCTGCTAGATTAGTAACAGCAAATACTGGAAATATCTAGAAGGGACATCTTAGAAAAATTGGCATGATAAAGTATGGTCTATTTCCTTAACAGAAAAATTAACATATAAATTGAAACCAGTTAAAGAAAATAAGGGAGAAAATTACTTTTTTTCCTGTATGGTATGATTTCATACAATACTCTAATGATGAAAACAATAATCAACCATCTACATCCCATTATGAGGGACTATAGATGATATAAATATAAATTGACTACATATACATCGTATATTGAGATTAATAGTGCCCTTGCTTTGTTGTTAAAAAAATATTGATTTGAATCTATGAAATATCATTCATTGTATAGTTGCTAAAAGGTAGATTCCAGCGTTAATACCGAAGAAACTTCCTAGCGTTAAGAAGACCTTGACTGAGGAACCAATGACCCAGAGAGGTCCTCTTTGCTGGAACCACTTGATGTTCTGGATTCTAGCCCAGAGCAGAGGATGGACTCAATGTTACAGATCTGGGTAAGCGTGCTGCATGAACCCAACCATAAATATCTGTCATACAGCAGGCAACCAACTGAGTTTCCCAGAAGTGTAATGGTGGCCACCATTAGACACAGGTTACAGGAGTACACAATGTTTCAGCATGATGAGAAAGGTTCTTCTGTTCCATCCTCAAGAAACCTTTTGAGTATGAATCTCTATTCCTGCTTCTAGAATCAGAAGGATAGAGCATTTTCTTCCAGCTGATGCTTGCAAAGTTTTTGGTCCTACAAAGGGCTGTTTCATACATTATACTGCTACCCCTTTACTCAGCAGAGGGAACTAACCCTAACTCTAAGTTTTCTTATCAGTGCACCTATACCTGCAGTCACATTACATTTTTGGCTGAACAAGAAACGAAGACCTGTATCTTAAAAAAAAAAGTTTTGCTTCATGATATGTAATATTTATCTACTGAAGGCATTAAGATGGTTTCCAGACTGGCCCATAAAAAAGCAGATTGAAAAATATAACCCCATCAATTTGTTGTTGTTGTTTATTCGTTTAGTCGCTTCCGACTCTTCGTGACTTCATGGACCAGCCCACGCCAGAGCTTCCTGTCGGTCGTCAACACCCCCAGCTCCCCCAGGGACGAGTCCGTCACCTCTAGAATATCATCCATCCATCTTGCCCTTGGTCGGCCCCTCTTCCTTTTGCCCTCCACTCTCCCTAGCATCAGCATCTTCTCCAGGGTGTCCTGTCTTCTCATTATGTGGCCAAAGTATTTCAGTTCTGCCTTTAATATCATTCCCTCAAGTGAGCAGTCTGGCTTTATTTCCTGGAGGATGGACTGGTTTGATCTTCTTGCAGTCCAAGGCACTCTCAGAATTTTCCTCCAACACCACAGTTCCAAAGCATCGATCTTCCTTCGCTCAGCCTTCCTTATGGTCCAGCTCTCGCAGCCATATGTTACTACAGGGAACACCATTGCTTTAACTATGCGGGCCTTTGTTGTCAGTGTGATGTCTCTGCTCTTAACTATTTTATCGAGATTTGTCATTGCTCTTCTCCCAAGGATTAAGCGTCTTCTGATTTCCTGACTGCAGTCAGCATCTGCAGTAATCTTTGCACCTAGGAATACAAAGTCTTTCACTGCTTCTACATTTTCTCCCTCTATTTGCCAGTTATCAATCAAGCTGGTTGCCATAATCTTGGTTTTTTTGAGGTTTAGCTGCAAGCCAGCTTTTGCACTTTCTTCTTTCACCTTCATCATAAGGCTCCTCAGTTCCTCTTCACTTTCAGCCATCAAAGTGGTATCATCTGCATATCTGAGATTGTTAATGTTTCTTCCAGAGATTTTAACTCCAGCCTTGGATTCCTCAAGACCAGCTTGTCGCATGATGTGTTCTGCATACAAGTTGAATAGGTAGGGTGAGAGTATACAGCCCTGCCGTACTCCTTTCCCAATCTTAAACCAGTCCGTTGTTCCGTGGTCTGTTCTTACTGTTGCTACTTGGTCGTTATACAGATTCTTCAGGAGGCATACAAGATGACTTGGTATCCCCATACCACTAAGAACTTGCCACAATTTGTTATGGTCCACACAGTCAAAGGCTTTAGAATAGTCAATAAAACAGAAATAGATGTTTTTCTGAAACTCCCTGGCTTTTTCCATTATCCAGCGGATATTGGCAATTTGGTCTCTAGTTCCTCTGCCTTTTCTAAACCCAGCCTGTACATCTGGCAATTCTCGCTCCATGAACTGCTGAAGTCTACCTTGCAGGATCTTGAGCATTACCTTACTGGCATGAGAAATGAGTGCCACTGTTCGATAGTTTGAACATTCTTTAGTGTTTCCCTTTTTTGGTATGGGGATATAAGTTGATTTTTTCCAATCTGATGGCCATTCTTGTGTTTTCCAAATTTGCTGGCATATAGCATGCATTACCTTGACAGCATCATCTTGCAAGATTTTGAACAGTTCAGCTGGGATGCCGTCTTCTCCTGCTGCCTTGTTATTAGCAATGCTTCTTAAGGCCCACTCAACCTCACTCTTCAGGATGTCTGGCTCTAGCTCACTGACCACACTGTCAAAGCTATCCCCGATATTGTTATCCTTCCTATACAGGTCTTCTGTATATTCTTGCCACCTTTTCTTGATCTCTTCTTCTTCTGTTAGGTCCTTGCCATCTTTGTTTTTGATCATACCCATTTTTGCCTGGAATTTACCTCCAATGTTTCTAATTTTCTGGAAGAGGTCTCTTGTCCTTCCTATTCTATTGTCTTCTTCCACTTCCGCGCATTGCTTGTTTAAAAATAATTCCTTATCTCTTCTGGCTAACCTCTGGAATTTTGCATTTAATTGGGCATATCTCCCCCTATCGCTGTTGCCTTTTGCTTTCCTTCTTTCTTGGGCTACTTCTAGTGTCTCAGCAGACAGCCATTTTGCCTTCTTGGTTTTCTCTTTCTTTGGGATGTATTTTGTTGCCGCCTCCTGAACAATGCTGCCAACTTCTGTCCAGAGTTCTTCCGGGACCCTATCTACTAAGTCCAGTCCCTTAAATCTATTCTTCACCTCCACTGCATATTCCTGAGGAATATTCGTGAGCTCATATCTAGCTGATCTGTGGGTCTTCCCTAATCTCTTTAGTCTGATCCTAAATTGTGCAAGAAGAAGTTCATGGTCTGAACTACAGTCAGCTCCAGGCCTAGTTTTTACCGACTGTACAGATGTCCGCCACCTTTGGCTGCAAAGGATGTAATCAATCTGATTTCGGTGTTGTCCATCTGGTGAAGTCCATGTGTAAAGCCGTCTCTTAGGTTGTTGGAAGAGAGTGTTTGTTATGCAGAGTGAATTGTCTTGGCAAAATTCTATCAGCCTATGTCCTGCTTCGTTTTGTTCTCCCAGGCCATACTTACCTGTAATTCCAGGTGTCATTTGACTGCCCACCTTAGCATTCCAGTCTCCTGTGATGAAAATAACATCTCTTTTAGGCGTGTTGTCCAGTAGGTGCTGCAGATCCTCATAGAACTGCTCTACTTCAGCTTCTTCAGCATTTGTGGTTGGGGCGTATATTTGGATCACTGTGATGTTAGATGGCTTGCCCTGAATTCGAATTGAGATCATTCTGTCGTTTTTGGGGTTGTATCCAAGCACTGCTTTAGCCACTTTACTATTAATTATGAAGGCTACTCCATTTCTTCTGTGGTCCTCTTTTCCACAGTAGTAGATCTGGTGGTCATTTGATGTGAAGTGGCCCATTCCAGTCCATTTCAGTTCACTGACGCCCAGAATGTCTATCTTTAATCTTGACATCTCACCAATAACCACATCCAATTTGCCCTGGCTCATAGATCTTACATTCCAGGTTCCAATGGTGTGTTGATCCTTAGAACATCGGATTCGCCGTTCACCACCAGCACCGTCGGCCGCTAACCGTCCTTTCGGCTTTGAGCTAGCTGCGTCATCACGACTGGGGCTAGTTGAGCTCATCCTCTGTTCCTCCCCAGTAGCATTTTGACCATCTTCCGACCTGGGGGTCTCATCTTCCGATGGTATACCGACATATCTCTGGTTGTACTGATCCATTTAGTTTTCACGGCAAGAATACTGGGGTGGGTTGCCATTACCTTCCCCAGGGATCGCATTTAGTCTGACCTCTCTGTCATGACCTTCCCGTCTTGGGTGGCCCTTCACGGTTTAGCTCATGGCATCATTGAGGTGCTCAAGCTCCAGCACCACGACAAGGTAACGATCCTTTGCGGAGAACCCCATCAATAACAACCATTAAATGCAGAAGATTAAACACTGTCTATGGGAAGCATCCATTCCCTGGCAACGTAAACATTAATCTGTCTTTCCCAAGTTAGCACACTACAGGTCAACTACCACTTCCATCTTCCTAGTCAGAATTGTAGGCAAAAGAGTTGGAGGACACCCATTGGGGGGGTGGGGGGAGCCATTTTACTTCATTCTTGCTCTCTTATGGAAATGCTAATCCCAAAGACCTTCAATGTTTTTCTATTAAAAGAGGGACAAGGGCAGCCAAAAATCCATACTGTTCACACAAGACTTGCAGTTAGATCATTTTACAGCTGAATCTAATCAGTCCTATTGGAGAAACAGAAAGTTCTGTTCTCTCTATTCTTAAATTTGCAACGAATTTAAATAACCAACATTTCCGTTCCTTATGATTTACTGCAATAAAAGAATTTCCTCTAGAAGGAAGGGAAAAAGCAGTATTGTCAGTAAGAATTCAAGAATAAGGATAAGAATTTATAGCTAAATGCCAACAGCCTTACATGAATTATGCATCTTGGGTGAATAAGATATCTTCCTGTCCTACCCACTACAATAGTGTAATATTCAATAGCTCCTTTTTTCCCCTAAACACTTCAAAAATGGAGATCACATTTTCAGATATTGGCCATTCCCTTATTAGAGATGAAAGAGCAGGGAATCAACGCCAATAAAAAAATATTTTATAGAATGTGACATTGGTGAGACAAGTATGTTTGTGCACATAGCATTTTGCTACTTAAAATGAAAGAGAAATACACACACACAACGCATGCGTACATACATCTAAGCATTTAAATGTTTATGAGCTGCCTTTCCATCCAGTGTAGATGAACATTTGAATGTAGATTATTTGACATCTTATTTTCACAGATAATTTTTATTTGAAAAATTCATGCAGAAACTAAATATTTTGGGGGTGATACTTGCAAAGCTCATGTGGAGTGAGCAGGTTGATTCATCCATCATGAGAAGTACCTTGCTGTGGCACTTAGATGCTCAAGAAAAGTTTTATTTATTTGACTGATTGATTGATTTCTATAGCTGCCCATCTCAACAAGTGATTGTTTCCCCATTCCTATTCTTCTGTTTAACCTCCCTTTGCACAGCCAGTGATGAGGAACACTATGAGTTGTAGTTCAACATCTGAAGAACTTCAGTTCCCAGCAGCCAAAATTATAAAAACCATTATTCCAATATTACTATAACCTTATTTCAGGAACAAAGAGCTGTTTCATTCAGTGGCTACAGAACTGAACATTATCAGAAGATAAAACTTGTTCCCTCATCTTTTTTTTTAAGGGGGCATTTATAGAAATGAATTATAATTATTTAACATCTATTCATATCACACCACTCAACTCTGAACCACACTTGAGTGAGTGCCGTAATTACAAATAACTTTTTGTAAAAAGCTGTTTTTCGACTGCTAAGGCCAATGTAGACAGCCAGTTTGGTGTAGTGGTTAAAGCATCAGGCTAGAAACTGGGAGACCAAGACTTCTAGTCCTGCCTTAGGCACGAAGCCAGCTGGGTGACCGTGGGCCAGTCCCTCTCTCTCAGCCCTAGGGAGGAGGCAATGGCAATCCACTTCTCAAAAACCTTGCCAAGAAAACTGCAGGGACTTGTCCAGGCAGTCTCCGAGAATCGCACACAGTTGAACGGATTTTTTTTTTAAAGGCCAATGTATATTGAAAAGGTGGAAAAAGAAAAAAGTATGATCACTAGTAAAGCCTACCCTTGATGGCTGAGCATTCTCCCAACTTGCTTCTGCTAACTTGAATTCCTCCTCCTCCTCTCCTTTTAAATTATTTCCCATCTACTTTAGATTGCAGAACTGTGACCCAAAAAATTCATCCAACTCAGTTGCTGGGAAGAATTGTTTTATCTTTGGTGTCTTTGAGCCCAAAGTAATTTAGAAGTCAATGCCCAACCAGATCTGATTACATCTTTCCTTGACCTCCAGATCCACTTGAGCCAATACATGAAGCCAACAACCATTGTACAGCTCTTTAGTGTATATAACCCTGAGTCCCAACCATGTCTCCTGGGGAAGTTGTAATAAACTTGCCAACTGTCCTTGGTGCCCACTATGCTTCTCACCCTATCTAGTTTTATCAAATGTTTTATTTTTTAAAAAATGACAGAGGTGCTGTAAGGAAGAGCCTCAGTTTCAGCCATCAGCATCAAGGATCAGTAGTATTTCCAGCAATGTCTCTGGTCCCACGTAGATGAGGAAATAAAATGGTGAGGGCTTGCCACCCAGTTCGTTGTGCGCTTCTGGCATATGGGTGTTTTGTAACTGGCCATGCCATCATGACAACCATTTTGTGAGTGTCCCTGTGACATTCTCAAAATTCAACATGTTGTAAACTCTCATTTGTAAGTGCTCAACCCTTTTAAAGATACCCCTTTAGAAGCAGATGGGGTCTTCCTGGCGTTTTCTGATATTTGCATCTATTACAAACATACAGATTAGATGGAGACATGGTTTAATAAACCTTATAGACTGTACTTGTTCATCATCCTGTATCAGATCTACAAAGATAGGAACCTACAGAACTAGGCAGTACCCCAGGAAGGCATTTCTAGGCTTTTAGAATCCCGCACTACACTTTCCAAGTCTCATTTGAAAACTAACAACTGTCCCCTTAGTTCCCTTACTTGGGGCGATTCCATCCGCCTCCTTTTAAACTAAGCTTCTGAAAGTTGTTTGGAGATAAAATATCATCCACTAGCTCTTATGGAAACCTATCACCTTAATATTCCAGACATGTTCACTTGTGTGTGTGTTGCCGAGTCGTTTACGACTCATGGCGACCCTATGTGTAACAGAACAAAACGCTGCTCATTCTTGCACCATATGCCTGACTGTTCCAATGTTTACATCCCTTGTTGCTGTCATTGTATCAATCCATCGCACTGAAGGTCTTCCTCTTTTCTGCTGGCCCTCGACTTGACCAAACATTATGTCCTTTTCAAGCGATCGGTCTTTCCTGACGATGTGCCCAAAGCATGAGAGTCTCAGCCTAGTTATCTTTGCCTCTAGGGAACATTCTGGCTGTATTTCTTCTAAAACTGATTTGCTTGTTCTTCTGGCAGTCCATGGTATTCACATTACCATGATGTCCACTTACACACCATCAAAAGAAAAAGGAACACTATACAGGTGTTAAGGTGGACAGATGACATATAATATGGAGATGACTAAAATAGTATAGAGACAAATCTCACCATTCTGAAGATTCCTGTGAGGTTACCTGTATGCACTCACCTCTCTGCTCTCAAGCAACTTCCAGACCCACAGCCTTAAGGTGATTTACGGTTAACCAGATGCCCTTTTAAATACCGGATGGTCTTCTGAAAGCGCTTCCAAATAGAGGATTCTTCTATATAAACACTCATCTCTCATGTCCTAGACTCTGGCCAGACACAACTCTCAGAGATACCTAGCTCCACAAAATCTGATAAGCACCTCATACTCTTTAATTACCACTGTTTCTTCCTCTTTCTCTATAAGAATCTTGGGAATTATAGTTTAGGGAGATGTGAAGATATTTTTGTGCATAATCCCCTAACCTACCCCATCACAGAGGTGCATCAAGGCACAAAGGTAATTAGCAGTGGACAAACAAGGAGTAATGGATTTAATGAAGACCAAACAGTTTCAGAGGTAGTGAATGCATTCACACATTAACAGGTACAAAAGGGCTTTTAAAAATGTGTCCTGTTGTCTTGCTAAAAGGGTGCCGCTGAGAAAGACCTGAGAAAGGAATTAAAAACAGATTTTTCTGAAGATAATACTCAAATGTGTTTAAGTTAGCTTTTAAAAACATAGCAAATAAAGCATTCTTTCATCTATCACCAGAGCTACTCAGATGTTACTAAATCTTCCCCTAATAGGACACATTGAATCTAGTATTGTCTACTTCCAATGAATGCCTCACATTTTCCTACATTTTTTGGAGAGGAAGAGGGGTGTTCGGATGATACGACTTGGTGGAGATTAAGGATCTACATTTATTTCTTGCTTGTGTGATACCCAGATTTTCTCTAGGAGACATAGCTAGGATTCCCTCTTCCATATTTATTTCACCAGAAGCCACCCTCTAAGGTAGGTTAGGATTAGTAAATAATGAAAAATAATGGCACCATGTCAATCAGTATGTTTCTATGGTCAAGGGTGGTCTTGAATCCGAGTATCCTTTATCCTAGACCTCCTGTTTTATGTGAGCATCACAGTCACATTACATAACAACCTCCATCAATGGCAGGCAGAATGTGGATTCCATATGGTCCAGGCACCTGGCATGGGAACATCCCAGGCTCATGTGCAGCACATAGAAGACAAGGAGATTTCAATCACTGATACAATACATGTTGAAAAACCCATCATACACTGCTCAGGCAATAAAGAGGCAAAAGGAGTCTTGATGACCATGTGAGGTCAAGAACATCCCAGCTAAAACAGCTCTCTCTTTAGAGCAGTGTTTCTCAACCTTGGCAACTTTAAGATGTGTGGACTTCAACTTCCAGAATTCCCCAGCCAACAAGGCTGGCTGGAGAATTCTGGGAGTTGAAGTTCACACATCTTAAAGTTGCCAAGGTTGAGAAACACTGCTTTAGAGGATCTCATTGAAGCAACCTTTTTTCCCACTCCTGGCCAACATTTGTTGTCAGTTTGATTCCCCGAACCCAGGAATCTTAAAATGAAGCTTGCTATGTGCTCAAGGTACATAACAGTACCAGAAGAAGTGGAGAAATGCACTATGTATATTCCTTAAAGGAGAAAGGTTTCTCAATTAAAAGAGGTGTGCAGGCTAAAGAAGCAGGTCAACTGTTTTGAAGTCCAATTCAGTTGCTTTGTATATGCGCAGAACCATCAGCCGGAGCTGCCTGGAATCCAGTTCACTACCAAATCTTCCTGCCAGAAAGACCAAGCCAGGAAACTACAACATTAGATTCTTTGGAGTTACAGTCAAATTGGGACTCATAGCTCCAAACAACCTGACTTCAGGTTATAATTTGGAAAATGGTAAACCAGAAACCGCAATTCAAATATAATGCTAATTCCCATCCCTGAACTGACGCTCGGGTTTACTTAGAACGCGCCCAACTAAGGGACAAAAATTGGAAAAGTTACATCTGTCAGTGACCAAGCTGTACGTTTTTTTTTAATTTATCAAAATAAAATATCATTTTTTATTCAACATAAAATTTGTCATAGAGTGATTTTTTAATTTTTAAACACTGTCAGAATATTACAAAATTTGAAAAGGACATAATTTATCAATTGACTTCTAATTTCTTCTAAGCTAATCTGATTTGTCGCTAAACAGAGGAAATACTGTCTGTTCCCAACTTTCATCCCAGCGTTGCTGCTTGGCCAGGCGAAGATTTCTTCGGAATAAAGCAAGTTTGCTTTCCATGGCAGGAAACTCCCAAAAAAGCATCTGCAAGGCAAAAAATTAAACATGACAAAATGAGCAGTGCGTGCTGTGCAGCATGGATAATGAACATTTGCAACCCATCTGATACGAACTTCAAGATGTGTGGACTTCAACTCCCAGAAGCCCCCAGCAAGTTGAAGTCCACGTATCCTAAAGTTCCTGAGTTTGAGAAACACTGAGCTAGCCCATCAGATGCGGAAAAATAACACTCAGAACTACTAAAACCAACACTGAAATCATACCACTAAAATATTAAGATCATGAAATTTCTTACAGTACAAAATTGTGTGATATAAATGTTAAAGAGATAAAAACTGGAAAAATAGGTGAAGATCAGAATGACTAACAGAAAGGTATAAACCCACTATATCACTAAATCTACAGGTTAAATTGTAACTAATATTACCATTGAAACTATGGGCATTATAATTTAGTGGAGTACACAACAGTGGAGTATGCTGTTGTTAGTTGCTGTCGAGTTGTTTACGACTCATGGCGACCCTACGTGTAACAGAGCGAGATGCTGTTCGGTCTTGCGCCAAATGCCTGGCTGTTCCAGTGTTTGCATCCCTTGTTGCTGTAATTGTGTCAATCCATCGCATTGAAGGCCTTCCTCTCTTCCACCGGCCCTCGACTTTACCAAACACGATGTCATTTTCAAGCAACTGGTCTTTCCTGTGCCCAAAGTATGGGAGTCTAAGCCTAGTTATCTTCACCTCTAGGGAACATTTTGGTTGTACTTCTTCTAAAACTGATTTGTTTGTTCTTCTGGCAGTCTGTGGTATTTTCAATAATCTTCGCCAACACCACAATTCAAATGCATCAATTCTTCTCCTGTCTTCCTTTTTAATGTCCAGCTTTCACAGGAATATGTGGCAATTGAGAAGACCATGGCGTGAGTCAGACACACCTTTGTTTTTAAACTGACATCTCTACTTCTGAATCTCTACTTCTGAATCTGCCATCAAAGACCTACCTAAAGTTTACTTCTGAAAACTTCAGATAGGTCTTTGATTTTCCCAGCACGATACGTCATTTGATTTCTTGGTTACTACTTCCCTTGGCACTGATCATTGATCCAAGTAGAATGAAATCATTGACGACTTCAATTGCTTCTCCATTTATTGTGACATTGTTTATTGGTCCATTTGTGATTATCTTCGTCTTCTTCACTTTCAGGTGTAGTCTGTATTGCTGACTACAATCTTTGATCTTCATCAGCAAGTACTTCAAGTCTTCTTCACTTCCAGCAAGCAAAGTTGTATCATCTGCATATCACAGGTTGTTAATGAGTCTTCCACCAATTCTGATACCCCGTTCTTCTTCATACATCCCTGCTTCTTGAATTATTTGTTCATTGTACATGTTGAATAAGTAGGGTGAAAGTATACAACCTTGCCGCACACCTTTTCCAATTTTGAACCACTCGGGTGTCACCATTTTCTGTTCTAATGACTGCCTCTTGATCCGTGTACAGGTTCCACACGAGTACAATTAAGTGCTCTGGAATTCCCATTCTTTGTAATATTAACCATAACTTGTTATGGTCCACATAGTCAAACACCTTTGCATAATCAATCAAACAGAGGTAAACATCTTTCCAATATTCTTTACATTCAGCCAAGATCCATCTGACATCAGCACTGATATCTCTCATACCGCGTCCTCTTCTAAATCCAGCTTGGACTTCGGGTAGTTCTCTGTTGATGTAAGGCTGCAAACGTTGTTGAATTATTTTCAGCAAAATTTTGCTAGCATGTGAAATCAATGAAATTGTTCAATAATTTCCACATTCTGTTTGATCTCCTTTCTTTGGAATGGGTATGGATACGGATCTCTTCCAGTCAGCTGGCCAGGTCGTTGTCTTCCAAATTCCTTGACGTAGAAGAGTAAGTGCTTCCACTGCTCCATCTGATCGGTACTGAAGGAAGAAGTTTAGGCTGTGCTGAAGGCATTGGCGAAAAACAAGGCTCCAGGAATTGACGGATTACCAACTGAGATATTTCAGCAGTCAGAAGCAGTGGAGTACAAATGTCACTCTATGAAAAGTAATAGTAAAACCAGCATGTCTAAACAACTAGAGATAAATCAACAGGAATACCATTTAATAATAAATTATATGGCCATGGCCTTCATATATCTAAGAGCAATTAGGGCTATAAATAAATGAATCACTTTACAACCATCAGGAGTATGGCAGAACAAAATAAACACCTAAAGCTACAATCACCAATAATTACTGACCATTACACACAGATTTAAATGCAACTTCAATTAAATTTCTTTAAATGCAACACTTAAAGAAATAAAATTACATTTATCATCTAGTAAGCAGTGCCAATAAAACCTATCAGAGGGCCCTGGTGTCTGTGTGTGATATAAAATAAATGCATTTCTATAATTCCTAACTATGGTATATTACATAGCTATATCAATACCACCTGGGGGTGAACAGCAAATTTTAACTGACCTTCTGTGCCTGAAATCTGTTGTTTTAAGATTAATTTATCTCAACCTGGCCCCCGTGGCAAAAATAGCACCACAGGAAAAGCCAAAGTCATTCAATTTTCTTAGTATAGCATTTTTTCCCCAGGAATTAAATTTAGATGGGCGATTCAAGGGGATTACAGGCAGACCTCATTTAGCGACCACATTGGGACTGGTAGCTCCGTTGTTAAGTGAAGCAGCCATTAAGTGGGAAATCGCTTTCCTTTTCCCCACTCGCCCCACCTTTGGAATGCTTAACCCCTGGTGGGGCTGGCATAGCCAGCTCAAAATTGACAAGACTAATCCTCTTTTGTTAGCCTCCTAACCACTCCTCTGAATATTTAAAGGTTTCGATCAATCCCAGATTCAGTTTTGGAGGTTTAGAAAAGGTTGGGATCTTGACCTCAGCAAAAGTTGAGTAAAAGGAGTGCAGCAAAACTCTTTGAAGGGCAACAGGGTCGAGGAGAAAATTGCTGGATCATTGGCATACACAACAATATTGATATGCCTTTGGGCTAGCTTAAGAGGATGGAAAGTGATATTGCTTAGATGAGGCCCCAGAGAATTTATATGATGATTAAATACACATCCTTGTCTAACTCCTCTCCTTACAGGTATTTAGTAACACGTCCTTGATTGCTACACCTGACTTTCAATCTTAAATTCTCATGAATTTTAAATCTCAAAAGCAGCGATCTATCGAGGAGTTTTCAAGTCTGGACCACAGATTAGGTCTAGAGATTATATCAAGTGCAAATTTAAAATCAACAAAAGCTGCAGAAAGGGATGAGCCAGGTCTAGGAGTATCTGGCATCTTAGTCTGCAAAGCTTAAGACTTCCTGAACCAGCAGTTAAGATAATGAAAACAAAATTATTTTTTCCAAATGGGACTTTGGAAGAAATGAGATCTGTGCCTCTCCGAAATTGGTCCACACATCAGCACCATAACAATGACAAGATGATTATCAAGGAACTGCTAATAGAAGAAAACTACAGTCAGGGCTAGATTTCCATTCTCACATTCAAAGGAGGTGCAGAAGAACTGCAGAAGGTGGTAACTCAAGCCCCAAAGTCCCCAAATCAGTAAGTATGTCAATGACCCAAACAGCACTATCAAGAACGAATTTGAGAAGCATTCTCAGACCTTCAGCTGTTCCACCAGTTCACACGAGTCCCTGAATATCAAGCCATTCACCTCATGTTTCACAAGCTCGTGCAAACTGCAAAGTAAAAGCAGTGTAGAAAAAGATCTCATTAGTAGGCTGGAAAGGGGAGGAAATCAGTTTACACTATTAAAGGCCATTCTGAATCAAAAGGGTGAGTCTGTATGTGTGCAAAGTAGTCTGCTCCTGACTTTTGCCTGCGTCCGCGCAGCAACTGATCCCCATTATCTCTGAACATGGAGGCTCCACTCAGCTCTCAACAGAACCACCACCAATCAGATTTTCCCAGGCTTGGGGCCTTCCAATGCAGTTTGGAACTATAATCCCCAGAATTTGGGGAAGTTAAATCAAAGCATCAGTGGAAGGCACCGGGCTGGGGAAGGCGTTCAGAAGGCATTTTGTTTATGTCTTGTTTTCAAAACATTCTATTCACTGGGAGGGGGAAAGGGGGGGGGGAAGCTTTAAGATCCACGTGCAAGTGGCCCTTACCACTGGAAGTGCACTGCGCACACGGGCAAGCAGCAGCCAAACATATCCACCACTTTCATAGGCAAATCTAAACCGCTGGAGGACTTATGAAGACAAACACCTAAATCGGCTGAGCCTGTAAAAGAAACGGAAGTTCAACAGAAATCGCTGAAATACCTGAAGCAGCCTTCCCCTGAATGTTAGTACAATCCCATCGGAGAAAAATAAAAATTTCCTTGCCGAGCAACAGGGCATAGTCTTCTGCTTCCAGCCAGGGGGTGCAAATCTGGATATGCTTGAAGTGCAGAGCCGCCATCAGTTTGTTGTAATGCTCCTTCAGCGGTCCTTTGCCTTTTGTAAGGGAAACACGCATGCAAAGAAATGCTGTTTATTTTATTTATGTATTTAATTTGTCCCCGCCCATCTCCCCCCATCTGGGGGCTCTGGGCGGTTTACAATAAAACAATCGATTAAAATAACAAACAGGCAATATAAATAGAATATGTAAATATAAAATTACTCTTAATACAAAATGTCATAAACATTTCCTTTGGTGAACTCTTCATGTTTGACTGTATCGATGTGCTACACAGTTCAATATGAACGACGTGGGCTACTTTCAAGACAGATACTTCACTGAATATCTCTCTGAATTCTTAAGAACTTTTCCAGTGAAGGCAGTGCATTAGAAGCTCTGCCATTGTTGAAGGCATTGAGGAGTCTGGCAAGGAAGTATCTCTGAAACGATGACCCAGTGGGTCACGGGTTGTCTAGCGAACCACAAAAGATGCTACCTGTGATCACACACACAAGCGAAGGAAGTTTTGCTCCACCACTGACACAGCGCTCATACTCTGCAGAAAAAAACAGAACAAAGGGTGTGGAATTACTGACATAGGCTACAAAGGGCAACTCCCCTGTTCAAGCAAGCCCAGAATTTCAAAACCTGGACTGGACTACAGTAAGATTTCAAAGGGAATAAGCTCAGTTTGGTACAGTAGATCCCCTAGGATTTCTTGCAGAGGAACGAAAAGAGGAAAAAGAAAGAGAAAAGAGCATTGATGCAGCATCCCATAAGCAGGGCTGGTTCTAGGGCACCAAATTTTTAGGGGGGGGGCCTAAAATTGAGAACACTTCCAGAATATACAATACAGGCAGTCCTCATTTAACAACTACAATAGGGACTGGAAAATTGGTTGTTAAGCAGTGCCATCGTTAAGTGAATCACCATGTGACTGGACCTGATTTTATGACCATTTTTATGATGGTCATTAAGTGAATCACGGGTTGTTAAGTGAATTGCCCTGTTTGTTAAGTGGATCCAGCTTCCCCAATGGATGTTTTTTGCCAGAAACCGGCAAAAAAAGGTCGCAAATCATGATCACGTGACCACAGGACACTGCAACTGGTCATAAACGCGAGCTGGCTGCCAAGTGCCCAAATTACAATCCCGTGACCGCGGGGGTGGTGCGGCGGTTTGCGACAGTTGTGAGTAAAGCATAAAGCGCTTTTTCCGAGGCCATCGTAACTTCAGACCATTGTTAAACAAACAGTTATTAAGTGAGGACTGCCTGTATGAGGATAAAATCTGATCATCTTTCCCTGTTGCTTTAGAACATTTTCCTTCTACCCTTTTCAAAAACACTCACAGTCGGTCGAGTGGTAGTGAACAGCACGCTCACCAGACGTTGCAAGTCACAAAGAAGAAATTATTATTACAGCCATGAACCTCGTATTACCGAAGCAAGACAAAGGTCTGATAGGAGGATACTGAGCAAGCTTATTGAAGTTATACTCAGAAAGGCGGCTAACGGTGCACTCTGTGTGCCAGCGCACCCACTCGAGGGTTAAATATAATTTTGCCAAATTACTGCCCTATGACAACAACGGGCGCTGATATAATTAAAATAATTTACGGTAAATAGGGTGAAAGTGTCCAAGAAAAGAAAAAGATTGTCCGGGACTGAAAATAAAGCAGTAAAGCTCAAAAACTTGAAGAAAACGAAGAAACAAGAGGGCACCTTTTTGAAAGTCTAACAAAATTGGAAGAGGCGGCAAGCCACAGGGGCGCCGGAACACGACTCTGCCTAGGGCGCCAAAATGTCTAGAGACGGCCCTGCCATAACTGAGCTACAAATGCTTCACGCCCAATAACTGATGCATAAGAGTATCTCGCTCCACAGATAGGCAAAGCATGTTTTGAGATAACTCAAACCGTACTGGGGGCTTGGAACAAATGGCCCAATCTATCTCCCTAGGAAAGGTTCCTTCCATTTCCATCCAGGTGGCAGAAAACAAAGCAAAACAAAGCAGGAGAAGTCTGTGGTACCACATTTTATTAAAAATTAAATTAATTTTAAAATATTTTTTAAAATAAGTTAAACATGAAGTTAAAAAGATGGGCCAGACGCCTAACTGCTTCCCTTGGCGGAAGTACCTTGTGCATTTTTCTATCGGGTTGCAGACGGACTGCCAGCCCTAGTTCCCTGCAAGAAAAACGTGCCCTGGACCGGTTATCGATACTTTTTCTATTGCCTGACCAAACCAAATGTTTTTCCCCTTGTGGGGTTGACTGGAAGGGGCAAACACATTCCAGATGGCAAGGACAACGGCATTTACCTGAGCAAAGCCCCTGGGTATTCAATCCAGGGTTCACAGATCTTCAGCCCAGCAAATAACTTAAAGAGGATATTTAGTGTCCATGGTCTCCTGCTGGACCAGGATGACCTCACCGCCCACTGCTGATCTGATCTCTTCCACGCAGAGCAGTGAAGAAATCACTGGCTGATTCACAGTGGAGATGGCTGGCTTGTAAGAAAGTCTAAAAGCTCACCTTTTAAAACATTTAACAGGATGGAAAAATCTTCATCCTCTAGAAGAAGAAAAGACAGGAATTTATTATACTAACTATCACGGCTATATGTTCAGTTTTATCTTGCTGGCTGAAAATGTTGGGAGTGCTGGTCCCAAAACATATGGAGATTACCAATTGGAGAAGGTTGATCTATACATATCTTAAGAGCAATTGGGTGGTGTCCAATTTTAGGTATGGGGTCCAAGGAAGAACATCCAAATTCACGTCCCATCAAATGGTAATGTTCTAAATATAATTGATTCCAACAAAAAACCTGCCATCTTATATCCGCTTAGAGAAAATGGCCAGCTCTGTTAACAAACCTTTTATGAGCCATAAGGTAAAAATCACATTCAATTTTGATGAGGCAATCTGGTATTTGAGGACATTTACATCAGCCTGGAAATTCAAAGCACTCTCGATTCTCATCTTTAGATAGGGATTAAAATCCAGCAAGCAGAGTTGTTGCTTTTTGAGGGTGGGGAGGGATGTGTGCGAGAGAGGAACTGTTGTGTTGTGGATTGTCAGTTCAGAACAATTCAGGACGGCAAGTCAGCCATGGACCAGGTCACACAGTATTAACAACGTAAAAAAAATCTTTAAATATTTGTGGACAACACAGCTAACCAGCCTCAGCAATGACTATATGAACTCTATGATTAAGTGTCTATTTGATTATTTTATTTGCATGCCAACTAAGTTTAGAGAGGATGGCAGGCAATCATAAAGCTGATTTTTAATTCCTTTTACCACAGATAGCAGAATAGTCCAGAATTAACTCAAAGTTCTCAGCTGAATGCACAGACTCTCTCAAAGATTACATCCAGAGTCATACCCTGTCCTAATCCACAGTGAAGTGGGTTTGGTTTGGTTTGGTTCAAGCCTAGCATGCTCTGCAAACCCAGCTAAGTGTGCTTTATTTAACTAAGCCTGGCTTAGTTCAATGATAAGATATAGAGTTAAGACCTGTCCAACTGGTGCTGCTAATCAGGAGAGCTGGTCGGCCTGGGCGGTGTGTGGCACTTCCACTGATGACATCGAATTGTGTAAAGGCAGATCTTTCAACATTATCTTCCTGGAAGGATTCCACTCTGAGAACAAGAGAAAAGAGGTGCCTTTGAGGACGGTTCAGAGCAGATAGCCACACAGACATGCACATGGGCACAAAACACCCACCCCTCAGGAAAAGATAATGAGGAAACACACCCCTTCCACAAAGCAACCTTAACCCATTTGTTGAATTAACCCATCCAGGGGGTTCAGATAATACAATGACCCATCACGCAACCAAACCGGCTGGGTTCATGCAACACACTCAGCCACACGCATAAAAATAAAACCCCACCCACGATTAACACTAATACAATAGCTTGTTCTGTTAACACAACTATTTGGCGCTTCCCTGACTGGGCAGTTATGTGTTGCACTGGATGCTCTGTATTTTGGCAAAAGGGATGTGTTCCCATTGCTACCCAGTCTCAGTCCTGTACGAAAGGAAGACAACCACTTACCTGCGCACACAGGCTTGCTGCTAAAGCAAGCACACATCTAAGAACCTAGCAATACAAGAGTCAGCTAAACTTTATCACTGTCATGGGCCATCCTAAAAATATTAAAAGCACACAGAATATAGGGGAGGACACGATGAAGTCATCTTCCATACTGCAACAGCCGAACAAAACTTTGCCACCTTAGGGAGCTAAATGGGAAAACCAAGAGGAGCCTGGGAGCACCTTTTCAGGCTAACACATTTTATTAAAAAGCATAATTCGTTAGTCTGGAAGGGCACTCCCAGACCCCTCCTGATTTTTGGCCACTGTAGACTAATACAGCTACAATGGCCATCTGAGAGCTGGTGTTTCAAACCTATTAATTTGTTAATGGAGGGGATACCAGGCAGAGATGAATGTCCATAGAGAAAGGAGGACACAAGCTCTTGATCCAATAGCACTGGCACTGAATGGGCATCATCTGTCCACAGCAGATTTTTCTTGAATTTCCTTTGTAAAATGGGCTACAGTTGAAGTCCTTCTAGAGAGCCAGGTTGGTGTCGTGGTGAAGGCACCAGGCCAGAAACCGGGAGACTGTGAGTTCTAGTCCCACCTTGGGCACGAAGCCAGCTGGGTGACCTTGGGCCAGTCCCTCCCCCTCAGCCCAAGAGCCAATCAGGCGTGGTATGAGAGTTCTAGTCCCGCCTTAGGCACAAAGCCAGCTGGGTGACCTTGGACCAGTCCCTCCCCCTCAGCCCAAGAGCCAATCAGGCGTGGTATGAGAGTTCTAGTCCCACCTTGGGCACGAAGCCAGCTGGGTGACCTTGGACCAGTCCCTCCCCCTCAGCCCAAGAGCCAATCAGGCGTGGTATGAGAGTTCTAGTCCCGCCTTAGGCACAAAGCCAGCTGGGTGACCTTGGACCAGTCCCTCCCCCTCAGCCCAAGAGCCAATCAGGTGTGGTATGAGAGTTCTAGTCCCGCCTTAGGCACGAAGCCAGCTGGGTGACCTTGGACCAGTCCCTCCCCCTCAGCCCAAGAGCCAATCAGGCGTGGTATGAGAGTTCTAGTCCCGTCTTAGGCATGAAGCCAGCTGGGTGACCTTGGGCCAGTCACTCCCTCTCAGCCCTAGGAAGGAGGCAATGGCAAACCACTTCCGAAAAACCTTGCCAAGAAAACTGCAGGGACTACTCTAGGCAGTGCCAGGAGTCAAGACTGACTTGAAGACAACAAAACAAAGAAACAAACCACACACACCTTCTGAATTTAGGAACTGTTCATGGTTTAAGTATTGGGCCAGTTTTAAATTTACAATGCAAGTATGTCTCCTGTGTCCAGGACCCACTGCCTGACCACAAGCTTGGCCCTCTTGTGTCCCAGCCTCAGTACCACTTCACTGGAGAAACCATAAGAGTTTGCTTTCTCGGCCGGTGATTTTTTTCCCAGATGGAGTTTTTAAAAAAATCAGCTAGTATTAAGACGACCAATCCAAACTGTCAAAAGGATAACTTCAGCCAAAGTTATGCAAAGCTGGTTAGTCAAAGCCCACTTTCAACTCTGGGGACACCTCCTTCCTCTCCGAGCGCCACATTTGAAGAAAACGTAACTGGCAATATACAGTACTTTGCAGAAAGTGGACTGCACATTCTCCAATGCAGTCTTACTGTTCTAGGAGCCGAACTGACCCCCATATAATAATATACCACCTGCTTAGGCTGCAAAGCATTTTAACACAACAAGTATAAATTGCACATTTCTGGTCAAGTAAAAATATTTTATAGCCAAGGCAATGTTTTTAGCATTTTAGATTACATAGTCCAGAGGGGCATTCTATCTCCCTGTTTGGAAAAACGTACCCCAGTATTAAAAGGTTTTATTTGCTCTGGTGTGTGGCCTTTCATTGCCAAGCCTGGATTCTGGAGGATCTGCAAAATGTAAGAATCTTAGCCAGATTGTAGTTAATCTCCAAGGAAACCCCAAAGCATTTTTTCTGCCTATGGCATCAGGGACAATATTACCGTATCATCAGTGTTAACAGTGATAACTGCCTGTTTGTGAGCCCTGGAGTTGATGAGCAGGATTGCTAAGGTGCAAAACCAGTGAATTTATGTAACAGAGGGAAAGTGTAGCTGCCATTGCATAGCCCTCTCTAAGAATTCTACACCAGGGATTTCTTCTGTGAGATGACTTTAAGTCGTACACCTGCCTTCTAGCCATGAACCTTCATAGCCTCTAAAGAGTAGAAATAACAGTTGTCAACAGAGGAGCATTTACATTTATTCCACAGCCTTTCTCTTGACACTGAATCAAATGCAGATCTAAAGTCAATACATACAGCTTCCAATGAAGAGCAGAATTTGGTAGCATACTTTTTCACTAAGCGTAATACGTAAGCATTACAACACTAAACCCCATCCACCACAATTGAATGTGCACATTAGTAAAAAGGCACAATACTCTGAAGCAGAGAGTTTTCACATTAGGCCCATGTTTTATTTATGAGCATGCAAAACAAACACATTTCAACTCACGCTTTAAAAGGGGCGTAGTCTTTTGAGAGCCTGATAAACAATTTGTGCTGTTCGCTCAGGGGTGTTTCCTTAAAGAAAGACGCCGGCTTGTCGTAGAGGGTTATTGCTCTGGAATGCAATAGATTTAATGGTCAAATAATACCAATAAAAAAAAGACAATAATAAGGTAATAAAAAGGATAATTTCAAGCTATCAAAAGTGTAAAATATGTAAAATGAGATAGGTTAGCTCAGAGATTTCTGGGCAAGAAGGTATATATTGCGAAAGAGCTAAATAGTGCCCAAGCATTCATCATATTTGCAAGCTGACATATCTGAATGTTTATTTATTACTTGACTCCCTGACTCCCAATGGCCTGACTCCCAATGGCTCCAAGCGGTTTGTAGAGGACCCTAAACATATATTTGGGGATGCAAGATCACAGAGACTGGACAGAGATGTAGGCCCTTAACAAATATCCAGAATCAAGTATTTGTACACAGTATGATACTGTTCTCAATTACCACTTACATTGATTTATACACTTTCTTAAAATAAAAATAATACTCAGAACTTTTGACTATGGTACTAAGACAAAAAAATACAACAATGCCATAAAGAAATTCATAAACATATCTGATCTACTTGAAAGAGTTCACAGATCATAAATTTACATCTGTTTGCCAGGTTGCCTGGCTGAAAAAAATATTAGTAATTCTAGAGAGCAAAAATAACTCCACTCCTTTGAGGTATAATGTGAAAAAGTTTACGCCTACAAGATATGGAACCTTCTTGGGAGTTGATGGGTCTCCTTAAATGTTTATAGATCAAACCATTTATTATAAGAAGATAGTGATGAAAATGGCTTACATTTTGAGAAGTATTTTTAAAAATGGCATACATTTTGAGAAGTATTTTAAAAAAATAGATACAAAATATCCCCTGTAATAAATAGGATCGGACGGGTCTGTAACATTGTCATAACCAAGGAAAAACAGCCAAGTGAATTCCAAATAATTTTAAACTACTGAAGTACCTGATATTACAGTTCACCTGAAGATCCTTTTTCATTGCGTTGGTCACACAAATATTATAGTTGGACAAGCAGCCAAATAATTCTTCATACCTAAAAGAAAGTTTCACTTGTGACTGAAACTAATAGCTTCGCTCAGATGTTTGAACAGAAATAGAGTTTCCCCCCACAGCTTGTTAAAAAAAATGAAATAGAAATTAAAGCAAATGTACAGGCCTCCAAATGTTAAGTGTCGATCTTTGATTTCATTTCTCAATCCTTTTAAAACAGAGAAATATCACATGTGTCCATAATCTTCTTGTATCCTGCACCACTGAATATTATCATTTAAAATATTGTTATTAATAATAATAATAATTCCTCATAACCCAGAAATGTACACTTTTTAGAGGAAAGAAGAGTGCACAGGCAAAAATTCTAACCTACCAATAATGGTTGTGTCTGAATGTGGAATACAGGAAGTGAAGCACACTTATGTTGATATTTAGCCTTACGTGGCCTTGGAGCTGTGCAAACTTCAAAAATAGTTTGGAAAAAGCACTTTGGGCTTCTCGCAAGCAAAATGTTCCTTCACTGTTGATTAAAGCAGAGCCCTCTTTTCATTTATTATTTTGACTCTGAGACAAGGTTTAATATTTTGGGACATCCTTATTTTTTTTAACTACATACCTATCACTTGGAAGTCGGCATCTGGACAAAGGAAATGCAACTTTTTTATAAGTAAGGTAAAGGTTTCCCTTGACATTAAGTCCAGTCGTGTCCGACTCTAGGGGGCGGTGCTCATCTCCGTTTCAAAGCCGAAGAGCCGGCGTTTGTCCGAAGACACTTCCTCCGTGGTCATGTGGCCGGCATGACTACACGGAACGCCGTTACCTGCCCGCCGAAGCGGTGCCTATTAATCGACTCACATTGGCATGTTTTCGAACTGCTAGGTTGGCAGGAGCTGGGACTAGCAACGGGAGCTCACCCCGTCACGCTGATTCGAACCACCGACCTTCTGATCAGCAAGCTCAGCAGTTTAACCCACAGCGCCACTGCGTCCCTTTATTTTTTATAAGTAGTCCTTAACTTATTACCACAATTGGGACTGGAACTTTGGTCACTAAGCGATGTGGCTGTTAAGTGAGGCACCATGTGATGGTGCCCAATTCTATGACCTTTTTTGCTGCGGTCATTAAGCGAATCACATGGTCATCAAGCAAATTATGTGATCGTTAAGTGAATCCAGCATCCTCCATTGATTTTGCTTGTTGGAAGCCAGCAGGGAAGGTCGCAAATGGCGATCACATGACCCCAGGACACTGCAACCATTGTAAATACATGCCAGTTGCCAAGCACCCGAATTTTGATCACATGACCGTGGCGATACTGCAACAGCAGTAAGGGCGAGAACCAGTTGTAAGTCACTTTTCTCAGTGCTGTCGTAATTTTGAACGGTCACTAAACAAATGGTCGTAAGTCAAGGACTACCTGTACTGCTAAGGGATTTCTCCTTTCAAGCTAAATAGATATCCCCAGTTACTCAGTGAATTGAAGATCTGAGGTTGTTTGTAGCTTATGAACTAACTGCTTACAGATGAAAATTATGTATGGATGATATAATGAAACACGATAATCTTTTACTGAAAATATGTAATTCTTCTATATCTATATTTAATTCTGCTGCAGTTGTTTTCCTTCCTCTTTCTTTTTCTACTGTTTCAAAATTTTTTCTCTCTCTGTCCTTTTCCCCTTTTTCTCTCTTGTAAAATAAATACAGAAAAATTGTGTTTAAAAACAAAACAGTCCTGTCTTTTTCCAGGCTTCCCTGAAAACTGGGCAACAGTTGTGGCTGGCTTAGGAGCTGTACTAACTTTAACTGAGTTGACTTCTTGATGCCACAGTATGTTTTTTTCAGGCTCCTGCAGAAACCTGAAAAAAAAAGAGGGCAGCTTTAATCAATAGCAAAGAGAAGCAATGCCCATGCAAGCCACTTCTTGTAAATTATTCTCAAAGCAAGTGCAGCCCTTTTAATTAGATCAGAAGTCATCCTTTTCAGATACCAAAATACATGCTGTTATGAATGTGGAAGCAACTTTCAGAAAAGTACTCAGGTGTAAGCATGCAGCAATACACTTTGTGAAACTTTTAGTCCTGGAAATACAAATACCATTCAGGCAGAGTAAACAGCTTTCGGTAACACTTTGTTCTCTTAGGGAGAACAGAAGAAACAAGCCATGGAAAGGTGGCTTTTATACCTTTTTGCAAAAACACAAGTCCATCATCACCTCCTAAACAAGTGTTTTAAAACCCCAGTGGGGCTTGACGGAACAGGGAACAGACCTACCTGAGTAGTCCTTGACTTACGACCACAATTGGGACCGGAACTTCCATTGCTAAGCGATGCGTTCATTAAGTGAGTCACGCCCACTTTTATGACCTTTTTTGCGATGGTCATTAAGCAAATCATGTGGTTGTTAAGTGAATCTGGTTTCCCCCACTGACTTTGTTTGTCAGAAGACAGCTGGGAAGGTCACAAATGGTGATCACATGGCCCCGGGACAATGCAACCACTGTAAATACATGCCAGTTGCCCAGCGCATGAATTTTGATCATATGACCACAGGGACGCTGTGATGGTCATAAGCGCAAGGACCGGTTGTAAGTCACTTTTTTCAATGCCATTGTAACTTCGAACGGTCGCTAAACGAATGGTCGTAAGTCAAGAGCTACCTGTATTTTGTGGTGTTCTGAAAAGAAATCAGAATTAATTGGACAACTTTGCAATGGACAACCGTACCCCATAAATATCAAAAGTCTTGAACGAACCATTTAGCCATCCGGACTATAGGATGCCTTTTTCCGTGAGTCAGGCCCATTAGAGTGTACCCATAATTATGCCAATCAATAATTAGCTTGCTGTTTCGCAGTAGGCAAAACACCCAGCTGACCGCAATGCTGGGTAAACCGGGAGGATTCTGGTTATGGGGAAAAGAAGAGAGTATGTTTCAAAACAGTCCCAGGAATAACATCAATTACTTTCTAGTGTCTCTACCCACATACCACCTCCTTATGAGAGTCATTTCTTTCCAGAATACCAACTCAACACCAGCTAAGTCACCCTTTCCCCACCCACCCCCACACCTCTACCTCAGGGCCTTATCCCAGGTGAGTCTCCTACAACCAGTCTAATATTCCTGAACTACAATTCCCAGCAGCCCTAGCCATCGTGGCCAAAGGCCTGATTTAGTCACTGCAACCTGGAAAACTGCAAGTTCCCAATCCCTTTCTTTGATATCCCCCATCACTTCCACGTGAGTCCTCTGTGTCCTCTCTTCTGCTCACAAACTTTAAATTATAAACTCCTAAGAGCAGGAAGGACAGCAATAAATAAATAAATTGCATTCATAGGTTGTGTGAGTTATTCTTGCGATATCCAACTCTCTCTCCACTCGAATTCCATTGCCGCCACATTCATAGCATGTTCTGTTAGTAAAAAGGCAGCCCATATAAGGAAGAGAATTTTAGAACATCCACACCTGCATCTTTTGATACATTATTCCAATATTCAAATGAAAACTAAGTGCTTCTCAGCTCCCTCCACTGCTTTTAAAAAGCTGGACCGAAGGTGTGGTTTAAATAGAGCTAGGAGGCAAGATTGCGTTAAAACCTGGAAGTGTAAATACCTGGAGAAGCACATAGCCTGGTGTGGCAATCCTTAGCAATGTGTACAGCAACTGGAAACTCTGCACAATCACTTTTATCATATACTGGAAAAACTTGGGCCCAACTGCAAAGGAAAAGAAACTCTTGTCAAAGGTTGATGCTAAGAAACTTTTTAGAGTTGAAAAGCATTAAGAATACCAGCCTCCCAAAATGCAGAGTCTGGGACATGCGGAGTCTGAGCAGCACATGATGCTCAAATGCAGAGGAGTTCTCAAACTTAAATTTTCTCCTTAAAATTGAACAATGGGGTGTATGCAAAACATTCTACCACAGAACGATCTGAGACTCAAATGGGCTGTCCCTGGTGCTCTGAAACTGACCGGAAGACACCACAGCCAGTTCAAGTCTTTGGATAATTCTGGGCAATTTCCGTCCAGTCTAACTAGAGAAGAAGGTTGCGGAGAAGGTGGTTGAGCTTCAGCTCCAGAGGATCCAGGAGGTGGCGGATTATCTGAACTTATTTCAGTCAGGTTTCAGGCCAGGTTACAGTCTGGAGATGGCACTGGTTGTACTTGCTGATGACCGGTGGCATCTGGGATGGAGTCCTGTCCATCCTTGAACTCCTGTATATCTCAGCAGCTTTCGATGCCATCAATCACAGTATCCTTCTAGACCAGCTGCAAAATATGGGAGTGGAGGGCACCATTTTGTGGTGGTTGTTCTTTCTTTGTGGCCAGTTTCATTCAGCGTTAACAAGGGGGAGATACTGAAACTATAAAGCCCTTGGGCCTGGTTGTTTGAGGGACTGCCTGTCTCCAGTAGTTCCTTCCTATCCTGTGAGATCAGGCAGAACGGACACACTTTGGGTCCCATCAATCAGTGTCATAATGTGGGACCCAGGAAGCGTGCCTTTTCTGCCCTCCAAAACGACATACCCCAAGATCCAGATGGCTCCCACCCTGATGATGTTCAGGACACTATTAAAGACCTAGAGATTCTCCCAAGCTTTGCAGCAGAAAGAAGACTGGGCCCATTGGATGGATTTTCTTTGGTAATATGTTGTTTTGGCCACTCATGATTTTTTTTTCTTTTGTAACTTTTTTTTTTACTTTTTAATTGTAAGCCAGCCAGAGTACTTGGGAGTCAGGTGACCTATAAACTGTATAGGTAAAGGTTTCCCTTGACATTAAGTCCAGTCGTGTCTGACTCTAGGGGGCGGTGCTCATCTCCGTTTCAAAGCCAAAGAGCCGGCGTTTGTCCGTAGACACTTCCGTGGTCATGTGGCCGGCATGACTACACGGAACGCTGTTACCTGCCCGCCAAAGCAGTACCTATTAATTGACTCACGTTGGCATGTTTTCGAACTGCTAAGTTGGCAGGAGCTGGGACTAGCAACGGGAGCTCACCCCGTCATGCGGATTCGAACCGCCGACCTTCCAATCTAAAAAGAATAATTTACAGAGCATTCTGAACAGCCTGTTTCAGGTCAGTATGTGCCACAGAAGAATGTTTTCATACTTCTATTGAACTTCTGTGTAAGGAAAAATTAACTGGAGAGGAGATAAAGACTGAGAAAGGGCCATACAAATCCCAGCATGGTTTGAGTAATGATTCCTTGTTTTTATGCCACTTCTCCCTTGCTGGACTTGCCAAAAATAGCAAGGAAGGAGCCAGTGGAGGGAGAGAAAAGACTGATAAACAAAAGAAAGATTATTCAGATCTCTGCAACATTTCTGTACAAATACACCTGGCCTGACTTTTCTATGACATCAGATTTATGACTGATAGTGCATATATGTTCCATGAAACAATGCAACATTCATCCTACCTTGCCAAATTTTGAGCTCTGTAAGGGGAACAATCTCAATGTTTCCATTGCTTATGATCTCACTGTGGGGTTTTGTGCCTGGAAGAAAAGCAAATAGTTTTAGGAGATTTCATCCAATATAAAAGCAACACCATGCCAAGATACAGACATTAAGGAGAACACACAGGGACTCTGAGACAGTCAATTAACTTTAAAAAAATGTATAAAAACTTCTCCAGCCTCCATAGCTAACAAATAATTGTAATATTAAGAGTTGGAATGAGTCACTAGACTATTGAGTTCAACCTTTTCAGTGTAGGAATCCAAGTTAAAGCTTCCATAGATGGCTGGGCAGCTTTTGAGATGAAGGGTGGCCTTCCAGCTACTTTAGTCAAGGGTCCCACTGTTCACCTGCTCTTAAAGTTTTTTCTCACATTCAACAAGAATTGGTTTCTCAACACCATTATTTCTATATGTTATTTTTATGGTTTTCATACTGTTACTTCGTATAGTTTTTTTTTAAATTGTCGTAAGCCACCCAGAGTCATGTATTTGAGATGGGTGGTCATCTAAATTGAAATGATTGATCTGTGCCCTACATGATCTTCCTTGTATCAGGTATTTTATTCACCCAAAAGGAAGGAAGGAGAGCCGAAGACTTCTGTTGTAACGTATTCTCGTGAAACCATCAACCAGTCGAAGGGCAAAAGCAATTACGCTTCTCTTCACAATCCAAATGGGGCAGGTTATTTTAAAAAATGAATCCCAAATTACTTCCTGGAACTAATTTCTTTTTTATTAAGCTTGGCTAGAATTTACACAGAAGCTTTTCAGAAATAGCTTGGCCCCTCCTCCTGTTGGCCTGGTTTTGAGATGGCAGCAACAGGTCCAGTTCAAAAGAAAACATATCATAAAGGATGCAGGACCATACCCAGAGGAGATGGCGGGGGGGAGGTAAAATAATAATAAGTAATCTTAAGAAAGCTGGCTCTTCTTCCCTTGTTTTTGCCAGCCGGTGCGTTTTGCATACCAATCAATTACTTCTGCTTATTTTGGCTGTCTCATGCTCCCCACCACAAAAACACCTTAACATTATCAATCAATGGCTGATAGTTGTTACTTCTGCAAATTTAAAGACCCCCAGTGCAACCCCAACAAGGATATTGCAGCATCAGTTACGCTGGCAGTGGGCAAAATCTTTTCAGTTATTAGATCTGAACCCTAGTGAAGGGCAAGAAAAGAACAAGAGCCAGAAATCCGAAAAAAAGCATGCAAAGCCCTGAAAATGGAAACCCTAAAATCACACATAAGTCGTATCCCAAATCTGCAGTGTTGCTTCCCCAGCAAGAATGCAGAAGCCTTGTCCAATTTGGAACCCTCCGGGAGAACACTACAATCTCCATCCTCCGCAGCACATCCAAAGATAATGGACTTCGAGATTCCCACTCCCCCACTGGAGGGCGCCAGGTTGGGGTTGAACCCTGGCGGGCCCTTCCGTCGCCGCTGAACCACAACTCCCAGCATCCCTCGCGCACGGCCGCCCTGGCCGGGGCTGCTGGGAGCTGTAGTCGGGCAGGTCATCCCCGCTCCGGCTTCGGAGTCAAGGCTCTGTGAGAGAAGGGGCGGCCTCTGGGCCCCGGCCCGCCGTCTCTGGGGGTTGGGGGGGCAAGATTCACCCGCGTAGCCGATGAAAGCGACGCGGCGGCCGCGCCGGGCCAGCGACAGAGCGTGGTACTGCATGCGGGGGCTGCGGCCCAGGTCGCCCACCACCAGCACGGCCACGCGGCTCGCGGCGTCGGCAGGCCGCTTCGGTTGCCGGAACGACCACCAGGCCCCCAGCGCCCCCATCAGCAGCAGCAGCGCCGTCCCCCAAAACCACCAATCCCCGGCCTCCATCTTGGGGGAGGAGGCGAGAGGCCCCGCGGAGCGGCCCCGGGTGCGCCGCGAGGCACGGCGGGACGGCGCCTCCCTGCCGGCCGGGCAGACCAACTGCAGGCGGCGGCGCCGCCGGGATGGGATTGCAGAGCAAGCTGAAATGGGAGACCGTGTCTTCTCGGCCTTTTTCTCAATGCAAAGTGGAAAATGCAAAAGGAAAAAAAGATGGTCATCGCAAGCAATGCCTTCTCCTGGAGAGGGAGCATTCTAGAGATCGATGGGTTACTCCACTTTGAGGGGGTTGCTGCGAGTGGGTGGGGGCAGAAGCTTGATTTGCATTCCCATCAATTCAGTTGGTGTTTCTCAACCTTGACCATGTTAAAAGGTGTGGACTTTGGGGTGAGGGGGGATGCCACAACAATAGCAATAATTTATTTCATTTACTATGGCTTGTCTGCCACTCAACTCCAAATGACCCTGAGCAACTGTCATCCATCAACTAAATATAACTTGGCCCCAAGAGGACCTCCTTCTCTGCCTAGAAACTGACCCTTGTAAAGGAATTCAGAGCGGAAAAGAAGGAACAGACTCTTAAGGATGGACTTTTGGAAAAGATGACTCTATAAGTTCAGTATAATGCAGGACAAAGGGAAACTTCAACATGCTTCCAAGTTTTGGTTATTCTGTCTTGCTACAATCAAGAAGAGCATTCCTGGAATCCCTGGCATGAATGTTTCGTGACCTTGAATTGCTGACACTCATCCACCTTGTCCAGTATGGACCTCTCACCAATATCTTTTAATGCCCCCTCCACGGAGGGGAGGTGAAATGTTTCTCCGTTTTTGGATTTTGGAAAACCACACCCCACCAACACTGGCAGAGCAAGCTACTGTCTATACACAGGGAGCAAATCCCACCCTCATCCACACTGATGATGTTACCTAGTTGGGTCATGAAATGTCTGCAAGCAAACCACCAAGCTCAGAGAGCAGCAAGGACTCCACAGTTGTTCATATCCTTATTAGCCTTTATGTTTCTACTCTGTTTTTACGTTGTAAACCAGGAATCATTTTTCTTGGAATCTGGTAGTCTATGAACAGAAGAAATAAATATATCAATCAAAAATATAATAAAATCATAATAATAAAAATACTCCCCAATGGTACCCCCAAACTGTTAGTGGATGGCTTTTTGATTGGGCTTAAACATTCAACAGGATTTGTCGGGACAGGAGAGCCTATCTTGCCCATTATTATGTTGATTAAGAGGAAAGCTACTATAGTCACATCCTCAGAGAATGCAGGTGAGAAGATCTGCCTTCTGACAGGTAGGGTAATCCGGGCAGGGCCGCAACTAGGGTCTGTGTCACCCGGGGCAAACATGGATTCCGCACCCATTTTGGCGCCCCACCAGCATGGCGCCCAGGGCACAGGCCCCGGTTGCCCCCCTAGTTGCGGCCCTGAATCCAGGTCTGAATTCTTCACAAAAGTCTGGAAATAGAATCAGGGACCCACAGTTCCAGCCGCAGAAAGCAGGAATGAAAAGATAATTGTCCTCAGATAAAAGAAGGTGGGGACAATTTTGTTTCAGTGCAAACTTATGTTCAAGCTGTCAATCAGACATTCTTTGCTCTGACCTGGACATGTGTTTACACAGCTTTATAAACAGGTTTAAGTGGGAACAGAGAGAGGTCTGGAGGCTTTGCCCAGAGTCTGCTAAAAAGCTGCTGTTGCTTTCACCTGCTCCAGTGCGAAAATGCTATATTTTGTATTTTTGCTGTTCATATCTCTCCTAAAGCTGCAGTCCTCCAGTTGTGAGGAAGATCAGAGGAATTCTCTCATTTGCCCTGGAGAAAGCAGTTATGTTCCTGAGTGATACACCTGACAAAATCAATATAGACGCAGTGGTGGGATACCGTGTCATGGAAGGTACCAGTTTTAGCCACTGCTGTGGTTGTTGTTAGACTTACAGTTGGTTGCAAAGAAGGGAAGACGATTGTTTTGTGTCCTTGGGCACAAAGTACATAAAGTGGGAAGGTGTGCTGGAATAGTAAAGAGGAGATTAACTGAAAAGAGGAAGGTAGTGACCAGTAGGAGAGAATCACGAGTGGTGTGGACCCTTGGATGATAACAAAAACCACAAGAGCTAAGAAGTGGTCTTTGAAAGCTGGAGAACGAGAGTGAACGAATGGAGGCAAGACACCTTTAAAATACTGATTTGGGGATTGATGATGGACAAGCAGAAACTCCCATGTGTTGCACATGTCAGACAGGTGGATGAAAGACTACAAAGAATGATCATGTTTGAGGGACACAGAAGAAGGGGAAGGCAATAGAGAAGGTACATGGATGGGATCAAGGAGAGTATTGGAATGACCTTGGAAACTAGGTTTTATTGCTAGAGACTGGACAGGGCAGAATGGCAAGTAAAGGGGTCAAACCTGACCTTTTGTCACCTAACTAATGGTGACACAATTGGAGCGTTCAAAAGATAAAGTTTAAGACTCCCTCAAATCAAGCTGGACTCTAATGACACATGGATACATCCATGTTGTTTTCTTGGCAACCATATGAATGTGGTTTGTTCTTGCCTTCTTACAGGATGGTTTTATGACTTCCAGTCTAGCCCTAAGAATTCCTGGTGGCCTCTCCATCCGCGTACTAACTACTACTAAATAGCATTGGTACTGTATTATGGCTTCAAGTTTTTCAAACGCCTTGGTTGAGTTACCTCCACAATCCTTGCAACAACTTGCAAAATAGGAAAATATTATTATATGTTGCAGATGGGTGATCTACAAATGAGTGCACAACGGGGGAGATTCAAAACCTTCTGTTGTCTTGGAATGATAGAAGTTGGAATCCATTTCAGCTGGAGAAAAAACTGCCCTGTGTTGCCATACTGTTTGTTTCATAACTCAGCTATAGAAATCCTCCATGTTCTAAGGAGGTCTACTCTGCCAAATATTCTGGTGCCATCCCCTTCCTGGAGAAAATCTATCTATGTGATTGCTAGGAGGTGAAAATGACTTGATGGCACATAATCAATCAATAGCTTCTAATCTTGCTGTTTTATTCCCACCTCCCTCAAAAAACAAAGCAAACTGAAATGAAAAGCTTTGCAGTGTATACATCCCATGGATGTAATTCCAGCTGCTTGATTCCCATCTTGCTTGACTTCTGAAATGTGGTGCAAGCTACATATCTCTTTTCTCTCTGCAAACTTCTAGCTTATTTGGAAGCAACACAGGAGAAATTGCACTCCAAGCCGGAATTATCTGCAGAGCGGGAAAGAATCACACTGATGAAGGAGAAGCTGTTGGCTTGCATTCAGAAAGCGAGCCATGCGGTTGAAATGCAGTCCCCAGCTGATTGCAAAGGTAGAAGCCAATGTTATTTCGGTAGAATAATTGTGGTTAGGAAAAATAGGTCCCCGTTTCTCCTGAGGTGTGGAAGTCTGATATGAATTGTTTAATAAGACTGGGAAAAATAATTTTTAATTGCCAATAGCTTTTCATAGCATGTTGGGGGTGTGGGTTCCAGTGGGCAAGCTAGTGTGGGGATAGGATAAACTTCCAGGTGACTTGCGTTGTGCTTGGGAGCACTTCTTTATTTTAAACAATGATGTGTTTGTTTTATGGCTTACATTATACCTTTGGGGAACATTTTGCACAAAACAGCAGGAAAGTAGCAATGATTTTCCACAAAGGTTGTTAGAAGAGACGCTGAGAGTTGCGAAGGAGGGCTTGGGGACCAACAATCACCCTGAGAATGGAATTCCCCGCTGTGTTTTATACTGAGTCAGATAATCGCTCTTCCTAACTTTGGAATCCAATTTGAGACCCTGGGAAATAAATTTGGGACTTTCTGCATGGAAATATATTTGCTCTACCAGCAAAATATGGCCTGATCTGTGAACATCAGTTGCCTGGAACATGGCAAGAGGAACCGTGTGGTGAAGCAGTTGAAGTGTTGGGCTAGAAGCAGAGAGACCTGGGTCTGAGTCCACCTTCAGCCATGGAAGCTGTCTGGATGTCATAGGCTAGCTATTCTCTCCCTACCCATCCTACTTCTCAGAGGTGTTGCTGCTGGTGGGGGGAATAGGAGGAGGGATCAACCATGAAAAGTGAGATAAACTAATTAATAAAGAGAGAGAATTGTTGTCTTTCTATTGTAAATGGCCCAGAAGAAATCTAGCTGAAAACTCAGTGAGGATTAGACCATCAACCCTGTCTCCTTCCCTGAAGAAACTTAATGATAGCAGGCTATATACTGGGGTAGCAGGCTTTGTTGATAGATCCCACATGAGAGAGAGGGAGAAAGGGAGAGTGGAGGAAGAGGCAGGGGGGAGGGGGAGGAGGAAGAGTTTGATCAAGAAGAAGAGAAGGAGGGAGAGGGAGAAGAGGAGGAGGAAGAGGAGAAGGAGAAGGAAAACAAGAAGAGAAGTTTGATCAAGAAGAAGAGAAGGAGGGAGAGGGAGAAGAGGAGGAAGAGGAAGGAGAGGGAGGGGGAGGAGGAGGAGTTTGATCAAGAAGAGGAGGAGGAAGAGGAGGAGGAGGAGGTATACCTTCACAGTCCAGTTGCATCAGGCTTAGTGATCACGTATTGTTTTCACCCATGAAGTTAAGCCAAACTCCAATTTATTTTTTCATGGCTTAGAGTGCTGTGTACAAACCTGGCCCCTGTAATTTAGAAACTGCCATCCACTGCTTAATGCTTACACAGATCCAGCCAAATGTAGTTAACCAGTTGTCCAACAGTGGAGACCGATCCGATTGTGGGCACCTCCACAACTCTGTTCCCACTCCGCAGTCCCACAAAAGCCCACCCGTGACCAAGCTTGAAACACCAAAAACAGCACAATGGCACCTAAACCTCTCAGGAGGAAAGGGAGGTGGGGTAAGACAGGAGTCCCTGCCGAGATGGGAGAATGGAGTTTCCCCCCGTTCTGTAGAGCTGCGGTGCTTCAAACCAGCAGCTTTGCTGTGACTTCACATGGTGTAGATACAGTACACACCACTGACTGTATGCAGTAATCAGGGTGGGACACAAGTGGCCAGTTGCCATATGGCTCTCTCATATTATGTAGGTGTGATTTCTTTTTTCTTAGGGGAAGACTGCCTCCAAACATTGCTTCAGCCTCAGTTACTTGTTACTAATTAGTAGGCATTTGTGTTGATTTGGGCATAAGGGAAGGCAGTTCTCTGTGGCAAACACTGGCCCAGCCCCGCTTAACTCACTCACTATTTTACAGTTTTAGTGGTATTGTTAACAGCATTTTTTTTAATCCATTCAATCGTGTCCGATTCTCAGAGACTGCCTGGACAAGTCCCTGCAGTTTTCTTGGCAAGGTTTTCCAAAAGTGGTTTGCCACTGCCTCCTTCCTCGGGCTGAGAGGGAGGGAGTGGCCCACGGTCGCCCAGCTGGCTTCATGCCCAAGGCGGGACTAGAACTCCCGGTCTCCCGGTTTCTAGCCTGGTGCCTTAGCCACTGCCCCAAACTGGTTCTCCAGGGGCTTGTCCAGCTGAACCTTAAAAGGTTTAAAGGTTTATCCTTACTTACCATGATTGATAAATCACAGAACTCATCCTCAGAAAAAGTGGTGGTGTTTTCTGTCCTGATGAGTCCTAGACTCTTTTACAGAGTGATTGGTGGTACTTAAGAGACAAAAATCGAGCACCACAAACATAGACACTGCATTTGGTAGTAGTACGGCAATTCTACACTCTATGAGTGTCTTGTTTACAGATTATGTTACTTCTCCCTTGGTCTTGACATGTCCCTAAATCTGAGAATGAGCCAGAATAACTCTGCATCATGTCAATCTTTTTAGATATTATTGTAAATGCTATTTACAAGGGGGGGGGGGGAATCAGGGCCAGCTGGTATAATCACATTTTTCAGAACTTTCTAGGCTTTATGAGATTGCTCCCTCTGTGACAGTTTCACAAGCCTCTTAACAAAAAATGCTATCATCATTTATTAATTTAGGATCCAAGGCCAAACCAACCAACATTAAAATGTATCCAACAGTTAAAAGGCAAGTATTAAAAATCACATGAAGGCCAAACCCCATGAGGAAGACACTGGTCGATTCCTATAAGCTAAAGCTACAGGTAGAAATCTTATCTTGATTTTCATAACTTTCAGCATACTTGGAAGAAGGTATATTCAACTTCACAGTGTTGTATGGTCTTTGGAAAGCAGGCTGACAAGATCTTGTTTCAAATCCTCAAGTCTCTGAAGAACAATAACTTGTTCATCCCTAAGTAGTAGAGCAAAAATGTTCATAGCTTCAAACTCCTTTGTTAAAGTAGGAGAATGTGGAGGGGTTAATTCAGTCTGGGAGGCCTTTGGGTCTCCAAGGATATCTTCTCCAGGCAGGAGGTCATGTTCTTATCTCTCTTTTTACCAGCTGAACTACCTCTGGAAGTTTCGGGAGATGCCAGCAAAGGCTTAATTAATAAATCTTTAAAGATGTGGTGAACAACAACAAAAACATTGTGTACGATAGACTTTTTTATATGGGTGCCACAAGCCAAAATTATGCCCAGATATTTTGCCTGCATTCACAACTCAGTGACCAGGTTGGCGGGGCTTGGGAGTCTATGAGAGAAGAGGTAGACTATTTTGGACAGGTCACTGGGAAATAAATTGGAACTAGTCAAGAGATCAGCTTGAATTAGATCACTGTGGTTGGTATCACACATAATCCTAAATCAACCTTCCACAGTTTGGCATCTTCTGGATGTGTTTGGACTACAACATCCATTATCTTCTACAAGCAGGGGTTGAGACTTGGTGGGATTTTGGGAATTGCAGTCCCACCTGTCCAGAGGTCCACCATCTATTTCTCTTTGCACTAATGCTATTCTATAAACTTTTTTTTTTAATGTCAGTTGTGGCCTTCAAGTTAGGGATTACTGATGTGTCTGCAATGATCCTCTGTTGTTACTAGAACAAAGGAACCTCTGGAAATTGATGTATCTCTGCAGATTAATGCATCTAGATTGCACCAGGCTAAAAAAGAAGGTCCCAAAGAATAGCATCCTAGGAACAGGAAAGAAAAAAGGTCAGATTGTCACGGAAACAAGCAATCTATCTATCTGTCTGTCTGTCTGTCTATCTATTTATTTTATTTCTATCCTGCCTTTATTATCTTTATAAATAACTCAAGGTGGCAAACATACCTAATACTCCTTCCTCCTCCTATTTTCCCCACAACGACAACCCTGTGAGGTGAGTTGGGCTGAGAGAGTGATTAGCCCCAGGTCACCCAGCCAGCTTTCGTGCCTAAGGCGGGACTAGAACTCTCATACCACGCCTGATTGGCTCTTGGGCTGAGAGAGAGGGACCGGCCCAGGGTCACCCAGCCGGCTTTCATGCCTAAGGCAGGACTGGAACTCACAGACTCCTGGTTTCTAGCCCAGCACCTTCACCACTAGACCAAACTGGCTCTGAAGTCTAGTGACTTTCCCCAAAAGGAAAAGTTGTGTGGTGGTGATGGGGGACTCACCACTCAGAGGAACAGAGTTGGCAGTCTGCAAAACAGACATGTTATCAAGGGAAGTATGTTATCTCCCAGGCATAAAGATCTAAGATGTGATGGAATAATCATACCTAATTACCATTATCCCTTTCTTCTGTTTCATGTTGGAACAAATGACACTGCCAGAAAGAGCCTGGGAAAAGTACTGTACCTAATGACTATAAGGAGCTAGGCAGGAAGGCAAAAGAGTTCAGAACATAGGTGGTGTGAAGGAAGTACGAGGGAGAAGTAGATGCTGGAGGTGACCTGTTGGCTCAAGGGATGGTGTCCTCAAGGTAACTTTAGATTCCTAGACTACAATTTTCAATATCTACAAGAAGAGCTTCCAGCAGGAGATGGGCTATATCCCACAAAGACCGGGAAGAATGTCTTTGGAAAACATGTTGCTGAGATCATCTGGAGGGCTTTAAGCTAAATCTGGAGGAGAAGGAAGACCATTACCTAGAACCACACCCAAAACGAGGCCAAAGGCAGGAAACCTTACAACAAGGAAGGAAGGGGTGAGAAGGAAGGGGTACCCAGGAATACACCAGAAGATGCAGCAGGGAAGCTTAAGAAGAAATAAATGATCAAGTAGATCACGGCCTCCGTCTTGATAAACTGGAACAATGTGGGATGGATAGTCCTGCTATCTGATGGATTCACAGTTGGCTGAACAACCATAGCTAATGCATGGTCCTTAATGGGTCTATGTTCACATGGAAGGGGGTATGCAGTGGGGTATCTCAGGGTTTTCTCTTGGGCCCAGTAGTCTTCAGCATTTTCATAAATGACCTAGATGAAGGCGTAGAAGGGATGCTCATAAATTTGCAGATGACATAAAGTGGTGGGGGGAAGCGATTGCTAACACCCCAGAACACCGGCTCAAGATTCAAAGGAACGGACTTGAACATTTGGTCCTATCCAACAAAACATTCAGTGTTGAGAAATGTAAGGTTCTTCACTTAGGCAGAAAAAAAAAACAGATGCACAGGTACAAGATAGGTGGTACCTGGATTAGCAATAGTACTTGTAAGAAATATCTGGGGATCTTGGTATGCCACAGATTAAGGATGGGCCAGCAATGCATTGCAGTGCCAAAAGAGTCAATGCAGTTTTGGGCTGCATCAATAGAGGTATAGTGTCAAGATCACAGAAAGCGATACTATCCCTCCGTGTTGCACTGGTCAGACCACATCTGGAATACTGTGTCCAGTTCTGGTCACCACAATACCAAAAAACATTGTTGAGGAACCGGAGAAAGGCAATAGAGAAGGGCAATGGAGATGGTGAGAGGCTGAGAGGCTAAATCCTACGAAGGGTGGTCAAAGGTTAAGGTCTAATTTAAAGAAGAGGAGGCTAAGGGGAGACATGATAGCAGTCTTCTGACACGTGAAGGGATGTCACAGGGCAGAGGATGTTGACTTACCCTCCATAGTACTGGAGGGTAAGACAAGAACCAACAAGTAGACAATTCACAGAGAGAGATCCAGACTTGAAATAAGGAGGGATTTCCTGACTGTGACAGCTGTTTTAAGCAGTGGAAAAGCCTGCTTCCGGTATTGTATGGGCTCCATCATCGGAGGTTTCCAAGAAAACAAAACGGACAGACTTTTGTTGGTGTGAGGATTCTGGCATTGGGCAGGGGGTTGGACTAGATGATCTCCAAGGTCACTTCAGATCCTATGATTTTATGGAACAGAGAAGGAAGACTTCCTGCCATCTTCCTCTTATGGTCAGGCCAGAACTGAACATACGAAAATTTCCACCAAAAATGGGCTACTCTTTTAGTGATTTGGAATGAGATAACTTCAATGGAATTCTGGGATTTGTTGTTTCAATACCCTGAGAAGACAGGTTGGGTGAGTCTAAGTCACGAGCAAAGACTAAGCAACCTTTACTAAATAACCTTGACTGTTATTTATTATCTGTAAGCCGCCCAGAGTCGTGTATGAGATGGGCGGCAAAGAAATTTGATAGATAAATAAATAAAATAAATAGACCTTTCTCTCTTTCCCAATTTTTTTCCCCCCCAGAATTTGCTCCAGCTTTAAAACCAGGGCTTTGGAAGATTCCTCAGAAATGGAGAAAGACTAATGATTCCATTGCTTATACCCTAACAAAAGGCAAGTGTCTGGATCTCAAAACCAGTGATTCTTGCATCTCAGCACTATTAGGAACAAAGCAGGTATTCGCTCTTCCTCTTACCTAGGGCACCCTCAACCAGTTTTCCCCAAAATAGTCTTCCCCACATCTGTTAAAATAGCAGTTCCCATCATCACCAATGCTGGAGTTACGTCTGGTCCATCTGGAGAGCAGAAGACCAAGGATGTCCTACTCTGATGCCAACTGCTAATAATAGCTGGGCAGGATTTTAGGATAGTGCCAATTATACTTTCTCAAAATTCTAGAAGTGCTATTAGCCAAAACAAATTGGAAGCCCTGGCACCAGCCACCCATAAAGCTTGTGTTGTGGGACACCTATTTAACTATACAGTATACAAAGCAAGCAAATAAATCAATGAGTAGATTGAATTACAACTAATAATTGAGTTGTCCACCCACACCTGTTTTGTTGGAGCCATCGTGGACAAATGCAATATTTTCCACAATGACCGTGAGTATTTGTTTTGTCCTACCATCAGTTTTGGTCAAGGTGTTTTTACAGAAACTTGACCAGCAGGGAAGAAACAAAAATGCCCCCAGCTGCAGACAGTGACAACGATGGCAAGGGTATAAGTCTTTTCTAAGCTGGTGTCTTCTGTATGTGTCAAGCTAAAATTCCTATCTATCAGCTCCTCAAGGTTGTAGGTAGTCCTCGACTTACGACCATTCATTCAGCGACCATTTGAAGTTATGACAGTGCTGAAGAAATGATGGGTATGACTGGTCCTCAGAGTTCCAGCCGTCTTAGCACCCCCGCAGTCATGTGATTGCAATCTGGGCACTTGGCAACCAGCTCGCACTTATGACCAGTTGCAGTGCCCCATAA